>NC_140970.1:5949864-5957364 GCF_056783735.1 Eptatretus burgeri | reverse complement strand
GAAGAGGCGGGGGCGGGGGATGAAGAGGGGGGCGGAGGATGAAGAGGGGCGGGGGATGAAGAGGAGGGGCGGGGAGTGAAGAGGCAGGGGCGGGGGATGAAGAGGCGGTGGCGGGGAGTGAAGAGGCGGGGGATGAAGAGGCGGGGGATGAAGAGGCGGGGAATGAAGAGGCGGGGGCGGGGAGTGAAGAGGCGGTGACAGGGAGTGAAGAGGTGGGGGCGGGGGATGAAGAGGCGGGGCGGGGGTGAAGAGGCGGGGCGGGGGTGAAGAGGCGGAGGCGGGGGTGAAGAGGCGGGGGTGAAGAGGCGGGGCGGGGGATAAAGAGGCGGGGGCAGGGGTGAAGAGGAGGGGGCAGGGGTGAAGAGGCGGGGCGGGGGATGAAGAGGAGGGGCAGGGGTGAAGAGGCGGGGGCGGGGTGAAGAGGCGGGGCGGGGAGTGAAGAGGCAGGGGCGGAGGATGAAGAAGCGGTGGCGGGGAGTGAAGAGGTGGGGCGGGGGATGAAGAGGCGGTGGAGGAAAGTGAAGAGGCAGGGCGGAGGATGAAGAGGCGGTGGCGGAAAGTGAAGAGGCGGCGGACAAGGGAAGTAAATTTTGGGGGGGGGGTAAGCAAATTGAAAGCGGGAGACGGGGGGGGGGGGGATGAGGCGGGGGCTGGGGTGAATTAGGCGGGGTTGAGAGGGAGGGGGTGGACAGGGGCGGGGGCAAGTGGGGCGGGGAATCAATAGACGGGGGCGAGGAGTGAAGAGGCGGGGCAGGGTCGGGGTAATTAATTTTTTGGGCGGGGGTAAGCAAATTGAAGGCGGGGGGGGGATGAGTAGGCGGGGGCAAGCACGCCCTGTCCAGTCGATGTCCCTTGAGTGTGGGTGAGCTGGTGAGAGTGGTTGAATGAACGGAATCCGGCTGTGACGGGGTTTCGGCAAGTTAGTATTAATGTTCTTGTCGATTCCGGAATAATTAATGCTCGAAAATACTATATTTATAATTAATTCCAGGTTCTCTGGTTCATACTGTGACGATACAGGAGATCGGACAAATAATTATGCAGCACTGGATTGCACTTTACAAACACTCAACTGAAAATAAATAGGATGCTCATAGCCCGTCAAAAGTGTAGCCGCCGTGAGCTCGAAGTCACGTGACCGACGCCATCTTGGTTATCACTTCTTGGCCGACTGGCGTCCATCCGAGAATGACACACCACACATTGATGAATCACCAGCAGACATGTACATTCTCTTGACTGCTCAAACTGCCAACGATTTTGCCGTACGGTCGCACACAGTACATAATAAAGTTGGTTTAACATTCGATCACTTTGGTTTGCATCGTTTTGGTACGTAATAAAAAAACGACAGGTAAATTAATGTGTCCAATTTTGACCAAAGTAACTAATT
This sequence comes from Eptatretus burgeri, assembly GCF_056783735.1. Taxonomy (NCBI): domain Eukaryota; kingdom Metazoa; phylum Chordata; class Myxini; order Myxiniformes; family Myxinidae; genus Eptatretus; species Eptatretus burgeri. Next base: position 5,955,971 of record NC_140970.1, on the reverse strand, counting down.
GTGAAATAAACGGGCGGACGTGATCTTCAGAAGCTTCCTTAAAAACGCCCTGAGTTCATCACGTTCCCAAATAAACTCTATTCTCGAACGTTATTGTGAAAAGAAAAGGACAAAAGAAAGTGTTATAGTTACTATGATAAGTTTACTATTGACGAACTATCGCACGAAAGGAAAAAAAAACTCGATCGTTTTTCCTTCTGAATTACACACAAACGCATGACGGATATCGCCTTCGCACAGCATCGAGTGCTAACAAAGATGGCGTCCGGTAGCTATACCGGCTGTGGTGAATTAACGTGAATCGAGGGACATGACGCGGGATCACATGTTGTGCGTCTCGCGTATAAGGGGAGGTCTCCGCGGTGCGGGGTGATTGTACCCGGGGCATTGCTATTGACATCGGCTGTCCACTTGATGCTCGTTAACTGAAGGTTCTCATTGACTGGTGAGAATGGAGATTATATCGAACTCCGTGCTTACGCGGATTTAGTCTGCAATGGTTAACTGCACATGTATACGTTACTGCTTATGTACTCCTAGCTGAACCTGTATTTCCTGGTGTGCCCACAGAAGCGGCTCCAATCAAATGGAATAAAGCCTAAACTCTGAAGGTTCACCTCTCGCTCTCATTTCAATTTATTCCATTTGATTTTCTCGGCTCTCTCAACCAAAGATGGACAAGATCTACAAACCCGAGAGGTTCGACGCAGACCCAAACACGACTGACGCAGAAATGAAATGGTCACATTGGTTCTGCTCCTTCTCACACTATCTGACCATCATCGCGGAGGGAGCTGACAAATTTGCCGCTCTCGTGAATCATGTCTCGCCCGGCGTGTACGCAGGCTCTTCTCGGGGTGCGACACTTACGAAGCAGCGATTGACGTGCTGCAGGCGCTCACGTGAAGCCCAAGAACGAGGTATACATACGACATCTTCTCAACACACGCAAGCAAGCAGCCGGGGAGACAATCGATCAGTTCCTGCAAGCTCTGAATCAGCTGGGAAAAGACTGCAGCTTCCGGGCGGTAAGCGCCGAGGAACACCGAAAGGAAGCCACACGGGAGGCATTCATCCAAGGACTCAGATCAGCCCACATACGGCAACGCTTACTAGAGAAAGCGCAACCCACTCTTGACAAGGTAGTCGATCAGGCACGAGCGATGGATACGGCTCAGCAGCAATCTGAGTCATTTGGGACACCGATGCTGCTCATGAACGCTGCTACGATGGGAACCCAAGGAACCCCACTGGCACAGACACAGCCAGACATGAGGGATGGAGAAACACCCGAGGAGCCGGATACCCAGACCTCGTCAAACTCCTCAGCAACTGCTCCGGTCGGTAAATGCTTCTTTTGTGGGTACAAAAGGCATCCTCGTCAAAAATGTCCCGCCAGAGATGCCACATGCATGAATTGCGACAAGAAAGGGCATTATGCCAGGGTATGTAAATCTACTCTAAGGAGAAATAAACCCACTTCTGCGGCTCTCTACTCGCAAAATAAATTGACTGCAGCCTCCCCGGGGAATCTATCCAAGGCTATCATCAACGTACGAATTAACGGGCATATGGCTGAGGCACTGATTGATACCGGTAGCTCTGAAAGTTTCGTCAACAGTTCGCTAGTAAAGGGCAGGAAATGGGTAATCCACCCGACTGACAATACGGTATGCATGGCCGCCACCTCACTACAATCCCGCGTACGAGGGTACTGCAATGTTGAATTGGACGTAAAAGGGTACACGCATCGGGATGTAAAGGTGCTGGTGCTTCGTGATTTGTGCGCAGACGTAATTCTGGGTCATAATGTCCTCAAGCAGCACACGAGCGTCGAAATACCCTTTGGAGGAAGCAAGCCTCGTCTAATTTTAAATGCGTTGACCACCGCGGAGGTGACGTCCCCCCAGCTGTTCGCTAACTTGTCGCCGGTCTGCAAACCGATAGCGATCAAATCGCGGCGATATACCACTGCTGACATGAATTTCATCACTTCAGAAACCAAGCGATTACTGGAGGAGGGAATTATAGAACCGAGCGATTCGCCATGGCGCGCACAGGTGTTAGTAACCAGCAGTCAGAACCATAAGAGACGGATGGTTGTCGGTGTTCCCAACGGTCAATCGCTTCACCCAACTCGACGCCTACCCCCTGCCGCGCATAGATGAGATGGTCGAACGCGTGGCCAATTATAGGTATTCAGTACCATCGACTTCTGCGAAGCGCCTATCATCAAATTCCCATCCGAGAGGAAGACAAACCGTACACTGCATTCCAGGCAGGGCGGCGCCTACCAGTTCAGAAGGATACCATTCGGTGTCACGAATGGAGTAGCTTGCTTCCAACGGGTTATGGACGACATCATCTCAGATGAAAACCTCGAAGACACTTTTGTTTACGTGGATAATGTCACAGTGTGCGGTAGGGATCAGAGGGAACATGATAGGAATCTGGACAGATTCTTGAGCATTGCTGGAAAATATAATCTGACTCTCAACTACGAGAAATGCGTATTCTCGGCAAGGTCAATTGACCTTCTCGGCTACACAATAGCCGACGGCACAATTAAGCCTGATCCTGAGCGATTGCGCCCGCTCCGTGAGCTTCCACCACCTCAGGACTTGCAAACAATGCGCCGGGTGATCGGGATGTTCGCTTACTATGCAAGATGGATTTCGCAATACTCCGAGAAAATACATCCCCTAGTGCATTGCAAAAACTTTCCACCAGATGCCGCTGTCGTGAAAGCTTTCCACGATCTCAAGGATGATATCAGTAAGTCCGTGGTTTTATCGATCGACAGCTCGGTGCCCTTCGTGGTGGAGACCGACGCTTCAAATCACGCCATAGGCTGCAACACTTAATCAGTCTGGGCGGCCGGTCGCTTTCTTCTCGAGAACTCTCTCTAGAAGCGAGCAGAGACACTCGGCAATAGAGAAGGAGGCGTACGCCATCGTCGAAGCGCTGCGTAAATGGAGACATTATTTACTGGGAAACCACTTCACGCTCGTTACGGACCAACGATCCGTGGCTTTCATGTTTGATGGGAAAAATAACGGGAAAATTAAGAATGAAAAAATTATGAGATGGCGGATAGACCTAGCCTGCTACAGGTACGACATTGTTTACCGGCCCGGGAAGGAAAACCCTGCTGCAGATACCTTCTCCCGGGTCTACAGTTCGGCAACAATCAGTCAGGCTTTGCAAGACCTCCATGTGTCTCTGTGCCACCCAGGGGTAACCAGGATGGCACATTTCGTACGCAGACAAAATCTTCCCTATTCTGTTGAAGATATTAAACAAATGAATGCTTCATGCCCTGTTTGTGCTGAACTAAAACCCAGATTCTTTGGCGCGGCTTCTGGCAGACTGATCAAGGCCACTTCCCCCTTCGAGAGACTAAACATCGACTTCAAAGGGCCCCTACCGACCGAAACAGACAACAGATACATATTCACCGTTGTTGATGAATATTCAAGGTTCCCTTTCGCGTTTCCGTGCTCGGATATGACCTCGGGCACTGTCGTAAAATGTCTCTCTGACCTCTTCGCTATGTTTGGGAGACCTTCGTACATACATTCAGACAGAGGGCCGTGTTTCATGTCGGCCGGGCTAAAACAATTCCTATTAGAGCACGGCATAGCAACTAGTCGAACGACGGGTTACAACCCACAGGGAAACGGGCAGGTGGAACGGTATAATGGAGTAATTTGGAAAGCCGTAACTCTGGCGCTGAAATCGAGAGGACTGGGCCCCGAGCGATGGGAGGTTGCTCTTCCTGACGCAATGAATTCCATACGCTCTTTGCTCTGCACGTCCACAAATGCCACTCCTCACGAACGTATGTTTACTCACCAACGACGTTATGTTGACGGTCAAACGGTGCCCAACTGGCTGACCCACCCCGGTACAGTGTTCATGAAACGCCCGGTACGACAAAGCAAGTATGAACCGCTGGTGGAGGGTGTCGAACTCATTGACACTAATCCAGAGTATGCTCATGTCAGGCTCCCGGATGGCAGGGAGACCACTGTGTCGGTTCGCCATCTGGCTCCCTCAGGTACTGGCTCCCCTCCTGGCACTCCTCCTTCTGACATTTCCCCCAGGAACTCTGCCAGGCGACGGGGCTGCCGCGTTCCACCTGAGAGCGATCGAGGAGTCATCCCCGGCACAAGTCGAGGCTCACCAAGAGGATCGGGAGTCTCCCTCAAGTGAAACTGCCGTTTACTCCCGGAGAGGTCGACGAATAAGGCCCCCTCGACGACTCAATCTGTAAAGGAGATTATCGGCATTCTCGCTGCTCATGCTCCTATATGCCCATTATATCATATATCGATGCTCATTTCCATGCTCCTACAACTCAAAATAATCACTGCTTGGCATGTATGCTCCTGTAGATCTATTAGTCCGCGTTGCTTGAAATGTATACTCCTATAGTGCTAAAGCAATCATGGTGTGTAAGATGGGCCCCTAGTTACATTTTAAAGGTGGGGAGAATGTGGTGAATTAACGTGAATCGAGGGACATGACGCGGGATCACATGTTGTGCGTCTCGCGTATAAGGGGAGGTCTCTCTGCGGCACGAGGATTGTCCCCGGGGCATTGCTATTGACATCGGCTGTCCACTTGATGCTCGTTAACTGAAGGTGCTCATTGACTGGTGAGAATGGAGATTATATCGAACTCCGTGCTTACGCGGATTTAGTCTGCAATGGTTAACTGCACATGTATACGTTTCTGCTTATGTACTCCTAGCTGAACCTGTATTTTCTGGTGTGCCCACAGAAGCGGCTCCAATCAAATGGAATAAAGCCTAAACTCTGAAGGTTCACCTCTCGCTCTCATTTCACCGGCTCTGTGTGTTGTGAATGGCAATGAGCATTCTATTGTCCGCCGGCTCCTTCCCAATTCCACATCGAGGCGATGCATGACGTCATCGCTGGGCGCTGGAGGAAGGGAGTACAGCACTTAGTCTTTACTCCGTTTGTTACTTGCAAACTCGAAGATTTTTCAAGTATATAGGCCTTATCCAGATGACGTCACCGGTCACGTGACTGTGGCAGCTCCGCCATATTGAGTGGCAAGAAAGTATGCACTGCGTCCATAACAACCGATAGTCTCCACTTCAACTACACCGTTATGTCCAAGCAAGCGATTTTTTTTTTCTGCAAATGGGTAAGAGTTGTTTTTCCCCGGGATGTACTCCGCGATATACTAAAGGCTCTGGAGGGCAGTTTTACCGCTTTCCCGCCGAAGTAGACCGACGAAATCTTTGGATGTCGGTTCTGAGAAGAGAAAAATTGCGACCTGGCGAACATGACTGGTTGTGTGGCCTTCATTTTGTCTCCGGTATGTAACTAATTTCTGATATGTTATTTCAGTCGTTGGTATTAAATCGTTGGTGGTTACAAAATAGTGTCCGATTTGTATCATTAAAATGCATAATATCCCTTGTTTTATTGACAGAATGAGATAGGCTAGATCACCTTTCTAACAGCTGTCTAACGCGCAGCTCTGAGTTGTTTCACTACAGAAAGTCACATCGATATGTCTAATACATAAAAAACTAGCACTTGGAAATATCCACAGCAGTGTGGCATTGTACCGGATGTTTGTCATGGAAAAAATATAATGTATCTGTAAGCAAACTGACGAACGAAGATTTTCTACAAACTCAGCATTTAGACAAGAGCTTCACTTGATATTAACTTGTGGCAGCAGTCAGGTTAAAAAAAGTGACGCTTGTTGCTGAACAACACAAGCAACAACGATAATACAATAATGGTGAAATGAAAGAAAACAGGCTTAACCTTTGCCCTCACGATAATACAGTTATTGTCAGCTTTCGTCGACATTATGTCACTAACAAACCCGGCGACTTAATATGAGTAAGCGTCCATACGCTTGAAGGCTTTCAGGCTGGCTTGAGTGTAAGGACTCGGCGTTTCAACAAGGTAAACATAGATGTCAGGGAAAACGATTTGCGGCCAAAATTTCCTTTCTGTTGTCCATTTATCCTTTGAAATAATATAAGGATCTTCACTAAGACCACACAGCTTCAGTTTTTCGCGGTACTTCTTAGAAATATCATCTGATCCATGGAAATA
>NC_140970.1:5874864-5944864 GCF_056783735.1 Eptatretus burgeri | reverse complement strand
GAGGAAGGATTCCACATATGAGGAAGAGAGAGTTGGGATGAGTGGTTAAAAGTTGGTCCATGTCGTCTCGGTGGATGAGTTAGGTAGGTGACAAGAACAAGCTGATTAGAGATATATATATATGAGGTACAACACACAGACAAATGTGAGGTGTGAGTTAAGGGGGAGTCGCAGCCAGAGTACCCCTGAGGTTTGAAAAGTGTAAGAGCAGTACATGGAGTGTGAGAAATGGAGTTCTTGATGTACAGTGCAACTCTGCTACCAGGACGGGGTTCAGATCGGTCAAACCGGAGGAGCCAAATAGCCACGGAGAGACACTAAGAAGTCAGGAACATCCTGTGGGAGGAACGATTCTGACATTCATTAACCACCTGTTAACGGGACCTCAACAATATACGCAGCCCCCGGCCTCAACACTTTATGCAATTGCCCCAGACCAGTTTGGTGAACACCTGGAACCGATCAATCAGCCCATACCAATGGAAACAGAGTGCCAGAATTGTAAGGGCCAATCACCAGGTGTCACCAGTAAACAGTCCTGGGACACCAATCAGGTATGAGGCAGAAGGATCTGTTGGTGGGTGAACACCTCCTACGGACTGAGGGGGGTGAATGTGAGCGGGGGTGGGAGGGTATCAGTGGCACAGCTGCCTTAATGTGCAGTGGCACCGTATCACTGGCATAGCCACTCCATCAGGAATGATGCAACCAGCATATCAAAGCTGTAGTTGAATCCCGGTACAGCTTGCATTCACTGACGACGACCTCTTCACCTCCACTGCAGTATTATCTAAAATGAAAGAGAAACAAATTAATGTAAAAAAACAAAACAAACTATGTGTTAAAATAATTACTTTTCATGATGTCATAAAACTACCTTGGTGAAGCCAAAAACCTATCTGCTAATCCTCATCATATAATCCTTCATTTGTTTTTTGGAGCAGTTACTTTTTAAAGATGTATTGATGATATAACCTTATTTAGCTGAGCTCCTAGACTGAGGGTTTCTTACTGCAGATATTTATTTTTACAAAGTTTTTTTTAATCTTGCATGAGCAAAAGCACCTGTCGCTTTGCTGATGGATTTATTCAAAAGACAACATGTTGTGCAGTACTTCAAACATTCTGCTCTGTTCACTCTATAATTTGCCTGAGGTCATCTTCCATCTGCTTGGAAGTCAGCTAGCATCAACTTCATCAACCATCATTGCTGCTTTTACATGGTGTGAGCAAAAATCACTTCTGGTTTGCTGTGAAACTCCATGTTGGATGTTTTGGTTTGAACCTCCACTTAAAATGAGTGAAATGTTTTGAATTATTATTATTTTGAATTATTCCAACTCAGATTTCAACATCACCATAATGCATATTGTTCAGTTATTTAAACTTCCTTTACATAAAACGAGCAGATAATTTGGTTTCACCGGGCTATTCTAAGGGAATTAGTTCCCAATAGAGTGTTGAATATTTAAGGAGTTTGACAGGAATGTCCTTTTAACAGCATAATGGCAGGGACCCGTGGAAATTCCGGGGAATATAAAATGTGACTGATTCTTCAACCCCTTTCTTCTTCAAGTCCGCATCCCTCCCCCTCTCCCAATTCCGATTCCAATTCTGCATCTCTCCCCCCTCCCAACTCCACGTCCATATCCCACCCCCCTCTCCAAAGTCCAAGTCTGCAAAATTTGGCTGCATTTGGTTATGTTTTTGTTTTGTTTTTTGTTTGTTTTTGAAGCATATATTATAAACTACAGGGTAGCCATAAAGTCTGGAAACAGAGGCGAATGAATATACATTACAAATGGTTCATTGATATGTTCAATGACATTACATGACATGTTCAATGTGTTGGGCCTCATGAGAAGTGTACTGTGCAAAATTGCAATGAACGTGGTGCATTAATGCAGCATTTCCATCAATCCCTATATGTGCACATCAATCCCTACACGTGCATCTGTGCATGTCTCAGATGATTCGTGTCTGATTTTCACTGAATAAACCTGCGCCTTCAGCATACCCCAGAAGAAGTAATCAAGGGGGTTCAGATCTGGCGAGCGTGCAACCCACTCCACAGGGCCACGTAGTCCAATCCAGTTCGGTAAATTATCATCCAACCATTCCCTCACCGTTCCTATGTTTCCAGACTTTATGGCCACCCTGGAGAATGGCACTCAGAAGAGCGCATCCCTCCACCGGCCTGAGCAGTTTACGTTTTGTATCCCACTCATTGGCCGGATCTGTATCCAAACCTTAACCAAAATCTAATCAGCTTGTTCTTGTCACCGACCTAACTCATTCACCAAGTTTTGTCATAATCCGTCTGGTCCACAACTTTTGAAATATCATGCTATACAGCATATTGCTTTTGGCCCCATCTAACAATGGTGAAGAAACATTTGTAAAATTAAAAAAAATTCTGATATCCAGATCTGGATCTTCACCAAATCCAATTGATTTGTGGTCCTCGTCACACACCCAACCTGTCCATCAAGTTTCGTCTGAATCCGTCCATATCTTTTTGAGATATCATGCTACATATCATTTTTAGCCTTATCTCTCAATGGTGAAGAATCAAGAATCACTTAAAAAATTCTAGTGTCCGGATGTGTATCCAGATCTTCACCAAAATCAAATCAATTCGTCTTTGTCACGCACCCATCCTCTCTTCCAAATTTCGCCCAAATTCATCCACGTTTTTATGCCTTCCCCCTTTATATCTTTTTGGTCTTATAACTGGAAGGGGGGAGGGGTGGAAATATATCCTGCTCACAGACAAACAGACAGACAGGGATGACAACATAACCTCCACCCACCTACAGTGGTGGAGGTACCAAACAAACAAATAAACAAATATATTGTTGCGGTTGCGGTCATTGTTGGTCCGGATAGCTCCGTTTCAAATCCGTGAGCACTGAGCAGGCAGGCAACGGCTCTGGGGACACAGGCAGCAACCCCGGGGACCCAGGCAGGTGACAAAAAAGAACCTAGTGAGATCGCTCTTGGACGTGATATATGGGACCTTTTATCCTCCACCCCTTATCATTGGTGGTATTATAAAGGGGGCGGGATCGTATGCTGGCGTGATTGCCCTCCCTCTTCCACTCCCCCAATTGTTGTTGGCTGTTAGAAGCATGTGTCATTCTTGATCTGATATTTTGCCATGAACAGGCACCAAATTACGACTGGTTTCAGCCGGCTCCCACAGGGAAAGGGGGAATAAGCAGTGGGACAGATGCAGGGAAGAAACAGGCAACACGATGGTCTGTAGGGTTAGAAACACAACACGGAAGGGGGGAACCATCTATCTACTGCAATACATACACAACACATTTATCCATATTTTTACAATACACTTAACTATCATTGTACATCTTATACTATGGATGCATTCTTCACCCCCGAGGAGCCAAAACCGCAACAATATATACAGATTCACTTTTATAGTATAGATTAAGAAGATTACATTCAGCAAATATGTGGATTTGAAGCCAAAAGGATATTAATTTGACTCTTGTAACAAACAAATAAGAACCACATAATGTTCCAATCACCACACCATTTGCATAATTTACCATCACCTGTTGCTCCATATCCTTTCAATACATTATCTATTCTTATTAAATACATTGTGATCTTAGTATCACAAGGTTTGTAGAACAAGACTTGTTTTGTCCAGGGGTCCTCATCTTTGTTTTCTGAGATATGTATGCACAGGTAGATACAAGGTACCACACTCAGAGTGGTGCTAGTCTCACACCCTAATTCTTTTAAATTATATGCTGTGTGGTACAACACAATAGGAAATCATTTAGTTTATGGTTAGCATCTCTGCTTGCCCGAGCTTATCCTTCATGGTGGAACAACCAAGAAAGACTATTGTTTGCTCATTAACTGCCACCTCAGATACCCCTACGAAGCAAGCCTCAAGAGACTCTCCAGATCCCAGGCCAAAACCTGATGAGAGGTTGCCATAGCAATGGCACTATGGATGCTCAGTGCAGCCTGGTGGGACTGTACCATTATCAAGGTGTGCAAAGCCGCACGGAGGTAAAATATTAGACCAATGCATGGGCCAGTTCTATTATATTATTGTGGAAAAGGATTCCAGAGTTGTAAAGAATCACAAAAACAGCTTTCATAGTGGATGGGCATTTAGTGATCGAAATACAAAGCATCGTTTTTCGCTCTTCTCTCACTCTATCATTCCTCTTGCAGTGGGAGTGATGGAGGAGCAACAAGACGATATAAACAGGCGGGCGCTCATCTCTTCCCCTCTCCGCCTCCCATCCCTCTTCATTGCTCAACAATGGCTTTGAATTGTGCATGAAATCTCAGGCAGGTAGGATGATGTTCTATCGATTTTGATTAATTTCATTAATTATTATTACTGCTGTTGATATGGGCAATGACCATTGCATTCTTCACTATCATCGACTACACGACTGGTGTCATTTGTACTGAGATAGTGAAAATAAGGAAATGGTTTATAAAAATCTTAATCTGCAAATTAATTTTATTGGATCATTGTGAATATTGGCAGCCACAAATGGTGTGCAGTCGAATCTGGAATGTTGGTTTAAGGACAGCTCCGCTTTTTCGAGTCAATCGGGTATTCCTACCAACATCTCTCATTCTCGATGTTGCTGTGATGGGCATAGTATGGCTTGCACCTGTAACATGGTGAGCCTGGTCCGTGTGCTGGGTTTTAATAGAATCCGCCGTAATGCTGACCATCGCGACATGAAAGAACCTTTATGCTATATCAACGAATTATCAGATAAGAACCATCCTGTGTCTTTTCCCTCCATTATGAGTGCCAGACTGTAACCATTAATAATTGCTCTTCTGTTTGTTACCGTTGCCACAAAGATTGTTAATTGTCTTCGACTACTTGAATTAAGAATAAATGCGTTATCACGGTTCTTTAACAAAGTTTTTCCCCATTCACTGTTCTGTTTCCATGTTCTATATAAACGATTATTATTAATATTAGGGCTGACAGGGCAGCTGATAGGTTTGCACACTGGCTTCTAAGCTGTCTGGCCTGGGTTTGAATCCATACCCAGCTATAAACTGTCATCCCGGTGTTTCACGGGCAGGGTGATTCATCAATGTGTGTGCCGTTCCCCGGACGGACGTTAAGTGGATGTCCTGTCTGTCGACATTATTTTGTGGATGGTGAAGATCCTACAGTGTTCTTCATGAAGCGTAAGTGAGCCATCGCTGGCACACTGGCCAAATTCAACATTCCTACCCTCATCAGCAGAGGGCATTGCATCAGCGGCACAACTGTGCCCTCAGCCGATGATGCTACCCTGCAGCCTTGTGCTGCATACGAAAGAAGATTATTAATCTTGTCTTATCTTGTGTTCTTTTTACCTATATGAAACAGTGTGTATTTGTCTATCCCTCTTCATAAGGATAATTTGAGTTGGGGTTTAAAGGCCAATCTTTTACTACGCTGTATTTTTGAGGATAAAAAAAAACTTGAAAAACATTTTCCATAAAAGGGTAATTACATCTCTTTTTTTTGGAATTATAGACTGGGACTTGTAAACCGAGCCTCAAGGGCGGTGTACAGAAGCGTTTTTTTTTCCCATAAAAACAAAAACAATAAATACAAGGCGCAGGGAGGTGAAATTCGCTGCACATGATGTGCAACACGTGCAGAGTAAAACAAGTGTTCATTCAAATCTCAGGATGTCTTTATTCATACGCAGCCTGTGGCTGCTTAGCTACATCATTTTTCTGGGGACACAGCTGTGCCACTGATGCAATGTCCCCTGTTACCAGTAAGCTGGTAACTTGATAATCATTTTGCCAATTTTGGAAGGATGACAGGCTGAGTCAACCCACTTGGTGTTTATTCAATGGAAAAACAAGGGCTTCAACTCAAGACCCCAAAATGATAAGCTACCCACCTTAACCATTAAGCTAACACCAGGCCTGTAGGACATCTCATAAATAAAGATATAAGCACATCTGATGCTAGGCCGAGGCTTCAGACTTTATGACGCTCACGTATGTGGCTGTACTGTCGACACAAAACATTCCAGAAGATAAGGAAAATAGTCACATTTGTACATGCAGTGTTTTAAAATAATGCTTTTTCTTGCTACGAAACATAATATCGTCCAGTCTTCTTGAATATTTTCAATAAAATAATTCCAACCCGTCATTTTGACGGGCTTTTATACTCGTATTGTTCTAATTTTCAAAAAGGTGATGTAAGGCTCAGGCATTTGATTGCACCTCTATTACCTTTGCAGGAGGTACAATTGGAGATATTGATGTACTTTTACATCAATCACAAAGGCATTTCATAGTTAGTGGATGAAGCAATTATATAGTGTCTGGGATTTGAACCAGGAATCCCAGAAACTGAGCTATGTACTCAGATGGTACTATCAAAGAGGACATTTGCTGACACAAATACAGTACTGTGCTGTATATTATAGTATTATAAAACAGGCACATCAAAAAAGGTAGAGCCAAACCATGACAGACATACAGAATGTTTCAAAAGTCCAGAATCGTAGGAAATATAATATATGCATTATTTTTTTTTTGAGATGATGCCTTTAAGGTGGATAGGATGTTGTGGACTGATCGCATGGCTCCCATGTAGTTCAGATTTAACACCACTTGATTTTTTTTTTCTTTGAGGACACAGCTGAAATCAGTGGTTTGTACCATGAGACCATGTACGAATGAAATCAGAAACTAAAGAATGAAATGCTAAAATGGATGTGTCAATGTTAAGAAATGTTCAAAGAAACCTCCATACAGGAATTGATGGATCTGTAATTATCTCGCAAGTCGAGCAATTATTGTCATAAAATTGAAAAATAAATATCCCTATGATTCCAGACTTTTGAAACACCGTGCACAATGAAACATTCTGACATGCACACAGAGTTTACATGTACAGTGGAAGGAACACCAACAGATCCTAAGATTGCATTGTTTTGTACCTGTCCATAGGCCTTACAATGGTGACACACTTAGCAGTGTGGTTGGCCCACTGCTTGATTTGGAAGCTCCATAAATTTAGAGTTATGAAAAATGTACAGAATGTGAAACATAAGTGTGATGTTACTGGTATTGTTGGTTCACTGCAATGAGGGTGACCAGCTCATGAAAATAATAATAATAAGGGACACTCACACAAAGGTCAAGGGGGCTACCTTAGACCCCCATGTGGGGTGAAGGGACATTATCCCTTGTGGGTCCAGGGGGTGAAGCTCCCTGAAGTTGTGATCTTTGAAATATTTAAATAAAGTATGAGGTTTTAAGTATTTAAATATGCCCGATATGGCTTCTTGAACATGTTAATGTCACACTGTGTCAGAGACAAGGGTTACTGGAAGTATACGTGCATCCCATGGGAGATGGGGAGGGTTGAAGGGCTGAGATAACAGAGGGAGCCAATTAAACCAGAGGAGAGGCGGTTAAAAAAAAACAGAGGCCACCGACCTGTCTGCGAGGAGAGCGACAGGTCTTGTGCTTTAGCCTCACTTTGGGAGAATACAATAATGTTGAGAGCTCTAGATTCCACAAAACTTGAAAATGATAGAGATGGAGATGTTGTTGGCACTACGGACAAAGGTCTTGTGGGCTGTGAGTGTTTCTGGTTTATCAAGGAAAGACTTGGATTGACAAAGGATTCACAGTCTGTGGCTGGCTTTGGAAGCCATCTTTGCAGTGGTTAGCCCAGGAGAAGTTATTACTGATGGTGAGATCAAGAAATTCAAGTGATTGAACCTCTTCCAGTGGCTGGCAATGAAAACAGACAGGGGGTTAGTTTGTCGATTCTTCCAGAACGACAGGGTGAGACAGTGAGATAGTCCAGGAGTTGAGGACATGTTCCATTTTATGAGACCAGCATCTAATCAATTCCAGATCAGCAGAGAGTGATGCAACTGCTGTGTGCCTATCATTAGAATGGGGGTACTGTATGACATAATGTGGACTCATCTGCAAAAAACAGAAGAGAGTGTTCCAAGTCAAGACATGTCATCACATGGAAAACTTTAGAGGTGACACGATCTTCAAAGGTTTCATGGATAAAGTGACGGACAACTCTCGCAGTATGAGGACTTGCACGATCCTTATGATGAACCATCATGTCTCAGGTCTTATTCCACAAACCTGGAAAATGTTGTTCTGAAGCATGACAAGATACCTTGCTAAGTTGATATTCCCTTTCGACGAATATAGGACAAATGAGACCGTGGCCTTTTGTCTTGATCTATGTCCACAAATAAATGGACTTTTTCCATGACAACATCTTTATGCATGATGCAATTATTGCTGCAGAAAATCACTCCTGCTTACTAACGTGGAAAGAAAAGCAAACCGTCATCATTACATGGGTAATCCTGTGCATGATGCCATTTATAACTCCCTAAAACAGGTGACTCAAACACTCCTGAATATGCATTTGTGGCAGTTTCACTCAGTCTTGTGAACAACCAGCGCTCTATTGTGTGGCTGGTTAAACCTGCTCCAGATCCTGATAAGGATTCTATACAAAGTCTAAGCTTTCGTCCCACCTGCAATCAGCAACAGTAAAACAGCAACGCAGTATAGTTGCCAAGCTACAATGCAAACAGAAACATGATTGAATTGCCAAGCATCTGCAGCAACAATTCGAACAAAAGACCTGGTATTTCATTTGTGAAGATATAGAATTTATGTTTGAAACACTCCTTTTTACCTTTGTGCTCACAGCAGATTGCTTGTGCTGTTTGGGATTCCTGGGAGCCAGGTATTGATTCTGTTTGAAGTTGGCATGCACCACAAGAGTTCAATTCCTGATGCATTATTTTCTGGTTTATTTTTGTATCTTTCAGTGGTTACTACATCTGGCCAAGAATTTCCCATGAGAATCCTAAAATTGACAAGCACAAATAATGGTGTCGAGGCAATATGCCTGGTCGGGTTGCTGCCTGCATGTTGGTTAATTTGGTGGTGAGCTTCAGTGTGCATTTCACAAATTACCACCTGTTTTGTTTTCTTTACAGAGAAAATCTAGTCACAGTTCATATATAATGATTCAGTGGTGGTCAGATTATGTATTTGCTCAAGAATGAAGGAAGAAAAATGAATCTTATACAGTATGTAAAATTGTGGACTTTACAGAATGCAGAGGTGGACAAAATGTGGAGCATTTCTTTACATACACCTTATTTATTATTATTATTATTATTATTATTATTATTATTATTATTATTATTATTGTTCATGCCATGTCCCTTTGAATCGAGTTGTTCATGAAAAAGCGGTTCCACTGGAGCTCATTATTTCAGCAATTTGTAATTTGTCCAGGGTGCCAGTGACAACTATTACTACTCTTTGTGAAAGACACCATGGGATCATTAATGTTCTCTCTCTCTCTCTCTCTCTCTCTCTCTCTCTCTCTCTCTCTCTCTCTCTGTCTCTCTCTCTCTCTCTCTGTCTCTCTCTGTCTCTCTCTGTCTCTCTCTCTCTCACACTCTCACACTCTCACACTCTCACACTCTCACACTCTCACACTCTCACACTCTCACACTCTCACACTCTCACACTCTCACACTCTCACACTCTCACACTCTCACACTCTCACACTCTCACACTCTCACACTCTCACACTCTCACACTCTCACACTCTCACACTCTCACACTCTCACACTCTCACACTCTCACACTCTCACACTCTCACACTCTCACACTTTCACTCCCTCCCCCTCTTTTTGTGATTCAACACCCTGCCTGCAAAACACCAGGGTGACAATTTATAATCGAGTCAAGAATCAAACACTGGTGAAAAAGCTCAAAGATAAGAGTGCGACCTCTACACCATCCTGTCAGACATTTCTTAACACACTATGCACACACAAATAATCACAAGAGGGTAGGGACCATTTATAAGTACACACACACACACACACACACACACACACACACACACACACACACACACACACACACACACACACACACACACACACACACACACACACCTCAAGTAAATTATCTGTATGCAAGTTTATTTAGTTCTGAAATCATAGGGAAAAATAAACGGCTGGGCTAATTTTCAACTGATTTTGCGTAGGTGCTGGGGTGCTCAGGTTCAAGTCAAGGGCACCATAAAAAAATTTTCCCCAAAATATTCCGACCCTCCCCCCCTCCCCCACAAGGAACTATTCTGCATGTATTGTGTGTATATCTGAAAATCACAGAAATAAAACGGCTGGGCCAATATCCAACAATTTTTGCAAACGTGCTGGCGGTACCCAGGGTTAGGTCAGAGTACAAAAAATACCCCCCCCCCCACCAAGGAGCTGCATGGGAAAAAATAAACCACAAATGGGCTCTGACATGTGTATTGAAAACGATGAAATCTTCTCAATAATTTCGTTTGTGAGTGTTTTTGTGCATTTGTTTGTGCACTTTTTCATGGCCAAAACCACCACGCGGAAAAGCTCACCCAGCCAGGCAGCACCAGAAACCCCACCTCCCCACCCTTCCCCTTCCCAGGCAGCACCAATAGCCCCTGCTAGTATTAAATAAGGTAGGTAGGTGTGGGTGTGGGTGGGTGGGTGTTTCTACAAGGAAATTGTAATTTGCATAGCAGGAGGCCATTCAGCCCATCATGCCTGTGCCACACCAATCATGCCTGCGTGTGTACGGCTGAAAATCATAGAAAACTGGAGAGTTCATAGAACACCTCACCTCGCACAGTGTTAAGGCTATAATTCAATTGAAATAAAATAATTTTAAAGGCTGCATAAAAAAAAATCCATAAGTTTACCATGAAGATGCCAGTGTCTTATGCACCACACGATTTAACAGTCAGTTTCCTGTTTGGAACAATTTTAAATTTTGTTTGACTGCCAGACAGACAAATGGAATAAAAAAAAATGATTTCACTCCTCTCTACACATGTGAGATCAGGATAAATTCAGAGACAAAGTACTGTTTAACGGCAGGTTTGTTTTCTGATTTGTGTTCAAAATATAACATTCAATTACAATGAAGTCATTCCTCAATCATAAACTGATGTCATCCCCATGCTGCTCCCGAATGGGGTGGGTGTTTCCAGTGTTAAAAACAAACAAACAAAAGTGGTTCACATGTGTTGGGCAGCTTGGATAGACATGGGGAAATTAAAAAAAAACAGCTCAAGCTTCAATACTTGGGACATGACCCCAAGCTCTGCTCTCTTGTAATATGTTAAATTGCCAGCTAGGCATTCATTGCAATACAAACGGTTTTTGTTTTCAATAGCATTTTGTCACGAGCTGTAATATTTTCAGCACGTTTTCGTAATTAGATATCTCATTATCCCCACACTTTTTTTTAAACGGGGGGATATTGTAATCGGCTCCATCCACATATTCGTCCATCACGCTATCTCCTCCTAAATGGTTCATGTGCAGAAATTCACCAAATTTGGTAGTTATGATCACCACATGGCAAAAGGGTCCAAGAGCAGAATCATATTTGGCCCCACCCCCTGGAGCCCTAGGGATTGATCAAAATGTCAAATATCAAACTACAGGGTGCCTCACAGAAAACCAGGAAATTTGGTACAGTTTATTTAAAACAAAACAAAAGCAAACTTAGATGTAGTGTAAAACAAAGATACACTTTATTTTCAAACAAAACAAAAGCAAACTTAGATGTAGTGGAAAACAAAGATACACTTTATTATATGTTAGTTTATTGATATGGTAAAATACGGCAAAATAAATCTCAATCTCAAATTTCCTGGTTTTCTGTGGGGCACCCTGTAGAAGGGCACTCGATAGAGCGCATTCCTACGTTTTGTATCCCACTGATTGGCCAGATCTGGATTGGGACCTGAACTACAATTTAATGAGCATGTTCTTGTCACCTAACCAACTCACCCACCAAGTTTCGTCCAAATCCGTCCATAACTTTTTGAAATATCTTGCCGTAGGTCGTTCTTGGCCCTATCTCCCAATGGTGAAGAATCACTAAAAAAATTCAGATCCAGATCCGGGATCTTCACCAAAATCTAATAATTTCGTCTTTGTCACATACCCAAGCTCTCCATCAAGTTTCGTCCAAATCCGTGCACAACTTTTTGAGATATCTTGTTCACAAACAAACAAAAAAACAGACAGACAGGGGTGAAAACATAACCTTGGTCCACCTTTGGTGGCCGAGGTATAAATGCAATTACGGGCACATTTGTAAATATATTTTGAGATGAAACTTTGTATATGAAATCAACATTGGGGGATGCATGACATATGTAACTTTTTGGGGGATCTGACCCCAATTCATGCCCCAGGGGGTGGGGACTTTGGGTCACCAGGCTCAAAATGGAAGGTTTTTTTTTTTTCAAATAGAAGACCCAAAATTCGATATTGGGTCATTGCTGGTGTTACTTTTTGCCATCTTTCAACTTTACTTTAGGTGGAAAGCTTGGGGATTTGCAATGGCGCATCATCAACTTCACTCTAGTTTGAGATTATAAGTGGAGGAGCAAATATGCATTTTATTGACATTAAGTGAAGCAACCCTTTAGTCTTTAGGTCACAATTTTTACCTTGAAGCATTGCAAACCCATGAGACATTAGATTTAAGATGGATGAACGAATTACTGTCGTTATATATTTGTAATAGTTATTGTTGAGATCACATGGAAAGCAATGGTGGTATAAATTTGGGTGAAGATCTGGATCCGGCTTCTTGAATTTTTTACGTGATTCTTCACCATTGAATGAAAGGGCTATAAAACGATATATAACATGATATCTCAAAAAGTTATGAACGGATTCGGCCAAAACTTGGTGCACAGGTCGTGTATTCAATTTTGGTGAAGATCCGGATGGTGATATGATAATTATTTTACATTCCATAAGTGATTCTTCAACATTGAGAGATAGGATGAAAAACGATTTAAAGCATTATACTTCATAAAGTTGAGGACAGGTTATGACAAAGCTTGGTGTACGAGTTGGCTCGGTGACAAGAACAAGCCAATTCGATTTTGGTTCAAGTCTGGATACAGATCCGACCTATCAATGGGATTCAAAACGTAAACTGTTCAGTCTGGCAGAGGTATATGCTCTACGGAGGCTGTTATAGTTAGCCCATGCCCCACACAGCAGGAGATGGGGTTTTGCAAGCGTGTGTGTGTGTGTGTGTGTGTGTGTGTGTGTGTGTGTGTGTGTGTGTGTGTGTGTGTGTGTGTGTGTGTGTGTGTGTGTGTGTGTGTGCGTGCGTGCGTGCGTGCGTGCGTGCGTGCGTGCGTGCGTGCGTGCGTGCGTGCGTGCGTGCGTGCGTGCGTGCGTGCGTGTCGTAACTTTTGTTTTTTTAGCATTTGAGCTTTTGTCATCAAATTTTCAACAAAGCTTTATTATGAGAATATGGAAAGGACGAATTATTAATCTGGTCCAAGGTCAACATCACATAAAATCGTCAATTTTCATCCAATTGACCTGAAATTTGAAGAATTTGCAGATTGGGTCACTGAAATTGTTCACCAATCAAAAGCTAGAAGCCGATTGTTTTGAGGTCAAAAGGTTTTGAGGTTGAGGTCACAAAATTGTCATTTCTATCTGATTGACTTGAAATTTGAGCAGAGTTTGCATATTGGGTCACTGAAGCCTATTGCTTTTGAGGTTAAAAGATCAAGATCGTCTAAAATCGTCAATGTTTTGTTTTTCTAGGTCGCCTAGGATCGTCAAGTTTTAGTCATGTTTAGCATAAATAATAATAATAAACCAATGTCACCCGCAGGGTGACCCGTATCTTGCCAAAAGGTGACCACGTGTGACTTCTTTAAGGTCACACTGAGGTGAACAGAGCTGCTATCCACGAGGAGCGACTCCTTAAGGAATATCTGCCGACGAGAGATTCCGATGAGAATCGTTCTACAGAGTAACCATGAAAAATATGCGTTTGCCTCATAACGTCACCAAATGACGTCATAATGTCTCAAGCTTGACATATCTAGAAAGCACTCATCGAGGTGTTCAATTTGAGGTACTACACGATATGGTTCCTAAAACTTGAAAATTTGGCCTTGCGGTCAAATATGTTTGACCTTTGGCGCTAACCATGAAGGTCAAGGCCAATCGCCACCAAAAATTAATCAGCTGAGCGCCAGACCATGAACTATATTCCCATGAAGTTTGAAGACGATCCGATCAAAATTACTCAAAAAATAAGGGTTTCGTCGACTCCCCTGATTTGTGACAGTGACCTTGACCTTTGACCTTGACCTTCAAAATTTTATGTGCTGAAAGGGACCTCTATAGGCCTCTGATATGCGAAGTTAAAAAATTTCCAATGATAACTGTGCTCTGCAGAGTGATTTATACGTGATTACATACCAAAAATAAAAAACAACAACAAAAAAAACATATGAAGGTCAAGGCCAATCGCCACCAAAATTTAATCAGCTGAGCGCCAGACCATGAACTATATTCCCATGAAGTTTGAAGACTATCCGATCAAAATTACTCAAAAAATAAGGGTTTCGTCGACTCCCCTGATTTGCGCCAAAGTGACCTTGACCTTTGACCTTGACCTTCAAAATTGTGTGCACTGAAAGGGACCTCTATAGGCCTCTGATATGCGAAGTTACAAAAATTTCCGATGATAACTGTGCTCTGCAGAATTTTTTATACATGATTACAGACAAACAAAAAAAAAACATACAAGCTGACTAACATATCTTGCAAAAACTTCGTTTTGGCAAGATAATAATAATAAGTCCGAATACAAAGCAAACATGGATGGGCTTTGCATTTTCAGATGCTTTCTAGTTACAATTACATTTGAAATCATGTTGTTAATGTGGTTATTTTCATTGTGAACGGTTGATGATTCTGCTGAATATGGTGTCAACCGATGTGTACTGGTCTTGGCCCACACATTCCATTTTTTTTTGTCAGGTGTGATCATCCGCAAGTCTGGGGCACCAGTTGGAATTTCCAAAGAAGCCTCGCTCTGGAAGCTGCTGTGGTAAGAATAGGGTTTTCTTGGAGGAGGGTGAGTTGGTTAGTCAGCACACTGAGCTGAGGCCGAAGCAAGCTCAGTCGAGACATGGCAATACGACCGGGACCTCTTTTGCTGGGCAAGGATGCAGCATGGCTAACGGTTGAGGTTTGTCGTGAATTTCAACGGGGAACATGCCCACGGACCCCTGAGGAGTGCCGTTATGCCCACCCTCCAGAGGGATGTCACGTGGAGAATGGACGCGTCACCGCCTGCTTTGACTCGCTTAAGGTGTGTTGCAAAATGAAAGCATAATCATGCTCAAGCTGGGTTTGTGTTCAATTGTAAATAGTATTTTACTTTTTATGCCTCTGCTGACGAAGACGCCGGTGGCATTATGTTTTCAGGTTGTACATCCGTCCGTATGTACGTACATCCATGCTAATTTTATGTTTTCTCTGCAACTGCTTATCTGATTGACAAAACAAATTATTCACAGGTGCGAATAGTCATGTGGAATGTTTTAGTGATAATTATGATGTCATAATTATTCTTAAAACATTCTACATGAGTATTCGCACCTATGGCAAAAATTTTGTGTCAATTGGACATCGGTCACGTGGTATGGCAGCCATGTTGGGAAAATGGAAAACTTTGAACCTCTGTATCTTTGTAAACGCTACATGGAAAAAAATGAAACTTTACAGATGTGAAGCATTTCCAAATGGAAACAAAGGGGATTTTTTTGATGTCATAGGTGGCTTCGTTATGACATAATTGCATACATCGCTTTATCCGGTCAGTATGGAAATATTTGAGGGTCGTCTAGGACTAAATTGGATGGGGTGAAAAAAAAATTGATGACGTCATTGGTCACATGGTTCAGCAGCCATATTATTTTTTAACATAAAAACCTTCGAAAATGATCTTCGAAATGCCTGAACAGATCAAGGTGAAACTTAACAGGCATGATCGCCTATCTAAGAGGAACTAAAAGTTCTCCACCTATGACGTCATATGTCACATGGTTTGGCAGCTATGATTTTTTTTTTTGAAGAATAAGCCTTTAGAAATCTTCTCCAAAACGGCTTCACAGATCGAGGGGAAACTTCACCCACATATTCCTCAAGCCTTTGGGATACCAGGGTGTTCATGAATAATTAATAGGTCACCTGGTCTGGCAGCCATATTGGATTGAATGAAAATCTTTAAAACATTGTTTCTCTTGAACTGTTTCATCAATCGATGTGAAGCGTCACAGTTATGATCGAGTAGTCATGTTGAATATATGTTTTAAATTTCAACCTGATCGGACGCATGGTTTGGCAGCCAGAATTATTTAATATTTTGAATTTGGGGTTCAGGGATTGAAATCAAACATGTTACATGTATAATGATGTAATAATGTGGGCAGATGCATATCTGGCAACGTCGTGACGTCAAAGAGTGACCTTCAAGTTTTATTTACGTTTTTCCATCTCATTTTCATTATTGTCCATATTTGTGATTGACGAGAAGGCACTAAGTGCATTAAGTCACAATTTCACCACTTTGTGCTATCAGCAGGTGTGTAGCGGATGGAACCTGAAATGGCAACTCTCAAGCCATTTCATAAATTGTCAAATTTTTCCCAGTTTCAGACGTATTGGCACATTAAAACAATGGAATGCAGTACAGCAAGGAGTTGTGATACTAGTTGTTATAGGTATGACTCACTCCCAACATAATATACAGTATCTTATAAATAATTTCAAGTGTTTGTGCGTTTGTTTGTTACTCTTTCACAGATTTTTCGTGTAGGTACTTCAGAATCTGGCCATGAATTAAAGCTAACATACGTCGGCTTTGAAGGCCGTTTTGAGGCCACCAAAGGCTGCTATAAAGTGCATATTGGGATGTGGGGTTATGCAGTGCTGCCACCAGCCTGTAGGCAAAAGGTAACCACCATGACACCAATAACTACATAGCTTTTCACTGTCCAACACATCCCAAAACCACCCCTGGGAAAATCTCACCCGGCCGGGCAGCACTTGGTATATCTCCCCTCCCCCAGGTATATCATATATATGTGTTGTGATTTTTAGTTTCGAAGGATTGGAGTCTGAATATAAATCACCATTCTTGTGGTGTGTGAGAAAAACATTACACAGTGGAACAGGTCGTTACTTGGAAACATTGTTAAGCTGGGTATATTGTAGAAATAACTTCTCGGGGTTAACATTGCTCAGCATAGTTTAGTGATCTCTGCATTAAATGTACTGCACTAAAATAAGTGTGAGGTGATGCAGTCGTGGTATTAGATATGTGTCACTTTATGGACATAAAGACATCGTACAGCCTCCCCAATGTGTTTGTCTAAAAACTGCTATCCTTTTGAACCCCTATTTAATGTTCTCCCCTTGTAATCTGTCTTTTATGTTATTTTAAAGCTTCTGGGTAGGCCACGAAGTGCTCGTCTGCATTGGAAAACCACGCTTCTGCCGGCCCAAGAAAGGAGTAGGACCATCCCAAAGTGACAAGTAGGAGGGTCGGGGAGCAGTCCTCCACCCATCAAATGTACCTTTGGGGCAATGGTGAGTAAGGTGGGGGATGGCGCGGTATGTCACGGTAAAGGAACGTGCAGTGAGGGGGAATCAGGAGATGCCTGGACTCCACCTAGAGAGAGTCCACAAAGCTGCCCAGTGTCGCGCCCCAATCCAGTCAGCCACGCCTCTTCTCCTCCTCACTTGCGCCGAGCTTCGCACTGACCAAGGGTGCAACTGACTTCTTTTTCCACCCTACATCGGTTCCTGCTGTGTCTCGACAACACAACAAGGGTATTTCTGTCTCGTCCATCTCTATCTGTAGTCTATTTCTCATGGAATGACTGGGGCCTTAAAGGTAAATAAGTAAAGTTCCCAACCATTTGTTGGTTTTGTGGGCAAATATCATTGAGGGTTAAGGGGTATTGTTTGTTGCATCATTAATTGTTATTGCTCCCTTTTGTAGTCCCATGTCCTGTGTGTACTATTATTGTGAAACCAACTTGGTCTCGGAGTGAATTTGTTTGGTCCTGATTGCGACTGCAATTTGGCACGTCTGTTGAGGGATCAACTGGGTATAGGTAGGTGATCAGCGCCAATAACAGGACCATGTCATGCACCTCACCGGCTCCAGTCAGCTGTTAATTAGAAGATCATGTGCATGGCACAGAATTAACGCAATGCATCAGCTGACTTGGTGGTTACATTAGCATGGTATCGTGGTATTAGACACGTGATCCAGCTTAGAGCTATTGAATTAGTTGACTGTTGATGCAGCCCTGTTCAAGTTCAAGTCCCGTGGACGTCACATTGGTGTCAGGGTGTTGGATGTTCGAACCCCTCTAAATTATATTTGGTATCGGGAGAATATACTAAGATTAAAATCTCGCCACGAATTGGAATATAAAATTACTACAGAAAAGCGCGCGAGCGCGGGAAAATTTTGGCGGGATTTTTCAAATTTAAATTAATTGGTGGCAAACGGGACTTCTGCACCATGGCGGATGTGCAGATGTTTGAGGAGGAAGGCCACGTGTCTGGCAGCGAGTCGGGGGAAGAAGGGAGAGACGGGGGTAGGGTTGGAACCTCCCCCATTCCGAGCGTGGACCGTGTTTCATCGCCCGTAACGGGGCCGGCAGCGCCGGAAACCGGCACGATGACGATCTGGACAATGTTGGAACGTTTAATGAGTGCAATTACAGCACAGGGGGCAAAAATGACGGCACAGGGGGCACAAATGGCAGAAATGACGGCACAAATGGAAAATCAATTCGTGACACAGAGGGCAGACATGACGGCACAGGGGGCAGAAATGACGGCACAAATGGAAAATCAATTCGTGACACAGAGGGCAAAAATGACTGCACAGGGGGCAGAGATGGCGGATCGATTGGGGGTAATGGGGGAACAGTTGGGTGCACGGATTGATTTAATGAGGGATGAATTGGGGGAAAAGATGGAGAAAATGAAAACTGAGATGCAGGAGTGTGTGGATGTTAAATTGGGAGAAATACAAAGTAAATTCGAGGATAGATTGGAGGAAACAAAGGTAGAAATTACATTGGAGGGGGAAAATATACGAAAAAAATTGGTAGATAAAATTGATGCAACGAACATTCGGGTTGATAAAGTGGATGAAAGCCTGGAACGTCATCGTGCCTGTGTGGATGCTCGTATGCAGCTGCAAGTTGAAGAATGGGGAGAGCTGAGGAAACAAGGGATGAATTTGGCGGAGTAGGTAAAAGGATTGGAGGCTCGTTTGGACGAACAAGATAAAATTATGAGCCAAGATGAAGTCTCGGATAAAGGCCTGGTAGAGCCGTCTTTTGTAAGTAGAGTGTCCGGGTTGGTTGAGGAGCAGCTACAAACTCGCGACGGAGCCTTGGAGGAGGTTGTGCGGGCCCAGAAGATCCTGCGGGAAGAGGTGAATCGGTCCATTCAACGTTTGGAACAGGAGGCAAAATTGACCCATGAGACCCTCACCACAAAATATCTTTGGCCACAGTGGGCTCCGAAATTGGATACGCAGCCACAAGGGTGTTTGATCCCTGGGCTGGATTCGGACAAGGGAGAAACTGAGAAGCGGGCCACCGTAAAAGTGATCCCCCTGGTAAATTTTGACGGGTCAGGGAGTCTTGAAGCTTTTCTGACGCAATTTGAGTGTATTTCCCGACTAAACGGGTGGAATGAGCGGGAACGTACAGGGAATTTGGTGGCAACGTTGCGGGGACCAGCCGCAGATGTGTTAAACGTGATCGCGGAGGGATGTTGACCAGCTCCCACATTTGCGAGGCGTTGAGCCGTCGGTTTGGGTTCACGGCAAACTGTGATTTGGTGCGGTCCCAACTCCAGCACCGCAGATTAAAGCCGGGTGAGACAGTGCAGGAGCTGGCACAGGACATTTACCAATCAGTCAGGATCGCGTATCGGGACCTTACAGTGGAGGCATGGGACAGACTGGCACTAGAGAAATTTTTAGCTGCTCTTCCTGACCCTGAGGTCCGAGCGCTAGTGGAGTTACAGGATCCACCCACCGTTCACCGAGTGGCCGGGTGCGCGGCCAGGCTGGCCTCGTGGAGTCGGCCGGGTCGGGTTCCAGAGAGGCCATCGGTGACGATCCGACAGGCGGAGATCCAGGATCAGGGAGGGGGGCTGGGAGAAATTGGCATTACCCAAATGTTTCAGGAAATTTGCCAGAAACTGTCAAGTTTGATAAAGGGTAATCCGGTAGTTAGTGCGCCAAAGCGGCGGGGTCCAGCCCAGCCAATAGAGCAATTCTATTATGGCCGAGGGGGTCCGGAACCGGAAGAGACATTTCACCGATACTCACGGGGGCCTTTTATGGGGAGTTGTTTCCGGTGCGGGCGAAGAGGACACATGCAACGATATTGCCGGTACCCGGCGATGGAGGGACCCTCCAATAGACTTTTAGACTCGGAGAGGGTGAATCCTCCTGCTGAACCGCCAGGTCTATCCGAGATGCCCTTTCATAGGTCGGGTCCGGAGATCACTGTCGGGGGTCGGGGAGACTAGATTGGGCTGAGCATATACGGCCATGCTCGGCTGCTGAGATTGTGGCGAAGTGCCCTCCTTTGGTGAAAAAAAAATGAATTGTGGGAAAATTGGTAAGTTCTGCTGGGTTTTAGAGTGACAATCGGGACAGTGGGTAATTGGTAACAAAGCGGGCACAAGTGGCTGTCCAATGGCTGGTGCGTGGATCGGGTGAGAAGTGCTGTGTGAGTTGTTTTAAGTTAAGAAGTGAAATGTATGGTGCACACGTTGATTTTTTATTGGACATGGTGTGGTAACAGGGAAGGTCATGGTCGGTGAAGTGTTAGAAATGCAGGTGTCACATGTAAGGCCGATGGGGTGGGGGGAGTCATGTGAGTTTTGTGGGTGGGGATGATGTGCTTGTCCACAGGGATTGCTGAAGCTCACGGTGAGCGTGAATTGCGACCCCCTTCAAGGAGATTCACCACCTGGTGGCTAATGGTGACAGTGTCTGGAGGCAACTGGGAGAGGGTCTGGTTGGGCGACCAAGGCGGGGGTAGGACCTTGGCGACCCAGGAAGGCCAGAGGAGCCAGTGAGACCCCTTCCAGAGTGTTTTACGGGATTAGAGCTGATGGCTACCAGAGGGGAGGGAATCGAAGGGAGCGGGGCGGAGAAACGTCCGGGTTGGACTAAAGCTTACCTGTGGGCATGGTTGCACCTGAGATGCCCCCATCATCTTGTGGTAACCCACCCCACGGCCATGACGGGATTCAACCTGCATGATTAAAATGAGGACCATGACCTAGAAATGTGATGATTACCATGGTGTGAGTGTTGTGAAGATGTATGAGTCCCACTCGATCCCACACAACTTGACAGGTGCAGCAAGGGCATGATGTCCGCATAATTTTGGGGCAAGCAAAATTTGAAAATTGGCTCCCCAGGTAATGCTGGGTCTATTAGCATCCACTGGGGGAGGCGGTCAAGTGTAAATATCCTGTGAATAGTGTTGTTAAGGCTTAGAGTAGGAATGTAAAGTATAAGTGTTGTGTTTTTGTGGAACCTTTTGTTTCCCCTCCCCAGATCACTGGAAGAGCGTTGGGCAAGAGCGATGATCCAGAAGATGGAGTGCAACTTCGCTCAGTGCTATCATGTGATAAAAAAAAGAAAAAAAGAATGATTGTTTAGGCGAGGATAAGGCCATAAGGGGGTAGTACATTAAGCAGGATAGGTAAGTTAGCTGCGACTCACTACCCATTGCCCCTCCTACTTTATTTCGTTAGGTTAATTAGGTGTGAGTCAGTAAGTGTTAAGGCTGGTACGGTAGCGCCTGTGATATACCTTGCAGGAGCTGCGGTACCAGAGGAGGGGGCAGTGTTACATTTGAGGGGGGGGTATGCATTCAAAGGGTAATTAGGATGTTTAATTAGGTATGCCATGCTGTTCGAGTTTACCAGGATATCGATGTAATAAGTAGCAATTCAGTGGTGATAAGTTGTCTAGTAAATGTTCATTTCTTCAAGGGGGAAATGATAATTGTCACGTAATTAGATAGAGACACGGGATAGGGTAAGTGTGTCTGCGTAAACCCCTTTTAGTAGTCCCTGGAGGCTGGCCGTGACGTCACAGGACAGTGCAGCGGATGGCTCCGCCCCGTGATCACGATTGGCAGAAGGCGACAGCGGTGGGCCAATAAACGGCTCGATTGGAAGTGACGAGGACAGGAGGATAAAAAGGTTCTGTTCGGGGTCGAAAAGGAAGAGGAAGAAGATCGGGACAAAAAGATCGTGTTTTTTTGGTGGGGAGGCTGTTGCGCGGAGAGCATCCTTGTTGTTGTGCTGATTCGATCGTGTTCTTCATCGTGTCTTGGAGCCTTGCTGAGCCTCGTGCCTCACCTTGGTTGGCTCTGGGGTTCTGCTGACTCGGAGTACGGGGTCGAACGGCGGGCGGACCTGCCTCCCTCTCCTGCTCGCAACTTGGCGCCAGAACTGGTTCCCTGGCGGCTGTTAGCGGACTTGGGCCAAGACCAGGAGGTCGACAGCACCACGGTTTCTCCTGCCCCCCTGACGAGAGCAAGGCCAGCTCGTCCGACGCCGATCCAGGGACAGTTGCGTCCACACCACGGTCCAGCCTGACCACCAGAAATAGCTACGTTGTGTGTGTGTGTGTGTGTGTGTGTGTGTGTGTGTGTGTGTGTGTGTGTGTGTATGTGTGTGTGTGTGTGTGTGTGTGTGTGTGTGTGTGTGTGTGTGTGTGTGTGTGTGTGTGTGTCTGTGTGTGTCTGTGTGTGTCTGTGTGTGTCTGTGTGTGTCTGTGTGTGTCTGTGTGTCTGTGTGTCTGTGTGTCTGTGTGTCTGTGTGTCTGTGTGTCTGTGTGTCTGTGTGTCTGTGTGTCTGTGTGTGTGTGTGTGTGTGTGTGTGTGTGTGTGTGTGTGTGTGTGTGTGTGTGTGTGTGTGTGTGTGTGTGTGCGCTTGCTTGGCGCCTTAGAGGGTTTGAGATCTGTATATTCATTGGAATTGTCTGTGTTTTTCCCCACGCCCAATCCCACACCATCCCGTCGAATCGCCCCGGATCCCTTTTCTTGCCGAGTCTTGTTATTTCTGGTTAATAGTAAAAACAAATAAACATCATCAACTCAGTGAAAAGTGACTCGTGCCACCTTCCTCGTCCCGTTTGCGGTAGAGCGATTAGAACCGCCATGTTTGGGTTATAAATAAATAAACCGCCTCCATCGTTTCGGCTCATTCAACGTTGGCGGGACTGTTCAAGTCCCGTGGACGTCACAATACTATTGCATCATTTCATCAAGCTATTGCACAATCATGATACTATTGCATCATGTCATCAAGCTATTGCGCATCACACTATTGTGCAACTATTGCATCATGAGTTTTCATGACCTATATCCGGAAATAACTAAGAAACTGTTTACCGTAGGTCGTTTACCGTAGGTCAAAACGGATCACACTCTACTGAGCCACGATTGAATAAACTAAACTAGATCGACGCGCATGTAGAAATGCCAAAAAAAAATTGCAAAATTTTTTTTTTTCTCTAACAATTTTTTTTTGGGGGGGGGGGGTGGAAATCACTTAAAACATGTAGAAATGCAAAACAAAAAATTTAAATTTTTTCAAATAAAATGAAATTTTTTTGAAAAAAAGTAAAATTTTCCGTTTTTTTTTTCTCCATTTTTGGGGGGGGTTGGAAATCACTTAAAACATGTAGAAATGCAAAAACAAAAATTCTAATATTTTTTTCAAAATGGCCGCCATAGCGGCCATATTGGACTTTGGACCAAGTCCAAAATCTGATGGCATGATTCTTGGACCATACCTAATCCCCCCACCAAGTTTCGTCGAAATCCGTCGGTGTTTTTCTGTAATACTGTTCACAAACAAACAAACAAACAGACGGGTGAAAACAGTAACCTCCGTCCATCTTCGATGGCGGTGGTTAATCAGGACACAAAATAACAAAGAGAATAGCAGGAGTAAGGGGAAACAACAACAGCAGGGCAGAGGGAGAAAGTAAATGGAGACAGACAAACAAGGGATGCAGGTAACAATGAGAGGTAAGTGAGAACATAATGGGTGGACGATATGGATACATAAGCAAAATTGTGTGACGAGTTTGTGATTTTGTCAAGGTCCGAGGAAAGGGAAGAGGCTGCTGCCTGTCTGTCAGAAGAATGAGAGATGTCACGGCAGAGAGTGGAGTCATCAGCAAAGAGATAAAGAGGATTTTCCAGAGCATCATTGAGATCATTGATGAAGAATAGGAATAATATGGGGCCAAGAACACTTCCTTGGGGTAATCCAACCTTGACATGGAGAAGAGACGAAAGGGTTCTGTTGAGAGCCACACGTTGTCTCCGAGAGGGGAGGAAGTCAGTAATCCAAGAGTGGAGTTAGTCTTGGATTCCATAGGCAGACAGTTTGGAGAGCAAAGCAGGATGCCAGACTGTATCAAAAGCTTGAGATATGTCCAGGGAGACATCCCTGATATCATGTCCGGTATTGAGGGCCTCCATCATTGTTGGGAGAGAAGAAGCAGCATATCCAAGGTCGAGTGACTAGGTCTGAATCAGAACTGATGAACTGAGATGAGGCTGTTGGAGAAAGGGAATGATTTTATGGCAACTGTGATGATGGATTCCATGACCGTGCTGATGATTGGAAGTGTAGTAAGCTAATTGTGCTGTTGTTAAGAGGACGTTTTTGCACCTTATTTAATGCTGTGATGTTGGATGATTTCTAATTTCCCAGGTGGATATTGGAGACCAGTCCTGAAGTGTAAAAAAAACAAAAAACTTAAAAAAAAAAAAAAAAACCGCGACTATGCGAAGCGCGAATGTCGAAGCAGGTCAAACTTTATGACCCGCAAATCTGCAGTCCACAAATAGCGAAACAACAAATGGCAGGGTTCGGCAGTATAACACAGTATCTCAAAAAGTTGTGGACAGATTCAGACAAAACTTGGTGGATGATTTGGGTTGGCAATAAGAACAAGCTGATGAGATTTTGGTTAAGGTCTTGATCCATATCCGGCCACACAGTGGGTTACAAAACATAAACTGTTCAGCCTAGCGGAGGTATACGCTCGACTGGGTGCCATTCTGGTTTATGTTGTGGGAGTCCTGTGAACGAAACAGCAATGCCAAGTGCAAGAGACAAACATAATGTGGAATTTGTTTTACTCCTGTATTTACTGTATGCATTTATTCCTACTAGGGGAAAAGCCCATCAAAATGACAGGTGCACAAAATTCAATACAAAAAACAGGAGATTACAATACACACAAAGTTATGGATTACGTCCGATTAATTATTTGCAATAAGGGAATGAAAAATGGGAATGGGTCAAAATGGGTACTAAACGTAGAGGTGTCAAAACGTTAGGCGGGATTTCTTTGATGTGCTTTCAGCATTAATGTGAAATGCACAAACACACGGTGTATAAATAAGCACAGCCTCGATTGCTCCCGAAAAAAAATAAAAAATAACATGCACAATGTATAAGTACAGCCTCATTTACTGTGACGTCCACGGGACTTGAACAGTCCCGCCAACGTAGAATGAACCCGAAACGATGGAGGCGGTTTAGTTATTTATAACCCAAACCTGGCGGTTCTAATCGCTCTACCGCAAACGGGACGAGGAAGGTGGCACGAGTCACTTTTCACTGAGTTGATGATGTTTATTTGTTTTTATTATTAACCAGAAATAACAAGACTGCAAGAAGAGGGATCCGGGGCGATTCGACGGGATGGTGTGGGATCGGGCGTAGGGAAAACACAGACAATTCCAATGAATATACAGATCTCAAACCCTCTAAGGCGCCAAGTACACACACACACACACACACACACACACACACACACACACACACACACACACACACACACACACACACACACACACACACACACACACACACACACAACGTAGCTTCTTCTGGTGGTCAGGCTGGACCGTGGTGTGGACGCAACTGTCCCTGAATCAGCGTCGGACGAGCTGGCCTTTCTCTCGTCAGGGGGGGGGGGGCAGGAGAAACCGTGGTGCTGTCGACCTCCTGGTCCTGGCCCAAGTCCGCTCACAGCCGCCAGGGAACCAGTTCTGGCGCCAAATTGCGAGCAGGAGAGGGAGGCAGGTCCGCCCGCCGTTCGACCCCGTACTCCGAGTCAGCAGAACCCCAGAGCCAACCAAGGTGAGGCACGAGGCTCAGCAAGGCTCCAAGACACGATGAAGAACACGATCGAATCAGCACAACAACAAGTACGCTTCCCGCGCAACAGCCTCCACACCAAAAAAACACGATCTTTTTGTCCCGATCTTCTTCCTCTTCCTTTTCGACCCCGAACAGAACCTTTTTATCCTCCTGTCCTCGTCACTTCCAATCGAGCCGTTTATTGGCCCACCGCCGTCGCCTTCTGCCAATCGTGATCACGGGGCGGAGCCATCCGCTGCACTGTCCTGTGACGTCACGGCCAGCCTCCAGGGACTACTAAAAGGGGTTTACGCAGACACACTTACCCTATCCCGTGTCCCTATCTAATTACAATTATCATTCCCCCCTTGAAGAAATTAACATTTACTAGACAACTTATCACCACTGAATTGCTACTTATTACATCGAGATCCTGGTAAACTCGAACAGCATGGCATACCTAATTAAACATCCTAATTACCCTTTGAATGCATACCCCCCCCTCAAACGTAACATTACTTCCAAAATAATAATAATCGTAAAAAAAAAAAAACAGCGGGAAGTGTATAGGCACAAAACGCTGGCTTGATGGCTCAAAAAAAAACAAAAAACTTGGGTTATGTAATGAAGCATAAAGAAGGTTATGTAAAACATGACTATTGCTTATGTGCATATATTATACATGGTGTTTATACAGCTTGGATAGATTACAATGCCACTGGACCATAAAGGATTATCCTGTAGGCCGGAAGGCTTGAAGCCTGGGGCCTACACAAACTGTGTGCCTCAGAACGCCTGTGACACCGATGGGCTGCGACCTTTTGACATTTGATGATGCTTTTAATAGTCACTTTTGGTGTTTTTCACACTCAAGGGAAAACTTGTAGGGAAGTTATGTCGATTGCGAATATAACACTTCTGTTTTTGAGCCATTTTACCTCACGTCCCGCAGAGCCGATTATTATTTAATATTATCGGATTAGAAATATCTGCTACTATCTTGCTTGCTTTATGACCCGCGAATCTGCAGAGTCAGTTTTAGAGCATCTCAACATTAGGACAGGGTCTGATTCCTTCTACAAGTCACTCCAAGAGACTGTTGATAAATATTTCCCACGAAAATTGGCCAAATTACATATAGCAGATAAACCCCGGATGTCGGCAGGAGTGAAAGCTGCCATTAAGCATCACCAGGAAGCATTCACAAGTGGCTCAATGACCCAATGGCGATACTATAAGAACTTGGCTGCAAAGAAGATTGCTCAAGCTCAGGCAAACTTCTACAGAACTCCCTGGGTGATCTAAGGACATCTGATCCTTTGAGGTGGCATCATGACATCCAGATGCTTGTCCACATGCTCCGGATACCTTCTCCTATCAATTGTGCTTGCATTTACTGAAGGTACTAATGAACAAATAGCTAGTGCAATCAACCACAATTTTTCTTCGCCATCACAAAACCGACCATCCCTACTTGTTCATGAACTTCCATCATATCTACCTGCTGAAAAACCACCTCAACTTGAAGTGTGGGAGATGTACCGTGAATTGAGCAAGATCAATGCAAGGAAAGCCATTGGCCCTGATGACGTTCCAAACAGACTTCTCGAGGATTTTGCATGTGAACTCAGCATTCCCATCACTGATATATTCAATTCATCATTGAGAGAGGGCAAACTTCCACAAATCTGGAAAGATGCTGATGGGGTTCCGGTACCGAAGGAAAAGCTGGCTGTTCTCAAAAAGTTGAGACCAGTATCCCGAACTTTCCAGTGCAAGTAGGTTTGCGAGGGATTTGTTGCCAGATGGATGCAGGAAGATATGATACCCAACACTGATAGACATCAGTACAGGAGTCTTAAAGAGTCCTCAACCACACACTGTTTGGTGGAATTGCTGCATGAATTCTACAAGGGCTCTGATATAACTGACACCATTGGGAATCTTGTTGTTACAGACTTCTCCAAAACTTTCGACTCCATCGATCACACAATTGTTGTCACAAAACTCATCAAGTTAGGAGTCAGAAAAGAAATTATCCCATGGATAGTGGATTTTCTAACAAACAGGAGACAGAGGGTGTAATAGCAAGGCACTCTATCTAACTGGAACTTATTGAGCTCCAGAGTACCACAGGGAATAAAGATTGGTCCTCTGGCATTCCTTGCCATGATCAATGATGCATTGGACTCATCAGAGTTGCAGAAATGGAAGTATGTCGACGGTCTGAGTATCGGAGAGGTGAGATCATCGAGTGCCCCCTCTACAATACAAAACGTGGATTTTTGTGGAAGTCAGGTCCGGAAGTCATTTTTGTGAAAGTCAAAACGTGGAAAAAAAAAACAAACTTTGTGGTCAAGTATGGCATCCTGGACTAACAAAAGGGAAAACTAAAGACCGAGAGAAAATCCAAAAAAGAGCAATGAGGATTGTTCTCGGAAACAAGTATGACTCCAATTTGGATGCCCCAATCGTGACAGGGATTGAACTACTTGAGGAAAGTAGAATAAACCTATGTTCTAAGTTTGCATCCTCTTGTGTGCGATCTCAGAGGTATAGAAACTAGTTCCTGAAAAACTACGACACTCATGCAATGCAGCCCCATGGTACTTGCAAGTCCAAAATCGATCAGTGCAGAACAGCAAGATATCAAAATAGCACGATTCCATTTCTTGTAAAGTATCTCAGTGAAGAGGGGGGTAAAAGGACCAAATAGGTTAAAAGGTTTAATGTTGGAATGCCCAGTGGAATTATTTTTTTGAGATGCTTTTCACCGACACGACTTTCGTATACCGTTTACCTTCGCCGAAGGAGAGGGTATTGCATTTGGGTCTGTCTGTTTGTTTGTTTGTCCGCACAGAATTTTCGAGTTTTTCTCCGCAACCACTTGTCGGATTGAAACGAAATGTGTCAGGTCAGGTCAGATTAGATCTGTGACTTGCAACAGGAACCATGTAAACCTGTACTAACCTGTTTCATGGTTAGGTTGTCGGTGACAAAACCATCTCCCCCACCAAGTTTCTTGGTGAGGAGGGTGCATAACATAGACACCCGCCAGGATAAAGAACAAATCCTGTCAAAAGGTGGAGGAGTTCCTTGTGAGCCAACGGCCATCCATATCTACTGCCCAAATGTGTCTGCGGACGTCCTCATGCAGTTGGGTTACTTTTTTTTCAGAGGTTGGTGGCAGGATTTGCACTCCGGCCACCGTAAAACTCTTCATTCCGCAAAACATTTGAAAAGCATAAAAAAAACACCTGAAAACCCACTCTGTGGGAGTACCTCCTGTGCAGCTGCCCTTCGTAGGGCAGCTCACCGGACGACGGGATTGGGGCA
Source organism: Eptatretus burgeri (assembly GCF_056783735.1). Lineage (NCBI taxonomy): Eukaryota > Metazoa > Chordata > Myxini > Myxiniformes > Myxinidae > Eptatretus > Eptatretus burgeri. The sequence continues at coordinate 5,915,345 of NC_140970.1, read as the reverse complement.
AAGCCTTCGGGACCCCCAATCTTTGACAGGAGGGAAACTACAGGGTAACCTTATCGGGTCAGATTGCGGTAGTGTGTGTCGTGGTGGTGCTTAGGTGTCGTCCACCAGACGGCGTCTCCTTGGGTTAACCTGAGCCGGTGCCTGGAATGTCCTATCCCAAAGAGAGGATGATTACCTGTCTCTTATGATCTGAGCTCAAACGTTTGGAAATCGGTATTGCAGCACTCTCTGAGGATCGGAGACCGGATTGTGGTGAGAGCATGGCGGGTGGTTACACCGACTCTTGGTCTGGTCGCTCTGATGGTTACCATGCCCAAGAAGTTGCTGTCGCTGTGTCCAATAAGCTGACTCCAATGATAATTGAGGTAACACCAGTCAACGAGTGTATTATGAGACGAAGGATTCGTCACTCCTTGGGTGTGATTTCCCTGGTCTCTGTTTATGCTCTGACTGAGGCGAGTGATCTCACCGTGAACGATGCATTCTATGCCACGCTCGAGTGGTTGATCAGTGCCACAGGCGAGATACTCTTATAGTCTTGGGGGATTTCAATGCATCGACCAGAACTGATAGGGATGATTATGAGACGTGTGTTGGTCCCCATGAGTCTGGAACTGTGAACCAGAATAGCACTAAGTTCCTTGACTTTGCAAGAAGTCATGGACTGAGGGTGGCTGGTTCAAGGTTTCAGCACCTACAGGCTCATCGCTGGACTTGGTATTCCAATGCTGGTAGTGTGGCAAAGGAGATTGACCATGTGCTCATTGATGGTCGCTGGAGGATGATCCAGAACTGCAGGGTCTAGCGGAGTACTCAGTTCCTCAATACCGACCACAGGCTTGTTGTAGCATCTCTGAAATTGCAGCTTCAATCCAGGAGAATAGTACCATTCCAGCCATTGGATACCACTGGATACCATTGACCAGAGTGGCAGGGCCAGGCTGAATGGCAGAGCTGAGCTGTTCAGGGAGCTGAGGCGTAAAACTGTACGTGCACTAAGGCTGGACAAGGAGGCCTATGTGTGAGGAATCTGTGAGGGGGTAGATCATCACCTGTGGTCAAGTGATTCTCATCCTGCCTACAGGGGAATTTACGCATTGCGTTCATCCAAGCTAATCCCTCGGTGTACTGCAGTTAGAGCAGAGGGTGGTGCGCTCTTGACAGAGGAGTCTAACGTGAAGGCCCGCTGGGGCGGTTACTTTGAGCGGTTATACCAGGCTGATCCACCAGCTGTCGAGTTGAATGTCAGGGGTGATACAATCCCTATTGCTGACCCTCCAGTCAACTGTGGTCTACCTTCATTTGTGGAAACAGATGCTGCATTGAACAGATGCTGCATTTGTGGAAACGGTGTTTGAAATGGGGTTAAGCTCCTGGGATCTGTGGCATCCATGCTGAACTTCTCAAGGCTGGTGGAAATACTGAACTCATGTCGTTGCATGCAGTTCTGTGCTCTGCTTGGAACACAGGCATCATCCCAACTGACTGGAAGAGGGGCCTTGTTGTCCATCTCTGGAAAGGGGAGGGCGATCGCCAAGACTGCAACAACAACTGAGGGGTGATGCTGCTCTCAGTGCCAGGCAAAGTCTTTTCTCAGATAATTCTTGATAGGGTTGGCCACCATCTGCTTGAGCACCAGTGTCCAGAGCAGTCAGGCTTTACACCAAACAGGTCAATGGTTGACTGTATCCTTGCTCTTCGGGTCCTCACCGAACGCAGATGAGAGTTTCAGCAGGGGCTGCTTCCAGCCTATGTTTATCTCCGTAAAGTGTTTGATTCAGTGAATCGGGATGTCCTCTGGAGGATTCTTAGTCTTTGTGGGATGCCACCAAAACTGATCAATCTGATGTCTGAACTATATTCTGGTACTGAGAGTGCTGTGAGATGTGGTGATAGCATCTCTGACTTATTTGCAGTTGTTACTGGAGTTCGTCTGGTGGTGTGTCCTGGCCCTCCCATTTTTCAGCACTTGTATGGACTGGATTCTCGGGAGGATGTCGGAGAGATTTAGCTGCGGTGCATCGTTTGTGAATGTCAAGATCTCTGACCTTGATTTCGCAAATGATGCAGTCATCTTTCCGGAGACTCTGGATATCCTTTTGGGGGCCCTCGAGGTGCTGAATGAGAAGTCAGAGCCACTGGGATTATGGGTTTCCTGGGTCAAAACTACGATCCAGGCTTTCAATGACATCTTGGATGCTGCTATCCTGTCTGTACCTATTTGCGGCAAGGATGTTGAGGTCACGGAGAGATTCACTTACCAAGGCAGTGATATTCATCTCTCTGCTGGCTGTGAGCCAGAGGTCAACAGATGTCTTGGTCGGGCCTGGGGAGTCATGGATTCACTCGATCATGGGGTGTGGCGCTACCGGTACCTATGCGGGAGGATGAAAGTCTTCAGGTCCTTCATGCTTCCATTGTTTCTCTGTGGATGTGAGACTTGGACTCTGACCAGGGATCTGAGACGGAGACTTGATCGTCTCTTCGGAGAATCCTTGGCTGTCGCTGGTCGGATTTTGTGACCAACGAGCAGTTGCTGAGAAAAACTCAAATGAGATTTGTTACTTGCATAGTCTGTGAGTCAACTGCGGTGCTGTGTGGACATGTGGCTCGTTTTCCTGACGCTGATCCTGCTCACCAGATTCTCTCAGCGAGGGAGCCTCATGTGTGGAGGAGGCCAATGGGCCGACCACGTTCCTCGTGGCTGCAGCAGGTTGATCAGCATCTCAAGGAGATGGGGATGGGCCTGACATCTGCCTGGGGGATGGCCATACGGAGGCTCCTGGAGTCCCGGCGGAAAGTGGTTGCAACCACGTGCTGCTCTGCCGCATGCTCCCATACCTGACCTGGCTGTTTGTTTGTTTGTCCGCACAGAAATTTTGTGTTTTTCTGCACAACCACTTGTCAGATTGAGACTAAATTTTCACCATCGGTTCGACTACTCATGTAGAATGTTTTAATGATAATTATGACGTCATAGGTCACATGATGGTTCAGCCATGTTGGAAAATGGAAAAACTTGGGACCTCTGCATCTCTGAAACCGCACCAAGGTAAAAAAAATTGAAACTTGGTGCATAGCAAGTACTCTCATGGGGAATGAGTCTGATTTTTTATGACATCATAGGTGCCTTCATTATGATGCTATAATTGCACATGTAGAATGCTACATCCAATCAGTATGAAAATTTTTGAGGGTCATCTCGGGATAAAATGGTCCAGAAAAGTTTTTGATGACATCATTGGTCACGTGATTTGGCAGCCATATTGTTTTTTTTTTTAATTCAAACCTTCAAAACTCTTCTTTGAAATGGCTGAACCGGTCATCACTGGCAGTATTTATAAAGTGGCAGTTCTAATTATGTCTCTTATTAATTATGTAACACGCCACACAAATATACTACACAACACACTACACAAAAAAAATCTTGACGAGGGTCTGCAATCTCTGATTGCTCTTTCTCTTGTTATCTATGAATTTTAACTTGCTTTTTTCTTATATGTTGAAAATTTTTTTTTAATCAATTGTAAATCTAACTTCAATTCGGCCCTTGGCCACGATGGAAGTTGAATTGAAATAAAGAAAGAAAATAAAGAAAAAAAAAAAAAACGAAAAAAAGATCACTTTTTTCCTAAAAATTCCCCGATTTCACTTTTGATTTCGACATAATTATTGAAGCCATAAGTTCCGAAGGGCAAATATGGAATCAGATTTCGAATATCAGCTTTTAAAGCCTTGGGAAGACGCCATAATTAGCTATCTCAGCACGGATAGCAAAACCTTAACACGGATTTTGTGCAATGTGGAAAACCCCCTTGGGAAGGGGGGCAAATTAAGTCGCTACAACCTCCATCGTGTGACCCTTAGTTCTCCTGCCAAGATTGGTCAGACAGACAGTCACCAAATTACATATTTTAGTATGATAGTGTGGTATGACTTTTACATTTCCACCTGCAGATTGTGCCGAGAGTTCCCAAAGAGCTCATGGTTTAATTTGAGCTATTCCCCGACCTACCAAGAAGCTATGCTCATATGATGCACCTCTCCTCTTTGAACTTCATTCAAACATAATCAGTTTCTCTTAGTCCATTATACAGATGCATAACACCTGTGTCATACCTTTACCACCAATATTTTCAATTGGAAGTCATTATTGATAAAAGTTCAAAAGTGCAGAAAAACCTAATTTGAGAACAGGATAGTGATACAGATTCTTGTATGACATTAAAAAAAAAAGAAGAGATCGCAAATAGTCTTAAATTCTCCTAACAGTGATCTGAGGACCATGGAGGAGTGTGTTCACATATCATGTGTGGGATCAGGACATTCAAGAGAAGTAGATCTCTGTTGGCTCAGTACGATGGTGATGTAGACCCTGCTCATTCATTAAATAGCATGTGCAACATATGCTCGGGGAGATAGCCACATTAAGTACATAAACAAGTGAAAGTGAAGCGCACATACTGTAGGTGATGTCACATTTGTGTTTCACAGCCAATCATGTGCAAAGCTCAGCCGCCTCCACACAACTTTCTAGGACATTCACTCTTAAACTTGTATACTTGTATTTACACCTTAACAGTGCATTTTTCTTTCAAGGGTGCAAAGTGAAAAGTTCAATTAATAACCACATTTAGTAATTCTCAGTGAATAAAATGCTTCTTTTGTTTCACTTTCAGTAAGTGGGCAATAGGTTCAAATACATAGAATGAAGTTAATTGAACGTTGGTATGACAATGCCTGTTGGGATAAACAATCTCTTCCATGTCCATGTTTTGTTGTACTGGAAAACAAGTTTTCAATTAACTGATGAGTTTATTCTGTGTTCATCCAATCCTATTTTTGTACGAGTGTGTATGTGTCATGAAGCATGAAAAAAAATGTCACACTGGTCCTTGCAGGGACGGTGTTCCCGGGAAACCTGCAAGTACCTCCACCCTCCAGCACACCTCAAGACACAGCTGGAGATCAACGGTCGTAACAATCTAATCCAGCAGAAGCATGCAGCCTTGTTAGCCCAGCAGGCTCAGCTGGCTGCCTCCCTGCCTGGCCTTTCACCCATGGTCAGTTTTACCCATGATCAGAATTGTGTTACTGCCATGCCTTCCTTTGCATTTTCATTGTTCTGAGAACCCCTTTCTGCCCCAATCCTTGTTGTCCATATTCAAGTTATTTTTGTGTACAACTGTGTCCACATGAAGATAGGACCTATGAGGACAAATGTGGGCCATTGATGTAAGGATGATTTGGTTGACATTAATTATCAAAAGCGTCAGCAAGCTACAAAATATTCCAAGGAAATAAAAGTAAAAGCTGCGAAGACAAAGTTACCTTTGAGGCTGTTCCATACACTTTTAAACTTCTCTTTTAAAAATTTGTTTGCAAAATCTCGGCTCATGGAAGAGAGTAGGGTGACAAAGGGGAAAAAGGCAATGTACTAACATAGGGGCAATTGGACCACAGTTGGACACATCAAACAAGGGAATGAACAATCAGGAAGAGCAGAGAGATGAGGGGAGGAAACAGTAACCTGCACTTAATATAGGGCTGGTAAGGTGAGGTTAATGGGGTTACAAAAGATTGAGGGTAGTGTTAGGGTTAAGGCATGGCATGAGATTGTGGTGCCCCACCTGCAATTGAAGCAGTGGAGAGACTCTCGAAGATAGTTAAAAAAAGAACGGAAGAGTGGATACATGGACAGTTTTAAGGTTAACATTTTGGAAGTTTAAGCAGGAGAAGGTTACTGGAAGAATGCGTACATTATGGAGTTGTTGGGAAGAGACATAGGAATGAGAGAAATGAGGGAGCCAGATCGAAAGAGAGATGGTAAAAAAAAACACAGTGAGGCCGGCCTGCCTGCAATGCAATCAACTCAATCCGGAGTGTTAAGATACTCAAGGACATTAAACTGGCTCCTGTATGATGTTCTACAAGAGGTAGAAAGTCGGGTCAAATTCCCCATGAAATAGAGGCAGACAAGCAAACACTTAATTCGTACAAGAAGTTAATGTAGGAGCAACCAAAAGCTTGCAGCAAGAACTAGTGGTCACCACCAGTTGCATCTTAGATAGAGTAGTGTGTTCTATGCTCTTATTCAGCACTTCCTTGATGCTTTCTATGACGTTATGAAGGTATTTTTTGTACAGTCCAAAATCCTCTCTCATCTTTAATATTTTTAGCTTATCTGGAATTTAATTTCAATTTCAGATAAGGTATTGTCATCACACACTGTCCATCTCCGATTTCGACTTCTCTGGCCAAACCGCTTGGTCGATCTGGCTGAAGTTTGGCAGCAGCATTCTGCTCTTGACTGGTAACAGGAGTTGCAAAGCTCATTCTGGTCACATGACTTTAAGTAGGTCAAAATGGCTGACTTCGTAAAGTCCTTCAAAAATCTTCTTCTCCAGACTCACCAGTCAGAATGCTACCAAATTTGGTCCTGATGTTAAATTGTGGAGGGTTAAATTGTGTTAAATTGTTAAATAAGGATGGGGTCCTGATGTTAAATTGTGGAGGCCATGCTGATCACATGACCGAAAGTGTGTCCATACTTCATACAAAATGGCCGTACAAATGGAAGTGTGTCAAAATGGCCGATTTAATCAACTTTTGGGAAAATTTGCATTAATGCCTTTAAAAACCTTCTTCTCCAGACCCAGCAGTCAGAATGTTACCAAATTTGGGTTACAACATTAGGACAGGGTCATGATGTTAAATTGCCGAAGCCATGCCGATCACATGACCGAAAGTGTGTCAAAATGGTGGACTTAGTAAATGTTTGGGAATATTACATAAATTCCTTCAAAAACCTACCTCTCCAGACCTATCAATCAGATTGCTACCAAATTTGGGTTACAACATTAGGCCAGGGCCCAGATAAGCTACAGGTCCAGTGGTCCTATTTTTTTGTATGTGCATCGTGTAGTCCACTCTTGATAAATCATTCCACATGAGTTCCACCACAAATATTTGTTCGCTTTGATTGTAAGTGTCGGAACAATCCCCGAGCGCATTTCAAGCTTACCTCCACATGACCGGATACTTCACCTGCATTTGTTTCTGGGGCTCAAAAGCCTGAGCATCTCGGTAGTGTGCCTTCAGTGCATTTATAGTCTCTTTTTTTAGGGGCATGTGCACAAATACCCTGCCTCGGCAGCACAGCAAAACCATCTTCAGTGAATTGTAATCACACTGATTATCACTTAAACAGGCTGTTGGTTTGCCTTTGCAATCCGAGTCATTTCGTTCAGGCAATGCACCTGTACAGGTATGGTATCCAGGTGAAACTGCTGTTGCTTGTCACAATATTGTGACAAGAGATTCCAAATCATTGTACTATTTTTTTTTTTTTGTTGTATATATTCTCTTGGTTCGTATAAGAACTAACACACAGAACATGTAACAAACGGAGCAGGAGACAAGAGGGGTGGGAGAGGGAAGCACAACACAGTAGGGAACAGAGACATTATGAGATCTGTGGAAGGAAGAGGGATGGGGCAGGGAACATGGGGAATACAAGATGGACACTACAGGGACTATCAGGAAGGAAGCAGGGAATTTGAGGGGTGTGGATTAACAGGGGGTAGTAAAGATCATGGTTTTGGATGGGGGAAGACATGAGATGGTGGTGAACAGCTGTTTTGAAGACCTTGAGGGAAGAGTGGGATTGAAGAGTGTGGGAGTTTGTTTGAGAGGCGGGGATAAAAGAGGAATGAAAGAGTGAAGGTGAGCAGTGATTCTTGATTTTGGCAATTTCACCAGAAGGGGTTGCTGGTGGACCTTGAGTGCCCTGCAGAACATAGAGGGGATAAAGCACGGATAGAGTGGGGGGGGGGTCAAGGCCGGAGAGGAGACAGTAGAAGACAGAAAGGCCACAGACCTGCCTGCAAATGAGAAAGTGAGACACCCAAAGACTCAGCTTCATCGCAGGAGATACCAATGATCCTAAAAGCCTTGGCTTCCACAGCATGAAGCCGAGCTAGGTGTGAGGCAGGAGCACCAGCCCAGAGGGGAGAGCAGTACTCCATCAAGCTGCAGATTAAAGCATTGTTTGTGGTTAGGAGCTCAGGTGTGCCAAGGAAAGACTTTGCACAATGGAGGATGCCCAGTTGGCGACTGGCTTTGGAGGCCAGCTTGTTGATGTAGCTTTCCCAGGAAAGATCGTGGCAGATAGTGAGGCCCAAAAGCTTGAATGTCAGTACTTTTTAAAAAGCTTTGTTGAGAAAGTAGATGGGGGGGGGGGTTCCAGCTGGTCCTTTCAGAGAGACACAGTGAGAGGGTGAGATTTGTCAGTATTGAAAGACATGTTCCAAGTGTTTGACCAGCTTGTGATTATATTTTTACTTAGGAACATTAATAAGAAGGTTATATAAAAAGCATATCATTAATTATTTTGCCTGATCTATCTAAACTCCTCTTCCTGCTCCTCCTCAGATGCTGCCCCTTGGACCTGGCTTCTCCATGGCACCTGGTCCAGCTGCATCACTGTCTATGGCTCCTCCTTTCCTTTCGGCCCCGGCTACAAGTCTCGGCCTCAATCTATTAGCTGAGCAACCGACGACCATGTTGCTGTCCCCACCCACAATCCCTGCACCCATTACTGTGCCCTCCGTCGCTGCAGCAGCTGCTGTTGCTCACAAGTTGCTTCGAACAGATCGCTTGGAGGTCAGAAAGGAAATCTTGGATTCTTTTTTTTCTTTATTTTTTGGAAAGATTGCTGCACGTAAAACAACAAAAGTGGTGAATATTGGGGTAGTTGGAGCCTGCGTTTATATTTAGCCAGTGGAACTTCATGTTGTAGAATAATAATAATAATAATAATTACCCTGCTCAGGAAAAGTGAAAAGCAGGGTTAAGCAATTGGTTCATGCCTGTCTGTCTGTCTTATCAGTTCATGATCATCAGTTTATGATTGAGGAATAGTCTATTTAAATGAAATGTTATATTTTGACCACACAATTGAGAACATGAATAGAAAGCCAAGTCTGTCATTTCACCGTATATTGGCTCGGAATTTGTCCCGATCTCACATGCATAGGGAGGAGTGAGATAACATTTTTACTCTATCTGCCTGTCTGACGGTCAAGCAAAATTTAGAAATCATTCGAAACGGGAAACTTGCTGTTTTTAAGGATTTCATAATGGACACAGACAACAAGCACGGATAACTAATGTAAAGTGTTCGATAGGGTGATCGGTAATGTAAAGTGATAGCCACTGGAGAAAACGGTGGTAAAACCTGGAATTCATTTATTTATACATCTTTAAATTTACATTTAAATTGAATTATATCTTTTAAGACTGTATAACACAAATTGGCTGCATCAAACTTCCAAAAATCTATCAAAATATATTGAAATATAGCACGAGAGAGAGTATGACATGTTGGAGTGTGCATATCGAGTGAAGAATAGCCCGCTAAAATAGATATGCATGATTCCAATGCAATGTTAATGGGGATTTATTCACCTAATTAATTAACATGGGCCGTTAACCCAGTAACCCCCTCAAATCCTCCAACAACATCATCACCATCCATCATCATCGTCTCCATCAATTTGTCTTTATTGTTGCCATCAACATCGCCATCACATTATTGGATCATGTTTTTCATCATTATTAAAGGTAAGTTTCATGGTCTTAATAACTCAAGAGAATAAACTTTATTTTATGTTCTTCATGCAGGAAAATGACCCTGGTGTTGGTTTAATGGTTAAGGTGGCTGTCTTAAGATCCTAAGGTCTTGAGTTTGAGCCCCTGTTGTGTTGTAAACCAACACCAGATGGGTTGACTCCGCCTGTCATCCTTCTAAGGTCAGCAAAATAATTACCAGCTTCCTGGAAATGGGGCACTGCATCAGTGGCACAGCCGTGTTCCAAGCAATGATGCAACCAACAGCCACAGGCTGCATATGGAATAATGATAATATTTTATTTTATGTTCTTAACTCTTCCATTCATGAAAATACGTAGCACAAAAACCACGCACAACCATGTTAATTAAGGATACAGTTTGGACACATTTTAAAGTTGAAGTCCTGAACCCAATTTTCCCCATTACCTGATAAGTTTGTGGATGTGCAGTTCATGGGGATTTTGAAGAAGGTAAACCCCCACAAACAGCAAACGCCCTCCTGTATAAACTTTAACACTGTGTGGGGTATTGTGTTCTCTGAACTCTCTCATGAGTCTACACCAGCAAATACAACCCTTCGCTTCACTGATGAGGATATTATGATGGGGCGGGGGTGGAGGGGCTTTGCAAAGATGTAAGCTTGAAGGAAGGGGAATGGAAGGGAAGGAAGGGCGTTTTCCTTCAATCGTCGAAAAAGCCACGCCAATGTTCGCACCTTTATTTAATTTTCACACAAAACGCAATGCTCGTGATAATCTTTAGAATCTCTTTGCCTGAAACAAATTGTGAATTTGATCCGAGCAGCAGTTCTGACTTCCAAAAAAACAAAAAAGGTTTCATTTGTCCAATTCACACATTCTTTGACACCCCTTCCTCCCCATGACCTCTGGAGTGGGTTTGGAAGGATAGAGTGAGGGTGAGGGGAAGGGAAGGCAGCATGAGAGGAAGGGAAGGCAGCGTAAGAGGAAGGGGGAAGGCAACATAAGGGGAAGGCAGCATGAGGGTAAGGGGAAGGCAGAGTGAGGGGAGGGGAAGGGAGCGTGAGGAGTAGGGAAGGCAGCGTGGGGGAGGGGAAGGCAGTTTGAGAGGGGGAGTCAGTGTGATGGGGGAGGCAGTGTGAGGGGGTGGGGTAAGGCAGCATGAGGGGGAGGGAGGCAGCCTGAAGGGAGGTGAAGGCAGCATGAGGGGTGGGGAAGGGAAGGCAGTGCAAGAGGAAGGGATGGCAGCACGAGGGGAAAGGAAAACAGCATGAGGAGAAAGGAAGGCACATGAGGGGAAGGGAAGGCAGCATGAGGGGAAAGGAAAACAGCATGAGGAGAAAGGAAGGCACATGAGGGGTTGGGAAGGTTGCGTGAGGGGAGGGAAGGCAGCATGAGAGGGGGCAGCGTGAGGGGAAGGGAAGGCAGCATGAGGGGAAGGGAAGGCAACATGAGGAGAGGGGAAGGCAGTGAGAGGGGAGGGGAAGGCAGTGTGAGAGGAAGGGGGAAGGCAACATGAGGGAAGGGGAAGGCAGCATGAAGGGTGGGGAAGGGAGCATGAGGGGTGGGGAAGGCAGCATGAGGGAGAGGGGAACGCAGCATGAGGGAGAGGGGAAGGCAACATGAGGGAGAGGGGAAGGCAACATGAGGGAGAGGGGAAGACATCGTGAGGGAGAGGGGAAGACATCGTGAGGGAGAGGGGAAGGCAGAGTGAGGGAAAGGGAAGACAGGGAAATGAGGGAAGTGAGGGAAATGCCCATATCAGGACATTACCGTGGTGATAAAACACGCCCAAACAGGAACATTTTCTTTTCAACCACCTTGTTCTTTATAAAACCTGGCGGGAGCATTTCAAAATTAAAACCCACACTATCGACCTGGCAAAGGCCTGCCTGATGCCGCCTCCTGAAATGCATTCCTTCAACCTCCTCACAATCCATGCTAACCGTGCACGCGGACCAGTGATATACTCATTTTTTCACTCTCAGACATGCACGGATTGCTCCACACCTGCACTGCATGGTGCCACGTCCCACGTGGCTTTGATACTGCAGCACATCCACTCCCCATCTGACTTCAGCATTGCAGCATGTCTGCTCCACACGTGCAGAAGCACATAGTTCATGAGAAAGCTGCATAACCTCTTTTACATTGCCACGCACCACGGACCTGGATAAGAGTTCGGGTTTGGACCGTGCACCCGCGAAACACATGCACCACACACATGTAACCAAGCATACAGGCACACACCCCACCGAGAGTCATTTGTACCCATTTGTACCATGTCCGTATGTGCTGTCTACATACCTCTTCATGCTTGCAGCAAACTGACCTCCTGATTGGGACACAAACTGCATGCATAATACCACTATCGACTGCAGGGTGCTCCCCAAGTGGCTTGAGCACTCAAGCAAGCACTCCAACGAAATGGGTGATAAGGAATGGCTGGCTTGGAAAGCAATAACAAGCCGATTGATAATGGGCCACACCCGGAAAAACCAAAACATCGCTGGTGTTGTGTTCTGTTCGTATATATATAAAAGATGTAAATACCAATTCCACATTGGACGCATGAGGGAATTGCACAATGCCATATGGTATCGGGTGAAGAGGTACTTTAAAAATTAAATAATTCTCAAATCCAGGTCCGGATTCGGATCTTCACCAAAATCTAATCAAATCGTCCTTGTCACACACCCAACTTTTCCACGAAGTTTCATCCAAATCCGTCCACAACTTTTTGGGACAGCGTGCTATATATCGCTATTGGCCCAATCTCTCAATGGTGAAGAATCACTTTAAAAAAAAAAATTATCGGATTCAGATCTTCACCAAAATTGAATCAAATAGTCCTTGTCACACACCCAACTTTTCCACCAAGGTTCGTACAAATCCGTCCACAACTTTTTGAAATACCATGCTATATACCGCGATTGTCCTAATCTCTCAATGGTGAAGAATCACGTAAAAAAAATTCTCTTAGTCGGATCCGGATCTGGATCTTCACCAAAATCTAATCAGTCTGTCCTTGTCACACACCCAACCTGCCCACAAAATTTAATCTGGATCTGTCCACAACTTTTTGAGATATCCCGCACACAAACAGACAGACAGAGGTGAAAACATAACCTCCTTCCACCTTTGGTGGCAGAGGTAATTAATTAGCTGTTCCTGTATGTTTCCTCTGCTGGTCAGTGCATTTAACAGCAAAGACACAACCATGAGACCCAAGGAGCTTTCAAAAGTTCTCTTGGATAAAGTTGTGGAAAGGCACAGATCAGGGGGTGGATGGATATAAAAATATTTTAAAGGCCTTGAATATCCTTGGAGCACAGTCAAGACAATCATTAAGAAGTGAAAGGCATATGGTATCACCAAGACCCTGCCTAAATCAGGCTGTCCCTCCAAACTGGATGACCAAGCAAGGAGGAGACTGATCAGAGAGGTCACCAAGAGGCCAATCCATCCATCGGGACCATACTATGTACAGAGCGCCGGTGCTGCCAAAACAGTCTCCTGGGCTATTGGGCACAATCCTGGACAGGTCACCACTCCGATGCAGGATACTCAAATGTCTCAATCATCCCCGCAAGCTGGTTTTGCCAAACTCAGAAGGCTGAGTCAACCCCACCTGGTATCAATTCAATGGCTGAGTGGGATTTGAACTCAGGACCCTCAGATCCCAAGCCCACCACCCTACCCATTAAGTGAACACCAGGCACGAGAGGCCAATGGCAACTTTGAAAGAGCTACAGGCTTTATGGCAAAGACTGGTTACTGTGTGCATGTGACAACAATATGCCAAACACTCCAGCAGTCTGGCCTGTGTGGTAGAGTGGCGAGAAGGAAGCCATTACTCAAAAAAGATCACCTCGAGTCCTGTTTGAGGTTTACAAAAAAAAAAACTCCGGAGATTCTGAAGCCATGTGGCAAAAGTCTTGTGGTCTGATGAAACCAAGATGTAACTTTTTGATCTAAATGCAAAAGGTTACATTTCGCACAAACCCAACAAAGCACGTCACCCAAGGGACACCATCCCTACTGTGAAGCTTTGTGGTTTACAACATCATGTTATGGGGATGTTTCTCATTAGCAGGGACTTGGGCACTTGTCAGGATAGAAGGGAAAATGGATGGAGCAAAATACAGGAAAACCTGCTGCTGTCTGCAAGAAAGCTGAAATTGGGACAGAAGTTCACCTTTCAGCATGACAAGGACCTGAATCACACAGCCAAAGCTACACTGGAGTGTCTAATCAACAAAAATATAAATGTCCTTGAGTGGCCCAGTCAAAGTCCTGACCTAAATCCAATCAAAAATCTGTGGCATGACTTGAAGATTGCTGTCCGTCAACGCTTCCCACGCAACTTGACTGAACTTGAACTTGAACCCAATCAAGGTGTGCAAAGTTGGTAGAGACCTTTCACTACAGACTCACAGCTGTAATCACCGTCAAAGGTGCTTCCACCACGTATTTACTCAGGGGGGTGTACACTTATCCCACCAAGATATTCTCGCTTTGTTTTTTTTGATTAATTTTCTAAAATTTGTAGACGTTTGTTTTTGTTACCTGGAAATTGTGGGTTATGATGTGTAAATAAAGGTGGAAAAGTCTGATTTAATGAAATTTTATTCCAGATGATAAGGCAACAAATGGTGAAAATTTTGAAAGGGGGTGTAGACTTTCAATAGACAATGTATATTCAATACTTTTTTTTTTTCAACATTTCCATTTTGTTCATAATCGCCCGATCAAACAGCATTTCCAATTAAACACCGCCTTTAAAGCATTACAAAGCAGGTCGCTCTCCTTGCAACAGGTGAGAAAAGGATATGAACAAAAAGCAGCTGATCTATACTATAAAAGAGCTGTTTGTCTGTGTGTGTGTGTGTGTGTGTGTGTGTGTGTGTGTGTGTGTGTGTGTGTGTGTGTGTGTGTGTGTGTGTGTGTGTGTGTGTGTGTGTGTGTGTGTGTGTGTGTGTGTGTTGCCATTATTCTCAGAGATGGCTGAACGGATTTTCGTCAAATTTTCAGAGGTTCGTCAGTGAGTGCCAGGGAGTGTTTTAGGCAAAACAAATTTCGAAAAAAATAAAAAAAAAGTTCGTTTTAATTTTTTTATTATTTTATTATTTTCCCCCATCGCTGTGTCGTGTTGAAGCCTTTTTGATTAATGACAGTTATATTCAAGTACGCATACGTGTGAATAAATACAGAACAATTACCAGACATTTAAAGACAAATAAACCTCTTCCAGAAGCAGTCAAAGCTAGCAGTACATCTTCATCTTCATCTTCATGAACGACACAATATTTATAGATTGGGGTCAAACTTAACCCAGAAACATCAACGCACATTCATGAGCATCCATTCGACGAATAACATCGAATTCCACTTCCAAGGTAACACTTTTACAATGCCTCCGCCAATAATCTACAGGGTGTTTACAAAGTCCCGTTACCCCTTCCGCAGAACCTGAAATTAATATAATTAACATACAAGAGGTACAAATGCAAACTATGAATACACTAAACTTTTATTGTCATAAAAACCAAAGTGTTGACATTAACATGAACACATATGAAGACCACAAGGGGAAAACCAGAGATGTCAGGATAAGTCAATTTTGAAGAAACTGAAAAACAAAGCTTCAAGACTTTGGTGGACTGTTTAATAACTGTCATATGGATTTCTTTTCCAGTAAAAGGAAGAGTGATCATTGGCCGATCAAATTGAGCATGTAGCATTTGCCAAGCTTCTGTGTTATTTAATTTAAGAGCAAAGAACGAATCAATGTTGCAAACTGACATCACTGGTTCTTCCCTTGTTTAATAATTGCCATGCAATTTTAACCCAGGATGTGTAGCAAATTCATGCTTGTTGGTTATTAGCATACATTACATGACTTTGGTGATCACAGATTATTTTTTTCAACATTAAACGGTCATTGTTTTTTTTGTTTGATTGGTGTTCAACGCCATGCTTAAGGGTATTTCGCTTATATGACGACGGATTCTCCATTTCTTACTCCGTACTACTTAATATGACGAAAAACCGGGAGGAAACCAAGTATAAACCACCCCCATGATAGCCAAAGTCACCTCATGTGACTCCCTCATATACCTAAGCAGGTTGATTGGGCGGTGGGTACATCGAATGAGGATGGGTACGCAGACGCGCTAACCATTAAGCCACGGCGTGGGTCCCATAAAAGTCACAATAAAGGTTTGACCAGGCTTGAACCACGATATGCACCAACTATGGAGCCCATGATATAACCAAATAGGCCATTGTAGTGCTCAGAGTTTATGCAGTGATAGTTTTACAACCTTTTATAACTTAGTTTCTCAACTCTGAATATTATGATGGAACGGTTAACATGAATGACGCAGAAAGCCAATCTTATCTGAGTGAAAACTAATTTTAATACTTTGCAGAACACAAAACCTGTGATCAAAAATAATAGATCCATGATATAACCAAATAGGCCATTGTAGTGCTCAGAGTTTATGCTGGGAAAGTTTTACAACCTTTCATTTTTTAGTTTCTCAACTCTGAATATAATGGTGGAACAGTTAACATGAATGAAAGAGAGATAACCAGGAGTAAAGTACTGACAACTCTGGGTTTCTACTTGTTCAGCTTTGACAACACTTGTTTTTTCATTGCACGGCTAAACTTTATACCATATAAATTATGTGACACCCCTGGTTATTTGTTAACGTAATATTGTGAGAGGAAATCTTATGTTGCCAACTATTGGCAGGTGCAATAACCCTGAAATTTATAAAAAGTGACATCTCTGGTTTTCCCCTTGTGGTCTGCATATAGTATATATAAGCGAAATGTACCAATGTAGATGATGATTGAGGGGGGGGTGGTTAAGGGGGGCAACGGGACTATATGGCCACCCTATCAGGTACAGTACACTTCTCTATGTGCAAAGTTGATTTTGCGATCTCTTGGTTTTGGGTCTAATGGTCATGGTCACTTGAAAGTTGCAATTGCACAGGGTTTCCTCAAATCTCACGGGATTGTGAGTTGAAAGTTGCAATTGCACGGGGTTTCCTCAAATCTCACGGGATTGTGAGTTGAACAGGTGACCATGACGGGGCATTTTAAAATGTCTGTTGTGCCTCCGTCTTTGTAGCGATGTGAAGGATAATATTGAATGAACCCCGACCCCAATGCTTAGTGGGTGCAGAAAGTGTTTTAGGCCCCAACAAAAAATATACCTGGCAACGCCAGGTACACCTGCTAATATTCAATAATTTATTCGCACGAGTTTTTAAAGGGTGAAAGTTAGTTTTTATTCATTTTTCTCTGGAAGTGACAAGTTGTAGTCTAGTCACTTGCAAACGAACAACCAAGCAGCTTGTAGAGTGTTCACCAAGTGTCATAAGCACTCAAGTAAGCACTCCAACAAAACAGTTGATAAGTTACGGCTGACTTGGCAAGCGATAGCAAGCTAATTGGGAATGGGATACACCCGCAAATACAAAAACATCGCTAATTTCTTAACATTTTCATATTTAATTCCAGGTTTCGACACTTTGTTAATCCACGAGATCCGATCCTCAAAGCTGAAATCATATTTCAATCACATACATCCTTTAATTTCCCCATGAGAGGTCATCATGGAAAATCACATCATCATGCATAAATTCACTCCAGGCTCATAATTTGAAAACCAGAGCACTTACAAATGTGATGTACTATATTTTCCTGTGTATTAACCGCACTCCTGTTTTTAACCCTCAAAAAAAAGAAAAAAGAAAAAACCTTTTCCAGTGTATTAACCACACCCATGTTTTTACCCTCAGAAGATATCAATATAATAATCATTTTATTTTCTGATCTCGATCTAAATACGTTTGTACATTAACTTTGTAAGGAACAAAGTGACGGAGGTATCAACATGCTTACTCTCACATCCGCTTAATTTCGTCTAACAGTCTAATTCTCATTTTCAAGAAGTTAGACAGGAGAGGGTACCAAGAAGGTTTTATTTTTCTTTATTTTTTAATACTATAGAGGAATTTTTTTTGTTCCTAGAAAAAGGAAGAAAACGAATTCATACCGGTATCACACATATTTCTTGTGGATTTGTGGCCCTGAAAAGGGTCGTTTGCATTTGATGAAGCTTTTCTGCTGAACCCAAGGAAATCTTCGTCAATGCTTTCCTCGTCGATGATTACACCTAACTCCTTGTCCAAATCAGGGTCGAGCAAGTCCCCGTCGCTGTCCACATCTCTGTCACTGTCACCGTCATTTGCAGCCTCCTCCTCCCAAATGATGTCGTCCTCTGTGCCGTTAACATGTACGTATTGTCATTTCAGAAATATGCAGCATTTCGGAAATGCTTGCTTGATTATGTCAGACGGTATCTCCTCCTACACCTTGATGATCCAGCCACAGATCATTGGAAGTTCGACCTTCCTCATCCTCCCGATAAACGCCGGCCGACAGTCTCCCTGTCCACATAATGCTCAGACAACGTAGCGACTGGAGTAATGGTGGAAGTTCAACCAAGATGCATGTGGCCAATGCTCCTCGGAATGGGGTCGAAAATCCCAGCGAGAAACGAATCACAAACGTTGAATTTTCAACTGATGAAAATACCAAGTCCGGGAAATAGGAAAGTTCGTCTGTGGTGATTCCACCGAGGTGCAGCTAATGCTCTTCAAAACCTGGGTCGAATACAACGGCCTGCGAAGTAAGAGAGTTCCTCTGGTCAACGCAAGGAACTTGCGGGAAGCAAGTTGGGAACCGCTGAGAGAAACGAGAGGAAAACTAAGAGAACCAGGAAGAACGAAGAGAACCAAAGGAAGCCAAAATAACCGAGCAGCACTGGATCCTCTGGATCTGGAGAAGCTTCACCTTCCCATGGATCCTCGCTCTCGTAACATGCTTCTTCTTCCTTTAAAATCCATTTTTCCTCAGAGGACTGAGCAAGATGGCACGCCAACATTTTGGGAAGGCTTATTTTATTTTATTTTTTTTTGTGATGAGCACCTGCTAAATTATCTTCAAAAGGGGTGTTTAAATTTACCCAAACACCCAGTTTTCACTCGTGCACTCCCTTGGAGTTCCCTTAGGATGCATGTAAATTGTAAATCTTCGGGCCGCTTGGTTTCATGGTTGGTTTGTTTTGCTTTTTTTGTATTCATTTTGCTTTTTTTTATACCATGTCGAGGCTTGTGTAAGAGCTAATACGCAGAAACGTATAACAAGGCAGGAGACAAGAGGGGCGGGAGAGGGAAGCACAAAATAGTGGGGAATGGACAATAGAAGATCTGTGGATGGGACAGGGTACACAGGGTAAACAAGATGGACACCACAGGGACTTTCAGCAAAGAAAACAGGAAATTTGAAGGAGGTGGGTTTGGGGTGGATTAACGGTGGAAGTAAAGATCAAGATTTTGGATGGGGGAAGATATGAGATGGTGGTGATCAGCTGTTTTGAAGACATGGATGGAGGAGTGGGATTGAAGAGAGTGTGGGAGTTTGTTACAGAGGTGGGAAAAAAAGAGGAATGGAAGAGTGAAGGTGAGCAGTGATTCTTGATTTTGTCAGCTTCACCAGAAAGGGGTTTTTGGTAGACCTTGAGTGCCCTGTGGAGATATACGAGGGACATATCAGACAGAGCAAAGGGGGGGGGGGGCAAGACCCGATAGGAGATGGTGGAAGACAGAAAGACCACCGACCTGCCTCCAGTGAGGGAGTGAGAGACCCAAATGCTCAGCTTCATCACGGGAGATACCAATGATCCTAAAAGCCTTGGTTTCCACAGCGTGAAGTCTAGCATGGTGTGAGGCAGGAGTACTACCCCAAAGGGGAGGGGAGTTCTCCATCAGACTGCGGATGAAAGTTTGTAAATGGTTGGAAGGTCAGGTGTGCCAAGGATGGACTTTGTACGATGTAGGATGTGCAGTCGGCGACTGGCTTTGGGGACCAGCTTGGAAATGTGGCTTTCCCAGGAAAGATCGTGGCAGACAGTGAGGCCCAAAAGCTTGAATGAAAGGGCTTCTTCAAGGGAATTGTTGAGAAAGTAGATGGGGGTGGGGGTTTCCAAACGGTCCTTTTGGAGACATAGTGAGGTGTGAGATTTGTCAGGATTGAAAGACATCTTCCAAGTGTTTGACCAACTTGTGATTTTATACAGGTCTGCAAAGAGTGAAGAGGCTGCTACCTGCCGATCGGAGGGATGAGACATGGTACGGCAGAGGGTGCAGTCATCAGCAAAAAGATAAAGAGGATTTTCCAGAGAGTCTGAGAGATCATTGATAAACACCAGAAAAAGCACAGGGCCAAGAACACTGCCTTGAGGAACTCCAGTCTGGATGGGAAGAGGAGATGAGAGAATTCCATTAAGAGGCGCACGTTGACTGTGACAGGAGAGGAGGAAGTCCACAAGCTATGAGTGGAGACTGTCTTGGATACCAGAAAAAGAGAGTTTGGTGAGCAGTGCGGGATGCCAGACCGTGTCAAAAGCTCACAATATGTCGAGGGAGATGGCTTTGATCTCATGTTTGGCATTTAGGACCTCCATCCGTTGTTGGGAAAACTGAAGCAGCATGTCCAGAGTTGAGTGACCTGTTCTAATTCCAGAATGATGGTCATAAATCAAGCCATTGGAGAAGAGGAATGACTTGATCTTGGAAGTGCTGATGGATTACATGACCTTGCTGATTGGAAGCAGGCTGAGTGGCCTGTAGTTGTAGGGACCAGTTTTTGTACCTTTTTTTTTTTACACAGAGCGGTAATCTTTGCTGATTTCCAAGCAAATGGCAGATGACCTTGAGAAAATGAGAGGGTGACTAGAACAGAGAGATGGTGAGCAACAGCAGTAGAGCAGGTTTTTAGAACACAAGGGCTGATGCCGTCTGGACCGGTTGCAGAATGTGAGTTGAAGTTTGACAGCAAGCTCTCCACCTTTTCAGGAGAAAAGAACACAGAGTCAAGGATCAGCTGGGTAAAACTGGGTAAAGTGAGTACAGAGAGCTATGGGTTTGGGACACAAGATTTAGAAGCAAACACAGAGTTTAGGCATTTAGCCCTTTCGTGTGCTGTGTCAGCTGTGCAGCCATTTGAGGGAGGGGATGGAGGGGGAACATGCACCAAAAAGGACATAACTAGATGCCACCAGGATTTGGAGGAGGGAGAAAGTTTGAGGGTTCAGACTTGAGATGAGAAAGATGTTTCCTGGCTCTCCTCAGGGTAAACACACTTGTTCCGAGCTTTGTGGAAGGAACTCAGATTGCCTTCAGTAGGATTTGTCTTCCATGGGGTGGAGGCAAGTTGCTTCAGGGCAACTGCCTCTCCACAAGCTTCAGTGTACCGTGGGTGGGAGGAAGGGCAGGTAGGACACATGAAGACAAGATGGGATAAATCTGTGCATGAGCGAGAGAGAGGAAATTTATTTGAAAAAAATTCCCAGGATGAATTGATGTCAGACAGAGTAGAAATGGGAGACCAGTCTAGAAGTTTGATGGCTGCTTGAAGACCCTGGCAGTCGGCCTGAGTGAAATGCCAGACTCGTCGGCACTGAGGTGGTTCTCTTATAACAGCCAGAGAGATGACTGCTTTAACAAGCATGTGGTCAGATGAACCGATTGGAGCATAAGAACAACAGCAGACATTTTCTGGGAAGTTATGGAGGAGATACAAAATGGTTTTGGAGTTATGGAGGAGACACAAACACACACACATGGACATTTATTGTTATTATAGATATATTACATACGAGCAAAGACAACCCTTCACCTCACCGATGGGTGTGTTAAGGGGGGGGTGGGAGAGAGAGGAGGGGGGTGGGAGAGAGAGGAGGGAGGTGAGGCAGAGAGAGGAAGAGAGGAGGCAGGAGGGAGGGGAAGCTAGGAATGGGGGAAGAGTGAGGAAAGGGGGAGAGGTTGGGAGAGCTATGCCTCACCAAACATTGATAAACACTGTGGGAGGGAGGGGAGAGAGAGAGAGAGAGAGAGAGAGAGAGAGAGAGAGAGAGAGAGAGAGAGAGAGAGAGAGAGAGAGAGAGAGAGAGAGAGAGAGAGAGAGAGAGAGAGAGAGAGAGAGTGAGAGTGAGAGAGAGAGAGAGAGAGAGAAACAGAGAGAGAGAAACAGAGAGAGAGAAACAGAGAGAGAGAATCAGAGAGAGAGAAACAGAGAGAGAGAAACAGAGAGAGAGAGAAACAGAGAGAGAGAGAAACAGAGAGAGAGAAACAGAGAGAGAGAAACAGAGAGAGAGAAACAGAGAGAGAGAAACAGAGAGAGAGAAACAGAGAGAGAGAAACAGAGAGAGAGAAACAGAGAGAGAGAAACAGAGAGAGAGAAACAGAGAGAGAAAGAGACAGAGAGAGAGACAGAGACAAGCCAGTAGGCGACATGAGTGGTCGCTATATAATTGCATACTAGTCATACAGTTTTTGACGGATCGGGCTGAAAATTTTTGACAAAGAGGTTGCTTATAGTGCACATAAAAGCGCGGAAGCCGATTTTTGATTTTCGAAAAGAAAATATTTTTGGGATTTTAAAAAAAAATTTCAAAGTCTCGTTGCTAGGCAACGGTGGCGTCCATAGCAATTGTATACTCAAAAGTATACAACTAGATCCTGGTATGAACCTACCAGTTAAGTTTCATCAAAATTGGTTGACTCCTCTGGCCTCCAGAGCTGTCCATTACATACAAACAAACAGACAGGCCGGTAGGCGGACATGGGTAGTCGACTACCCAATAGAACCTGATGCGATGGGCCTGTTCGATGGGGAATGTCCTGAGGATTAAGCACAAGAAAATTCATGATTCTAGCTTCAAGGGTTAATGCTGCAGATTGTTTTTCGTTAAAATACCCCCACATTTAGAGGTTTTTCAGCCGTTGCTAGGCAATGGAGGGGTCCATAGCAACGGTTCTTTCTCACACAAAACTAGGACATACCATGAACCTACCATACCAGTTTCATGTATATCTGACTCGTAGTCTCTGAGATATAATGAACTTCGTTTTTTATTGTTTTCGACCAGGGTTCATTCAAAGTCTATCTTCTCTGACAGTTTTCATAGGATTCGGCTGGATATTTTTGACAATATGGATGAATGTACCGCCCACAGTCGCTCGTGGCCCGATTTTTGATTTTCGAAGAAATAAATTTTTTATGATTTTTCAAAAATTTCAAAGTCCCGTTGCTAGGCAACGGTGGTGCCCATAGCAACGGTTCTCATTTGCACACAACTAGGTCATGGTATGAACCTACCAACCAAGTTTCATCGAAATCGCCTTTGCATTAACTGAAATCACCATTTTAAATCCTGATAATAAGGGTAGCACAAATCTCAAAAAAAAAATTTTTTTTTGACGAGATCAACTACCCAACAGACAGACAGACAGACAGACAAACATATCGACGGAAATACTGATAATAAGGGTAGATCAAAAGACAGAGACAGAGACAGAGTCTAAAAAAGAAAGAAAACAGAGAAAGGTGAGGGATGGAGATGGGATTAGTAAAGAGAATGATATGTTGTGCTGAATGATGGAAAACACACACACACACACACACACACACACACACACACACACACACACACACACACACACACACACACACACACACACACACACACACACACACACTCATGTCAGAACAGCTGTAGACATGACGACGCAACAGAGTTTATAATGTAATCCGCTGACACATCTGCAAAAACTTTGATATCCCAGTTCCAGAAAATTTATGGGAACATAAACCAAAAGCAATCACTGAAAATATGGAAGTACCTACCGCTCACATATGACCTAATGAACCCATCGAGCGTGAACATCGAAAGCAAAGTGTTGCGACCAGATATCATACTTGGGTACAAAAAAGAGAAGGCATTGCTGATTGAGGTGTTAATAGCAGTGATTTTGGACTTAACGATGCAGAAATCAAGAAAATGACCAAATACTAAGACCTCATGAATGAAATGAGAAGAACCTGGAAGTTGAAGAATGCCAAAGTTGTACCTGTGACAGCTGGACCTACAGGAATGATGACAAAGAACCTCACAGAGATATTAAACATCGGGTCAATAATCCTGGGTGCTCACCTGGTAGTGACTGGGTAAGATAAACAGGTAACCACTGGTAGGCATGGAAGACCCACAAGATATATAACAGAGAAGAAAGTAAATACCTGTGGATTTTTTACCCCGTGGGGGTCTTCTACCCCACGGGGTCTAAGCGCCGCTCGCGTTCTCTCTTTTCTTGTGTACAGTTAATTTGAACGTCTATTTCTCCATTATTCGTGAACAGAATTCGATGAAAATTGACAGGCATCTACTAGAAACATATGTGCAGGCAGTAATTGAGCCCAAAGTGCGATTGTAGCCCTTCGGGCCGAGGAACGGCCCATTTTAGCCCATTTTCTTAAAATTGTTATTTCTTGGTTATTAGTGAACGGAACCGATCGTACAGCGGATAAGCACAATAATTGTGCGTTTTATGAGAAAAGCATGAATTTTCTGACATAATGAATACCATAAGGTTTATTTTCAGATGTGGAGGGAAGTCAGATTTGATCTCTGAGGACCATGAGAGGTCAAATCCAAGATGGTCGCCAGTCCACCGGGTCTAATGTTCAAACGCGTTTAATTTTGGAACTAAACAGTGTTAGGGTTAGGCGTTGTCTTGTCCTCTTCTGTCTTGTTGAGGCTTTGAGGCTGGCGGGTAGGTATACATCCCAGACAAGGTCGATGCGGCTGCTTTTCTCAAGTTGAGCAGAGATGTATGGTGCAAACACTCTTTCTCCATACTCTTGAAATGTTCTTGATGTTCCCGGATTTAGCATTTGAACCACAGCTGCACCATCGAGAATTGTTGCATCAGCCGTCGGCACACTATTCTTTTCGAGCAGATCTGATTCCAGGCAGCGAAGTAGATCTGATTTAACCCCAATCCGAATTTTCCCTCCAGTTGACAGAGCTGGCGGGGCTGCCTGGTTTTCATGGGAGAAGAAATTGTCCATGTCTCCATCTCGTGTTTGACAGGAGATGTACAGCCTCGAAAAGAGACCACAGTCACTCTTAAGTGCTGCGAGCTGTGCCTTCTGTTTTGACTTAATCTTGGCCGGTGGCCGACTGAACAGTGGCAACTTGTTCTTTGGAAGTGTTTGTGTGATAGGTGTTGTTGGTAAAGGCGCTATCACACCTTGACGTTTTAGCCAGCAATGGCAACGTATAAAAATGTATGTAAAACGTTGGCGTACGCTGAAGTTTTGAGGTTTTTTTTTGAAGTTTTGATTGTATTCATAACGTGTTGGTCGTATGCATAATATATTAGTAACGGGCACAGAACGTTTCGTTGTGTTATAGATAACTTATACCAACGAATGCTTAGCCTGTTGTCGGCGTTCACAACCTATGCCCAACGATAGTTTAACTTAGGCATAGCGCGCTGCACGTATCGCCGACGAACTCGTGGCATAGCCTGTTAAAAACCTGCCGCTCGCCAATTTAAATCATAACCGCCTGAAAATTGGAAGTGTCAACATCGCAGTCACACCTTGACGATTTAGCCAGCGTATGCCGACCTATGAAAAATGTGTGTAAAACGCTGGCACACGTCGAATACGGTATAGGTAAGTTGTGTATACGTTAGGAGCACGCTGGAAAACGAGGAAGTACGCTGTCATATTCCGTGGTACGTCTAGTACGTCGTGAAATTTCAAGCATGCTGAAAATTTTACGACGTACTCGATGTATGGCTCACAAGTTCCGCATACGCTGGCATAAGTTCTCTGCACGCTCTGCGATCGTTGACACATGTCGGACACACATTACTTGTAAGTTACTCATAAGTTGAAACATGTCGAGGTAATGTTTAGCATACCCGAAACTTAATTTTTAACCTATGAGTAGCGTGCTTTGAATCTATGAGTAGCTTGCTTTGAACATATGTGTAATGTATCTCAAACGTACATTGTCATATGTAGATGAATTTGATTGATGTCTTCCGGACGACCATAGAACTTACTGAACATGTTTCTAACTTACATCTACCATATAATGGCGTATTGGCAGCGTTTAGGGGAATTGGTATATACAAAGGGGCTTCACAAGAGGAACCTGTCAGTGTTCCAGACTCCATGTTGAGTAGATGTCAATGTCAGTAGTATCAGTAGTAGTAGTAGTAGTAGTAGTAGTAGTAGTAGTAGTAGGTGAGCGTGTCAGTAGTAGTAGTAGTAGTACTAGTAGTATGTCCATGTCAGTAGTAGTAAGTGAGCGTGATGGGGAGGGTGTGGGTGATGATGGATCCTCGTTGCGTCCACGAATAGGAGACTACTTTGCACCATTGTTCGATGTTCTTTTCGGCTAATTTTTTTTTCTCATTCCCACGATGAACTATTTTTTGTTTCAGTTTTAAAAGTATTCAAAACGACTTGGACAAATGCATAATGTACTAGTAATGAACACAGAACGCTTCGATAACTTATACATAAGTTATACCAACGATTGATTAGCGTGTTTTAGGCGTCCACGACCTATGCCCAACGATTGATTAGCGTGTTTTAGGCGTCCACGACCTATGCCCAACGATAGTCTAACGTATACATTGCGTGGCATCATATCGTCGACGATTACGTGAGGTTTTCTATTCATAGGCTGCAACTTCACTTTTAATAAATGGCTGTCACTCGCCTATTGTTTTTGGACGCTGGTGCTCGGCAATTGAAATCGTTTCCATCGAACGAGTTAAATCGCTTCCACTGGACTATTGAAATGATTTATTAATAATGCTTGGTTATCCTTGGACCCACTCTGGCTAGCAGCTCGTCGAACATCGCTGGGGGCATTCACAGGAAGTTGATGAAGGATGCATGGTCCTCATTCCAGAGTTCCACCATGAGCTGGTCATATATGCCGTAATGGCGTCGCCTCCCGATCCATGGTCTCACCCAGTTCCTTCTCCTCCGTTCACGTCTTCTTCTCCCGGCTCTATTGGCACGCAACTGGTGCAGTGTCAACTCGATGAGGTCATGTTGATGTTCAAGGACAGGTAAGGTAGGTATTGTCGTCTCAGCGTTGCCGTATCCTCCATCTCTCGGAATGACATGGACATGTTCTCACCACGAAGTCTAAAAAAAAAGACGGGTTCCTCCTGCGAAGCCCCTTTTTATATACCAATTCCCCTAATCGCTGCCAATACGCCATTATACGGTATCTGTAAGTTAGAAACGCGTTCATTAAGTTCTGTTGTCGTCCTGAAGACGTCAAATACGTCTGCGTCTTTTTCAAGTAACGTGTTGCGAAGTGTAAACAACGTTCGTGTAGCGTGCTTACAAAACGTTACTCATAGGTTAGAAATAAGTTTCGAGTTCGCTAAACATTACCTCGACGTGTTTCGACTTATGAGTAACTTACAAGTAACGTGTGTCGACGTGTGTCAACGATCGCATAACGTGCCTACAACTTTTGGCCAGCGTAGCGGAACGTGTGAGTCATACGCCGGCATATGTCATAAAATTTCAAGCATGGAAAATTTGAGGACAACCCAAAAGTGCAACGTTTAAAGCCAGCGTACTACGACTTATGGCAGTGTTTTTCAGCGTGCTCTTAACGTATACAAAACGTACCCATAACGTATTCGACGTGTGCCAGCGTTTTAGACAAATTTTTCATTAATCGGCATACGCTGGCTAAATCGTCAAGGTGTGACAACGGCTTAAGGGTCAACAAAACATAGAACTCGACAGATAATGCATCTCTACCCAGCTAATCTAACCATGGATATACACAATACATAACTGCGCCACATCCGCCTCAAGCACACCCTCTGAGGGGCTAAATAACTAAATTCGCCACAATGACACCACTCCGTATTCATTTGCAAATTTCAACTGATTACTTATTTTTTGATAAATTTTTACCTTGACCTTGACCTAAATTCATTTCCTTGAATTCTGACATTCTCAAAGGTATCACCAAATGAATGGGCATCCCCAATTTAGTTGGAAATGACACCGTAAATGTTTTTTCTGCACAGTCTGGTTCCAAAATTAAGGACGTTTGAACATTAGACCCGGCTGACTAGCGGCCATCTTGGATTTGACCTCTCACTGTCCCCTCAGAGGTCAAATCTGACTTCCCTCCACATCCGAAAATAAACATTATGGTATGACCTAACTATGCTAGAAATGTCATGCTTTTCTCATAAAATACACAGTTTGTTAAAATATGGGAGCTTATCCGTCCGCTGTACTACGAACCAAATTTGACAGGTATATTCTGGAGACCATTCCCCAGGCAGTAACTGAGCCCAAAGTGCAATTCCAGCCTTTGGGCCAAGAAACGGCCCTTTCGGCCCATTTTCTTTAAATTGTTATTAAAAAAATTAAATTAAATGAGCTGGGCGATGCCCAATGCAAAATTAAGTCGCAAATGATGATATGAAACTCGCCTCACTTTTGTGAGGTGTTGTGGTTTCTTTTTCTGATGCGATGAAAAATCTTACCAAATTTCAAAACTATCTGTCGTCCGTGCTATCGCTCACCTGAGAATTGTATGAATGAACTCCCAAGGGGTATGTTCGCAATTTGAACTTGTTTTTTAATGCCATGAACAAACTTTGGTACATCACAGGTGATAAAGGTGGTGGTCAAGTTTCATCGGAATTGCGTGTGTAGTTTCTGAGAAGAAAGCAAATACATGTTTTGGGGAGCAACCCCCCTCCTCCCATTGACCCTCGTAGACCCCAATTTTTTTAAATGTGAACAAACTTTAGTACATCACAGATGGTGAAGATGGTGGTCAAGTTTTATTGTAATTGCGTGTGTAGTTTCTGAAAAGAAAGCAAAGGCATATTTTTGAGGGCAAACCCCCCTTAGACCCCTGCAGAGCCCGAGTTTTCTAATATTCTGAACAAACTTTGGTACGTCATGGGTGATGAAGGTTGGAGTGAAGTTTCATCATAACTGTGTGTATCATTTCTGAGAAGAAAGCAAATCCCTCTTGGGGTGGGGGGGGGGGGGAGCAACCCCCCATAAACTCCCACTGTAGACCCCTTCAGAGCCATCATGGATGATGAAGGTTGTGGTCAAATTTCATTGACATCGTTTGTGTAGTTTCGCCACTATATAAACGACCTTTGCACCCCACCAGTTGGCTCCAAATCTGATTTGTACATGCTTCAGTCCCCTCAACAGGGGGGAAAGGTGTGGGACCAGGGGAAGGGTTGGAAAAGAGAGATAGGGTGGGGGGGCGAGAGGGGTTGGGGTGGGAGGGAGAGGAGTTGGGGGTGAGAGAGAGAGAGAGAGAGAGAGAGAGAGAGAGAGAGAGAGAGAGAGAGAGAGAGAGAGAGAGAGAGAGAGAGAGAGAGAGAGAGAGAGAGAGAGAGAGAGAGAGAGAGAGAGAGAGAGAGAGAGAGAGAGAGAGAGAGAGAGAGAGAGAGAGAGAGAGAGAGAGAGAGAGAGAGAGAGAGAGAGAGAGAGAGAGAGAGAGAGATCGAAAAGAGGGATGGGGTGGGATAGAGGGGCTAGGGTTGGGAGGGAGAGGGGTGAGAGATTCCGGTAGATGTGATGCCTAGTTTATCATCTATCCGAGAGACAACACGCACAGTGATGAATCACCCGGCGTGTGAAACACCGGAAGGACAATTTCGAGCTGGGTTGGGATTCAAATCCAGGCTACACAGAGTGAGTAAGCGTACCTCTCGGCTTTCCTTCCATGATGCGGCGATTCTTTACTTCAGAACTGAAAAGATTTTTTCTCTCATTGTGATCATGTCGTTTATTTTGCCTTCTACCTCCAGTGTAGAACCATAGTATCGCAATTGAAAGTTGAAGAATGTGCCAAGTGGCTTTACCACACACAATGCATGAAATGTTTGCAGAAACTTTTAAAAGTGAAACTATGCCGAAGTGACGATTCGTATAATGGAAAATATAATTTCACATTTTCAGCGAGGCAGCCCACCGCCTGTTTCACCGCAGAGCAACACGTGGCCAACACAGGCGAGCATCCCTGAACGTTGCTCAAGTCGATCTATATACAGTGTTCAGTGACAGTACGAATATTGTAGAGCGCTGGCTGAAGCACTCCAATGAAACGGTTGATAAGAAACGGCTCCCTTGACTCGCAGCTGACAATCACCGAACCGTCATATTAAACATAAACCTCCAGGAGACGCCTAAAATGACAAATATGTCCGAATTGGACAAATAAACACTTTGTAGGAGTCGGAACTGTTTGTAAGTTCGATTCTGGAGCTTAAATTTTGTAATTCTTCTTAGTTTCAGAGATACTCATGGTGATCGCATGTGAGGAAATTAAATAAAGCAACAAACGCTGACATCTCTGGGCATTTATAATCATTGCAATATACCCAGCGATTCATAGCTATGATGAACAGGCATTCGATAATATGAATGAGGAAAGTGAAAAAAACTTTATCGTTAAGAAATCATTGCGGCCTGTTCCAAGTCAAGGCAAGGAAGGTTGAGCAGGCCAAAAAACATGGCGACTTCAGACCCCAGCGAGGTTACCTAGGATACGCCTTAAGACCAGAGAGTGAGGTGGTCGAGGATCGCCTGATGAAGGATATAATTAAATAAGGCTGTTAATTATCTTGAAAAGGGGTGTTTTAATTAACCCAAACATCCAATTTTCACTCTTGCACTTACTTGGAGTTTTCTTAATATGCATGCAAAGTATCAAGCTGCTAGGTTTTATGCTTTTGGAGTTATGGAGGAAACGCATCGACACACACACACACACACACACACACACACACACACACACACACACACACACACACACACACACACACACTGACATTTATTAGTATCGATTGAAAAATACAATGAAAACTATGATGTATTTCTTGGATTCTAGTATCTTGTTTGGACCACGTTTTGAACACCCCTCATAAACTTTTGATAGCTACATAGACTCCAGGGGAGGTTTTACACCAGCTTGATTTACTCAAGCGTAATCATTGTGTTTGCATTAATAACTGGGCTCTGAACAATCACAATACCGTCCTTTTATATTACTTGCTGGCACAGGATATTATTGTCGGAACATAACGTGTACGTGAGAAAAACAGAGCTGGAGTCGAACCCAAACTTTGACCTGTTTATTATGAAAAAGGAAGACTGAGGGCTCAAGTATGATTTGCTTTTATTCCCCACTCTCGCTCTAAAAACCCAAAGGTTTGCAGGGAGTTTCAGCGGGGAATGTGCTCACGTTCTGACGCAGAATGCCGATTTGCACACCCACCTGTCATCTCTTCAACACCGTTGCACATGATCGGAGGTCCTGAAGTTTCGGGAGTGGAGGCAGAAGGACCGGCCATTCAAACCATCCCTGTAGGAAATTTGGGCGATGGGATTAGTAGTGTGGTGACCGCTACAGTGGCAAGCGGGCCCAGCACAGTGACTGTGTGCATGGATCATGTGCGTGGGCGATGTGATAGACCACGATGCAAGTACTTCCACCCGCCAGCCCACCTACAGGCTCGGGTTCGAGCCGCCCAGCAGCAGGCTGGTCAAGCCGCAGTACAGGCTGCAGCCGCAGTGGTGAGTCTGGCACCAGATGTGAGCGCGCAAGCAAATTATGGTGCGTGATGTGTGTGCAATGTTCAACAAAATAGTTCTCTAAACTTGAGAACCTCAGTGGTCTTTAAATTTTGTCTTCATCAGAAATTTTATTTCATTTTATGAAAAAAAAGATTTGCACCACATGACCATTGTATCATGAAAGTGAGAGGTTCATCTATTACTTGCACTGAGGAAGAGGTGAATCCTCTTTAAAAAATTAATTGGGTGTGGATGTTTGAATATACATATCATGGAGATGTCATTTGTAATCATTATTACTTGCAACACAGCTACTTAAAGTAGTATAATCAGTCAATATTCATTGATTTTATAATTTGTAACTCCTAAACTTTGGAAATCTCATCAACAACTAAATATTTTAACTGACACAGTTACGTTGATTTATGCTGTTACATTGCAGGTATCCCATAAGATAACCCTTATATGTATTATTATTGGCTTGGAATATTTTGAAAAAAAAAAAGATTTAAAACTTAATCAAACACCGTTTTCTTTATTTTAATGATTTTGAAGAAATGTCACAAAACATGTAATAAATCAAATCCAATTATTTTTCGAAAAGTAAATAAATTAAAAAATATTTAAAATGCTCGATTTTTCGATTGGACACCCACAATTTACATGGAGTCACACAAAGTTATTATTCATAAATGTTTGATTCCTGCATCTTGCGTGGTATAAACCATTACACACTGCAACATCGTACTCCTTACAAACATGATGTTCACACTGAATGCAGGCTGCATCACATGAATGTTTTCATTTGTACAGTAATAATTGTGTTGGGTTCACACTGACCGATTTCCTCAACAAAGTCATCGTATAAAAGAATGGATGCAGTGTGACAAACCTGAGGAACCTCAGAGACCCGGTGGTATTGAGAGAAGGCAGGGCAGAGGGCCAGATCAGGTTTTACCATTGCACTACTCCAATTTGATTATACGATCGACATAATCTTTGCTCATTCGCCAGCTTCGCTAGTCCGTATCTTTCCAGCTCTATGAATGATCGAACTTGAGATATATTCTTTGCGAGTTTACGGTATTCAAAATTTAGGTCTCATACTTACATTACTACTCTTCCCAGAACTATAGGTGACCTGAAAATTTTTAAAGACCAAATACCATAAAACAAATTTCAGCTGACAAATCATTTAAAGCTTTAAAAACTTACGATGCCTTTCTATACATAAACTTGGCCAAGACTATAGAAATGAATTTAAAAAGAAAAAAAACATTATTTGAGTAACTCCTCCTCTCACCTGGTAAGGCAAATTAAGTTGACTGAGGCCCTTCTATTAGTGATATGCTCCTCCCCTTCTGATTTTATTATTTTCTTTACAGGAGCAAAGCTCATGAAAGATGAAGGCAGAACTGACAGTGGGATAAAACAAACAAGGGAATGAACGAACGGGATAAAAGTAGAGGGAAGAGCTGAGGAAACACTGAAACTAGCAAGTGAGATGGTGAGGTTTGGAAAGTTTAATGGGGATAATAAAGATCATGGGTCAGAATTGGGCATGGCAAGAGATGGCAATGTGGTGCTTCCTTGAAGTCCTGAGGGAAGAGTGAGACAGAACAGCCTCTGGAAGGTGGTTCCATAGATGGGAGAAGCGAGGAATAACAGTCGTACGGTCAGCCTGGATTTCGGAAGCTCAACCCTACTGCCTCGCTGCTATGGAACCACCTTCAAGGGGGTTACTGGGAAGAACGCATACATCATGGAATATATAGGGAGGGTTTTGAGGATTGAGAGAGCAGAGGGGCAATATTTGAGAAGAGGCAATAAATAACAGAGACCACCGACATGCATGTGATGTGAAAGCAACTGATGTACTCCGGTCTCATCATGAGAGATTGCAATAATTTTGAGAGCTTTAGATTTCACAAAATCCAGGAGAGACCAATGTGATTCTGGGTGCTCACTCATGGCAGAAAAAAATTATACTGAGCTACAGATAAAGGCCTTGTTAACTGTGAGTACCTCCTGATTTTCAAAGGAAATAATTGGATCAATGAGGATGCTCAGTCAGTGGCTGGCCTTGGATGCCAACTTTTTTTTTATGTGGTCGGCCCAGGAAAGATCATAGCCGATGTTGAAGCTGATAAGTTCAAGTGACTGAACCTCTTCCAGTGTGTGGCCAAGGAAATAGGTGGGTTTATTTGACGATCCTTCTGGAGCAATAGGGTAAGACTGTGAGATTTTCCAGGATTGAAGGATGTGTCCCATTTATTAGACCAGTGTCTAATTAATTCCAGAAAAAGAGAGAGAGAAAAAGAGAGAGAAAAAGAGAGAGAAAAAGAGAGAGAGAAAAAGAGAGAGAGAAAAAGAGAGAGAGAAAAAGAGAGAGAGAAAAAGAGAGAGAGAGATATATAGAGAGATATAGATGCAGTTTCTGTCCACCTAGTAAAGGGGTACTGTATAGCACAATGTGGAGTCGTCTGCAAAAAAGGAAGACAGGGTTTTCCAGAACATTGGACAGGTCATTTATATCTATGAAGAAGAACTGTGACCCAAAACACTGCATTGGGGAACTCTGCAGCCTCCACTGGGAGAGGGGAGAGAGTTCCATTGAAAAGGCATACTGACTGTCAGTGGAGGAAGTCAGAAATCCAGGAATGAAAGCAGCCTTCTTTGCCAAAGGCAGAAGGCTGCCTTCATTCTTTGCTGCTGGCAAGCAAAGCAGGATGCCAGACTGTTGAATGCTGGAGATATTTCGAGAGAGATGGTTTTATCCTCTTGATTGATATTTAGAGGCATGAGAGAAGAGCAGAAGCATGTCCAGAGTTCAATGACCAGGATGCAATCCAAACTGATTGTCAGAGATCAGGCTGTTTGAGAACAGGAAAGACTTGGACATCAGAAGTAATGATGGATTACGTGACTATGCTTGTACTTGGAAGCAAGCTCACTGGTGTGTAGTTGGTACTAAAATTTCTTGCACCCTTCTTGTGGACGGGAATGATGTTTTCTGACTTCCAGAGGGGAGGTGGCCAAAGAGGACAGAATCAAAAGGGCAGATTAAAGGGAAGCAAGAACATCAGAGTACGATATGAAAACATGGGCACTGATGCCATCTGGGCCAGTCAAAAAAGCAAGGCTAAGGCTGGACAGAATGTTCTCTACTTTCTCGAGTGAGAAGGAGATAGACTCCAGTAGACATTGGGTACAAATGGGTGAGATGGGGACAGAAGAGTAGGTGTTGGATTCACGAGATTTGGATGCAAAGACAGTTTCAACATTCTGCCTTATATCAGACAGTCTGCAGTATTGCCGTTTGAGGTGAGGGACGGGATGGAGGGGGAGCATACACCAGAGAGAGGCACCTAACAAGGCACCACCATGACTTTGAGGAAGGAGACTGGTTGGAGAGTTGTCTTGAGATTTGCAAGATTAGGTTTTCTGGCATGCCTCGGGATGTGGACACAGTTGTTGTGAGTCTTATGGAATGAACAATAATTACCCTCACTCTTTCAATCATGTTAGCTTTCCAAGCTGAAAAATGAAGCTGTTTGACTGCAACTGCCTCCGCACAGGATTCAGTGCACTACAGTCGAGCTGAGGATGGATAGGATTAGCCACAGGCGGGATGGGATAAACCGATGCATGAAAGAAAAGTAGGCTTTTGTGAAAGTATTCACAGATACAATAAATATCAGGTGTTATGGAGATGGTTGGCCAATCGTTTTGAGAGAGCAGATTGATGTTCCTGCCAGTTGGCCCATGCAAAGAAAATAATATTCTGGCCTCAATCACTGACTGGATTCCTGAGGGTGAACAGTTTTAACTTTGGCAGTGCCAGTTCAGAAATGTTATTTAAATCCTTTACTTGGTCAGAATTGGGTGGGGTCCATCGACATAGCCCATCTTTCAAAGCCATCCCCATGTCTGGGCTTTTTTGGAAGACAACAGAGGTTGGCGAACAGACCACAGAAATAGGCCGGACATATGACCCTGTAACCATCTCAAACAGGTTTTTGACTGGCTTCATCTTTATTCTTTCACTGAACAAATGCAACACTTACAAAAGTCTCCTGTGAATTTTCACAGGATCAAAAGATCATCAACGCCCCATTAAATTACATGACTAATGCATGGGAGATAGTTGTAAGGAATTTCATAGTTTTCTCTCAAAGGGATTCTCATTATCTCAATAAGGCAGACCAGAAGCCTTGAACATTGTCAGTGCTGTCTAAAGTGTAGATGATTATCTTGGGAATAAATGTCCACTGACTACAAGCCATTAATGTTTCTCCCGACTGAAACTCAGGTGATATTAATTCAATAATCTCATTATGCCAATGCAGCATTTTCACAGGTTGTTTTGCCGATGATGTTTTATTTGATACCTGTACTTGTTTCTCCAGCAAGTCTGCTGTCAAGTCACAAATACCTTTCTTATGATAATGTTTGGTGACATGTTCATGTCTCTCCCTGGAACAGATGGCAGTCACCCTCTAACCTGTATACCATTTCATTTTGCCCTCACACCCTTCAAACCATGTTTTCCTTCCTCCCATTCAACACCCGGCACCTCATGGCCTGCCCTGGCTCCCCGTCCCCTCCACTTTGCTCCAGCCTTAAGGCCTACAGCGGGTCTTTGCCCATCTACGTCTATCTATCTCCACCTTCCCCCCATTCCTCCACCTCCTATCTCTCTCTCTCTCTCTCTTTCTCTTTCAACCTGATTGGATTACCTTCAGATGCAACTAATGTTGTGGACTCAAAGTTCGGAGAGGTTCTGTGACTGAAGGGTCAGAACCTCAATGACGGACAGTTCCCAGCTGATGTTCCAGATGACTATTGAATCAGGCGGTCAGTAAGCTGAAGGAATTCTTCAGATCTTTCTCTCTCTCCTTTCATTTCTTCTATTTTTCTGTCTTACCACCGCTCGCCTTTGCTACTAACCTGGCTGCGCGTGTTGCTCATACATTGCTCCCTGATTACTCAAGCTCTCTGCATGCCAAAGATAAGTGGAATAAATGCAATTAGCACAAAAATATCATCCAATGTTTAACATGCTGCCGTCCATACTTCCCCTTTCAAGTCATTGTGTCTGCACAGATTAATCAAAATATCTTTGTCTTTTCCCTAATTGTAAGCTTATTTCACATGAAGGTAAATACATTCTCGCATTTTATATATTCTCTCATTCTTCTTGTTTTTGTCCTGCTGTATCCGATTATTGCATCTCACTACCCTTTCCTCAGTCTAGAATTTTGTTCACCAAATGGCACATCATGAAGTACGTTCCTTTAACGAATATTCTTATCCTTTATTTTTTCCCCATTTGTACCGTTTCTTCACTTATTGATCCGTTTACGCATAATTATTAGCCAGATTTTGTTTGGCAAAATAATACCTAAAGCTGAACAGCTTACCCTCGCATTGAGATTAGTGTAAGCT
The DNA here is from genome assembly GCF_056783735.1 of Eptatretus burgeri. Taxonomy (NCBI): domain Eukaryota; kingdom Metazoa; phylum Chordata; class Myxini; order Myxiniformes; family Myxinidae; genus Eptatretus; species Eptatretus burgeri. The sequence continues at coordinate 5,878,740 of NC_140970.1, read as the reverse complement.
ATAGGTTCCATGAAATCCAAGATGTTTATTGGTTGACTGCAGGGAGCTGAGCAGTATCCAGGAGCATGCATGAACTCGTGTTTGTTGATCTGTTGCTTCAGTGCTTCTTTGATACAAAGCTGACATCGCTTGGAGAGCCAATCATCTTCGCTCAACGCCAACCTCCAAACCCATCACCTCACGGACCTAGTGACACTGTGGACAGACTGAAATAAATAAATAAAGTATTGCTTTCAATGTTATTTGTCAATAATTCTCGTTTAAAAAAAAAAAAAAATCAAAGAAATCTTCATTCCCAATTTTGCCTTTATTTGTTTGTTTGTGCTTCTTTGAAATCCCCAAAAGCCAGTTTTGTTGCCTTGTACATGTAAACGGTTGGCCTGGACGCATGTTCAGCAATCCTCAAGTTAAAATGTTTTATGGTGTTCTTGAAGGTGACTTAATGAACATTTTAGTACTCATTAGATAAATAATATTTGAGCAATATGAACAGATTTATACTGGTGCTTGTTGACGTTAGGCCCAATAGTGACGAAGACACAAGGTGACGCTGATACCACGTGACAGAACCATTGCATCCTGATCCCTGATGCTCCCAATGCCTCGCAGCCATGCTACAAGCTGATTGGTCTGCGCAACATTATTTTATTTTTTTGATTGGTTTGAGTCACGCGTGTTGGTTTTTACTGTCAGACCCACAATGCACTGCCTTTGTGCTTCCTCCTTGTGTTCCTGCGCTTGCTCCTTATTGGCCCATTGCTGTCATGTGCTCACCCCTCCCTGGTCAAACACAAGACCCAGTCAGCTGTGAAGTCCCTGAAACGACCATTTGAAGCAACGCTTGACATGGTATTTGATCCTTTTTAAAATTTTCATCTTTTTATGTCTTTTTGATATTTTCACATTTGAGTTCATATTTATGAATTTCTATTTTTATGCAATGTGAACTGCAATAGGCAATTAGAGGGCATTGTGTTTTATTGGCTCAGTATTTACACCACTTGGTTTCATTTTAAAAAGCCACTACTTTATTGTCATTGCCACTGGTTTGCTTTCTTTCTCTTGACCATCACATCGTGATTGGCTGCATCCTGCTTTGGCAATAGTTGGTTTAAAAATTTTTTTTTTAACTCCCGTACACTATTTGCAGTGAAGTTTAAACTTGTGATAGTACATTTAGTCGTATGGTACATATGGGCAATTCCGATGATTGTTGTCTCAGCTGCAGACAGTCATACTTAATCACAGGCTTACAAAGTGTTGGCGGTATCAACACAAATGAAGGATTTGAATCCCATGAAGGATGGTCTATTTCCTTAGATTATGCAAAAAATGTATCTCAAAACAAATATGTATTCACTCGCTATTTCAACGTTATGTTTAACAATGGAAATTGACCATTGTTCCCTGATTACTTTTTAAATGACTTTTTTTTAATGAATGATCAAAACATTACTTCAAATGCATTGCAATTACCCATGTCGTACCATATTAATCTTTTAAACCATAACCTTGTGATGCCTATTGCAGCATTTGGGGCCATCTATTTATAATGGTCACACGGTAAGGGTGGGGTAGGTGGTGTATGTGGGGATAGTTGGTCTGATGTATATTAGGGGAAGAGAGAAGGAGATCAAACTTTCCATATTTTCGTACTTAATAAATAGATGGCCCGAATGCTACTTGATGAAGATGATTTGTGTAGTAAATGCACATAATGGTAAGATTTGTAAAAAAGATAATTTTCAATCACTCCTGTCTCTGGGCTCTGTTATGCATCATTAATAATAATAATAATAATAATAATAATTTTTTTATTATCATTATTATAACTTCCCTTCCTCAATTTCCTCATGTCGATTTGACTTTCCAAGGGCTTACCTACCACGATGCTAGCACCACTCGCGAAGCGCGTGGCACTAGAAAAGGCGGCCATGTTACCCTACCAAGCTTGGTTGCCTTCGGCACCTCTTCCACAGATTTCTCCTGCAATCATGCCTCAAGGTAACTCAAACCTCACCATCTCCATCTAATCATCAGCTACGTACAACAGAAGAGCACAAAAAAAAAAACCTCAATATTCTGAAGGCCAGTTAAATGTGTACACCCTTTATCACCATAATATGTGAGCAAGGACTTCCACAAGACTGCTTTACTTGTTAAGATGACATTTTAAAACAGTTTTCGATTTCTTGATGGTTTTTTTTCCAAGTGCTTATTTTGTTGTATGGTAACGCCTTGTACCTGTGAACGCTGCTCACACAAAAGTCCCATTTGTGTACATTTATTGCATGATGGTACATGGAGTCCAACTGACCTGCGCTTTCTTTGTACCCAACAGTGTTCTATATGGCACCAGCGGCTAGTTTTGGTAAGCATGTACCTTTCTTTCACACCATAATGCCTTAACACTCCACTTGACTCCTCAACACTCCTCCAAAAACTGCTTTTATTTAATTTAGTTGTCGAGGCGATTGTGAAATGGTGAAAGGCGATATAATTTGCGGGGGGGGGGGGTGAGGGGGTAGGGGGGTTGGCAGCGCAGATGGAAACTAAATGAAGAAAGGGAGGAATAGAAGTGAGAGGGGGTTTTAATTATTATTATTTTTTTTACTCAAGGAGTGGCTCATATGTAAAGAAACGTTTTTTTCTGTCTTTCCTCGACCGCTTCAGCAACTGCACCAGACGGCATCAGCACACGTGTGCTAAAGACCTGCTCTGCTGCTCTTGCACATCTTCTCTCTGCTCTGTTCACCCTATAACTTTCCCTAGGTCACCTTCCATTTGCTTGGAAGTCAACTAACATCACTGTATTACACAAATATGGTACAACAACAGATCCCTTTAACTGCAGACCCATGAGCTTACTTCCAATCACCAGCAAGGTTATGGAACCCATCATCGCAGTTGACATCAAATTCTTCCTTTTTTCCAACGTCCTAATCTCAGACCGTCGTTTTGGATTCACACCCGGCAATTCTACCCTCGACATGCCTTTTCTGCTCTCACAACATTGGATGGAAGCCCTCAATGTCAGACATGATATCAGGGCCATCTCTCTCGACATATCTTGAGCTTTCGATACTGTCTGTTATCCCACCTTGCTCTCCAAACTCTCTACCTATGGCATCCAAGGCCAAATCCACTCATGGATCACTGACTTCCTCTACTCTCATAGTCAACATGTGATTTTCAATGGAATCCTTTAATCTCCTGTCCCTGTCAAGGCTGGAGTTCCCCAAGGCAGTATTTGGTCCCAGTCGTATTCCTAATCTTCATCAACAATGTTTATGACTTGAAAATCCCCTTTATCTCTGTGCTGATGACTCAATCCTCTGATGTAACCAGAGGTGACGTCAGTCAATTTGGGGCCCAGTGCAAAATGCAATAATGGCCCAGTGGGTCCCCGTGAGCCCTGTCAATCTGTCATCACACTAAAATACGTAACTTGCAGTGTGTCTGATGACCGTGTATTCGGTCATTACCAATGCAATCTCAACCAATTAAACCTTCCAAGCAGACTACGGGTCATATGGCAAAGGTTGTTGCGACTTCATTTTCCCAATTCACCATTCCCCTTCCGAAGGTGGGGTGACACAAGTTATCTTGGTAAATGTGTACCGTGTAGCACTGCTCCCAGTGGTGGTGGGAGAGGGTATTACGAGTGACACTTCAGATCCCTCATTTGTATCATGAGGAAGAGGACTCTGTTATTTTCATACTCGCTCAGCATATGTTGCTTTCGACTCAACTGCAAAAAATCCGCAGGAATTCCAATGTTTTATTGCCCTTTTCTGCATCGGAAAGGTGTACACACAGCAGCTTGAGTGTCATTCCACCTTATCATGGCATTTTTACAGGGCACTTCAAGTGACA
>NC_140970.1:5631801-5874364 GCF_056783735.1 Eptatretus burgeri | reverse complement strand
AGAGGGAGAGAGGGGGGCAGGGAGAGAGGGGGGCAGGGAGAGAGGGAGGGAGAGGAGTGAGAGGGGAGAGGGGGAGAGGGGAGAGGGGAGAGGGGAGAGGGGAGAGGGGAGAGGGGAGAGGGAGAGAGGGGAGAGGGGAGAGGGGAGAGGGGAGAGGGGAGAGGGGAGAGGGGAGAGGGGAGAGGGGAGAGGGGAGAGGGGAGAGGGGAGAGGGGAGAGGGGAGAGGGGAGGGGAGAGGGAGAGGGGAGAGGGGAGAGGGGAGAGGGGAGAGGGGGAGAGGGGAGAGGGGAGAGGGGAGAGGGGAGAGGGGAGAGGGGAGAGGGGAGAGGGGAGAGGGGAGAGGGGAGAGGGGAGAGGGAGAGGGGAGAGGGGAGAGGGGAGAGGGGAGAGGGGAGAGGGGAGAGGGGGAGAGGGGAGAGGGGAGAGGGAGAGAGGGAGAGGGGAGAGGGGAGAGGGAGAGAGAGAGAGAGAGAGAGAGAGAGAGAGAGAGAGAGAGAGAGAGAGAGAGAGAGAGAGAGAGAGAGAGAGAGAGAGAGAGAGAGAGAGAGAGAGAGAGAGAGAGAGAGAGAGAGAGAGAGAGAGAGAGAGAGAGAGAGAGAGAGAGAGAGAGAGAGAGAGAGAGAGAGAGAGAGAGAGAGAGAGAGAGAGAGAGAGAGAGAGAGAGAGAGAGAGAGAGAGAGAGAGAGAGAGAGAGAGAGAGAGAGAGAGAGAGAGATGTTAGTGCAAGCATCAAAATAAATTACCAGGAAAGGAAGGGGTAACAAAGAGGTCATATTAAATTTATAAATTGATTCTTGGAGCACCACCATCCATGCTACATAAGGATTGTTTCACACACCACCGGTTTTTAAATTAAGCAGGATCTTGAGTTTCAAACTCAAAAAGAACACGAGACGTCACCAATGCTTTAAATAGTTAAGATGTCATCAGCTGAAACATCAGTGTTCTGCAATTTTCACCTCCTCGATAAATAAATGGCAAGTTTTGCTTCAGAACACAAAAAGTTTGCTAAAAGACATTCATTTTTACATTGATACAAGACATTGAAACCAAATATAAAAACACAATGTGTAAAAGACAAACTGAGCCCCCGCATCACACGTGACATGATTCCAAAAAGCGAGGCCAACCTTGAACATTCAATGAAAATGTGAAAAATGGTCTCCGGGGTGTTGCAAAAGGGGCACAATTCCGAGTTTTCAGGACATATATGGTGGAACAGGACGTTGCAAGGCAGGATGCTGTGCGCCAGCCGCCACTGCAGATCGCCGGAGCGCTTGACAATAGGTCCTCTGTACATCACCTGCCATTTTATTGTAGTGGATCGGTTAGCTTGAAGCAGCACTCGCCAATGAGCTTGTGGCTCTGCAGGTTTGTCAGGAAAAAGGGTGAGAACACATAGATTGTACACTGAGGATTTCTCCATCCGGTTAAAGGGCATAAAACTTTGAAATAAAATTAACAGATTTGGGAAAGGACATTGGGAAAGATGGAGGGCATCTTCAATGTCTGGGTCCCATTTTAACCCGGTTTGCTTAAAGGTCTGTAGGATCAGAGAAAATTCTGCCAATAACTCTGATGGACCTCACACTGGTGGCCACGGCAATGTCAGCAGCTGGCTTCCATCTATGTACAAGGAGGTTCCTGAGGTGTTCAACTCTGTTAATGCTGACATCAATAAACTTTTGCATAAAAGATCTGTCACTACAGACCCCATTAAAAAAGGATTTAAAAATATTGGTTCCTTTAAAAACATCTGAAGGGAGTAAGCACTGGTATCACGGCAAAAAGAAAACGCCTGCCATGCTTCGGTAAAAAAGTGGGACCGATGTCATATCCATGTGCTTCGTGTTGAGAAGAAAGAGCTCGTCACCATAGCCAAGTTTCCCAGCTTGCTAAAGCAAGCAATGGGCAAAGGCTTTCCATGGGACGTCGGAGTATAGAAGCCTTCGTGCTGAGAGGAGGCGGAAAGCCATCACTTTGCTCGTTACCTCTATTAGCCCCTGTCCACCCTCTGTTGTCGGTAGGCTTAGTATTCCTGGCCGGAGCCAGTGCTTTCCCCCCAGAAAAAGTCCACAAAAAGACTGAAGTTTTCTTAGGATAAAAGCTGGGGCCTGCAGAGTTTTAAAAACATGCCATAGCATTGATGCCGCAAGATTATTAATGACGAGAGTACGATCCCGGTAGGAAAGCTGCTTCAATAGTCCCCTCCATTTTGTTAACCGCTGCTCAGTTTTGGTAATCAGCGATTCCCAGTTTTTTGAAATAAAAACTGGAATTCCAAGAAAGACACCGAGGTAGTGTATTCCTTCATTGGTCCATTCAAGCTGCCCTGGCAGGGTTGGAGGGGGAATCTCATTCTGTGGACCGAAATAAAAAGCTTTGCTCTTTTCCATATTAACTTTTTTCGAGCTAGCCAGGCTAAATTCCTTGACAGACTCAACCAAAGCACGAACATCGTAATTTGAGTGCACAATTGCCCAGAGATCATCCGCATAAGCAATCGTTTTTACGGGATTTTCTAACGGCAGTGGATAAAACCCTTGCAGCCGCGCGCGTAAACGATGCAGTCAAGGTTCAATTGAAAGGGAGTATAGAAGGCCAGACAGGGGGCACCCTTGACGGATACCTCTGGTAACAGGGAAAGGCTGACTTAGGATGTTATTTACTTTGAGCACACTAAAAATATTATTATACAATAGTTTGATATAGCAAGTAAAATTTTCCTTAAAGCCAAACCCCTGTAAAACAGCAAAGAGATAAGAATGATCAATTGTGTCCAAAGCTTTTACTTGGTCTAAAAACACCAGACCAACATTTCTATGTTCAGCAATACAAATATCGATCATGTCACGGACAATAAAAACACTATCATGTATTGCCCTTTTTGGAATGCAATAAGATTGATCGGGGTGTACAATCTCCTCAATCAAAGGTTTGAGGTGGTTGGCAAGAACTTTCGAGAAAATCTTGTAGTCCGTGCAGAGGAGCGAAATGGGACTAACAGCTGAACCAGAGACATTTTGCCAACTGCCCTTTGACTAAGAGTCATGTCAAACTAGTCACTTACTCGAGAGATGACTTACCTATATGGGGATAACTACATGTCACCGTTTTTCATGATGGTGTTACAGCTCCAGCCATATTTTATGTCAATAAAAAATATGGGTGGTTCACCACTGCTAGGAATGGATTTAATCAAAGCATTGCGATGTCATATTGTCGGTGATTCTGTGCTAACCTCAGAACAAAGCGTTTCTGTACTAGAAACGCATACTGAGTCTGACACCTGTGGGATGTGCAAAAGGCTTTGCCCATAAGGTTAAAGTCCAAAACGATGCTACTCCTGCACAACAAAAACTTATGACGGCTTCCACACTCTATGAGACAAGCTATCTCAGATGATCTGAAACAACTGCTAGAGATGGGTATAATTGAGAAAGTTGAAACCTCTCCCTGGGTTTCTCCACCAGTTGTCATTCAGAAGAAAATCAGGGGGGATTTGGATGTGTGTCGATCTGTGGGAGGCCAACAAAGCAATAATCGTGGACTGTCACCCATTGCCTCATGAAGGAGGAAAATACCCACCCATAAAGGAAATTTTTGCTGAACTGAGAGATGTTAGTCTTTTCTACAATTGACCTTGCTCGTACTTACCATCAAGTTATCCTGCACGAGGACAGCCACAATTTGACAGCTGTTATTACACATGAAGGACTTTTCCGATACTGCAGAGTTCCATACGGCTTGGCATCATCCCTTGCTGCATTTCAAAATCTCAGGGTGACAATTCTTCAGGGATTACCAGGCGTACAAATCTACCTGGGTGACTTGCTCTTTTTGATCCAAACCTGCCCACATTCATTTCAATGTATGCGTCTGACGACGGGATGGGGGGGGAGTGTTAACTCAGCTGCATTCTGACAATACTGTGTGCACAATGGCCTTCGTGTCCCACACATTGGCTCCTGTCAAAAGGAAATACTTAACAGTCGAGAAGGAAGCTCTAGCCTGTGTCTGGGCTGTGGAAAAGTGGAGGACATACCTCTGGGGATGTCACTTCACCCTTCAAACAGACCACATTGTTGACTACAAAAAGCATTGGTCATGCTGGACTGTGAATCGCCAGATGGTCTGCTCGACTGCTTTGCTTCTCCTACAATGTGACGTACTGCCCTGGAAAAATAAATTATGAAAAACTGTCAAGCTAGGCTGCCTCTGCCTACCAGTTGTGGTGCAGAGGATGAACCTGAGCTGATTGCCACTATTTGGGCAGCCCTGACTGCTCTGCCTGTAACCGAGTTCTCTGCTGCCTGTGAAACCTGCCCAGAATTGTGTCTGCTGCGTGCCCAGATCGGGAAAGGCTGGCCAAACCCAAGGAAAGCAGTTGCACCTGAGCTTGCTTCATACTGCGCTCTCAATCATGAACTGGCCATGGACAAATCATATGTGTTGCGATGAACACGTTTGATTGTACCGCTGTCGGTGTACATCAAAGTGGTCAACCTGGAGCATGAAAGTCACCAGAACATCGCGCGCACCATACAGAAACCCCGTGACTATACTGGTGGCCCAAGATGGACAGTCTTGTGCAATCCATCATATCATCTTTGTGTCTTGTCAATTGAGCCACAAAACCGCAAAAACCTTCCTTGCTCCGCCGCAGCCAGTCAAACTGCCCGAGGGACCAAGGCAGAAAGTGGTAATAGACATTGTAGGATCATTCAAACTTGGCACATGGGATTGCCATGATGCCATCACCCTGATCAACTATTACAGTAAGTGGTGTGAGGTGGCACTTATTTCAAGTGTCACCACAGAGTTTATTACTGCTTTCCTGTGCTCGATTTTCAGTCGAAACGGAAATCCCTACTGGGTTGTTACCGACAATGGACCGCAATTCACTTCTACTGCCTTCTCTCAATTTTTGGAAGAGAGAAAAATACGGCAAAGTCCTCCAGCATCTACTACCCCTTAATGGTGCTGTGGAAAGGTTCAACAGAGTGCTGAAGGAGTGTATACAGAATGTGGAACGAGAAGGTAAACCTTGGAAACCTGAGGTGACTGAATTCCTTCATAACTACCGGGCTAAATGACACGCCACTACTGGTGTATTTCCATTCGAGTTGTTCTACAAAAGGAAGATGCGCACCAAGCTGAACATCTTTCCGGTCGTCAGCGATTCCGAACCACTGCTGAACGTGAGAGACACTGTCATCAAAAGACAGACAAAAAAGCAAGTACACCGACCGAAGAAGGGGAGTGAAGATTCTGACATTTCAACCAAGAGATCATGTGTGAGTAAAGAAACCCGTGCATGTGAGGAAAGGGACTACAAAATACACTGATGCTATACTGATTCGGGAGAAAATTGGACCAGGCACATACGTACTCAGTGATGGGAAGAAATGGAATGCATCGCACCTGGCCCTCCATCCAGAGACTGCACCAATGCCGATCACAGAGGGAAATGAAAGGAATGAAGCGGTTGCAAGTCCAGCACGAATCATGAGGGTTAGAAGACCACCTGCTTGGCTCAAAGACTTTGAGAGATATTAGGATTAGTGTGAGAACAATTAAGTAAATGTTAAATGCTCATGTACTACTAAATGTGAAAAATTACAATTTTGTTCCTTACATTTAATATTATTAAGAGTGATCGTAGGCAATGTTCTCCAACATCATAATAATTAAACGAAACATTGATTCAAGTTAATGTGTGAAGGTACCAAGCCATGAGATAATTACTATGTTGTGCATACTGTTCTACTTGTTCTTTTCTTTACCATTTTGAAGTTCAACTCTGCAGTACCTAAATGTTTTCAAGGAAAAGAGACATGTTGTGTCCTGTTCGTATATTTACTTTGTCAATGCTAATTTCACTTTGAACGCATGAGGGCATTTCACAATGTGATACAGTATCAGGTGAAGAAGAAGAGGAGTGGAGAAGATTGTGCAGATTTAAATAAAGCCTGTTGTTGTATGCCTGTGGTATGGCCAATATTCTTCTCAACCACAACAGCTGGTTTCTTAACATTTCCAGGTCTCACTCCAGATTTTGACAGTTATTTAGTCCACGTGATCCGATCCAAAAAATAGAAAATATTTTGATTATATACTTTAGTCTGTGAGAGTAGATGGTGCAAAATCCCATCATATAATGCATAAAATTGCTCCAAGCTCCCAATTTGAAAACTAGAGCACTTACAAAAGTAATGTCTACAGCAATTTGTGGGAATGAAGATGAGGCATTCAATGATGTGATTGAGGAAAGTGGAAATAAATAAATAAATGTTGCTTTATCGTTAAGAAACTGTTGCGGCCTGTTCCAAGTCAAGGCATTGTTGAGCAGGCCAAAAGCAATGGCGAATTAAGACCCTAGCAAGGGAGAGTGGGCTGACCGAGGATGAGCCTTGATAAAGGATAATTAAATTAGGCTGTTAATTATCTTCAAAAGGGGTGTTTAAATTAACCCAAATACCCAATTTTCATTCATGTACTTCCTTGGAGGTCTCCTAATATGCATGCAGAGTTTCAGGCTGCTAAATTTCATGGTTTTGGAGATATGGAGGACACACACACACACACACACACACACACACACACACACACACACACACACGATATTCAATGTCTGCTTTTCAATTGGATATTTTTATGATGAGACAATAATTAAAATAAATGTTGAGTTTTCAGTGAAAGTTCTTTTTTCTTTGGAGTGCTTCTTTTCAAATGTAGTAGTGTTCTTTGTCTAAATTTAGAATAGTCTTTAGCATTAATGACAAAAATAAACACCCACACAAAAAAAAAATGTTCCCCTTGCTGTGCTTGGCAAAATGATATTTTTCAGTGCAATATCAATTTTTTTGCCATACCCCCCCCCCCCAACCAAAAATCATGGATCTGCACGCAGAGCTCACAAAAGAGAAAGTACACAGTGCTTACAGAGCAAGACGACGTTAGTCTCGGTTTTAGAGAATACTAGACGACCCTTGAACCCGTTGGGTTCCCGTTGTGACAGCCGTTAATAAAAAAAATCTTGCGTGTCAATGTGAAAAAAACGGAGAAAAGAAAGTCAAAGAAATTATTGTACGTAATCTTCTAAACACAATTTTATTTATAATTAAACACATAAATATTAGATCAAAATGGCGATGTTTATTTTATGCTTCAAAATAAATCGTTCTTTGTCTACAGTACAACTTTGAGATTTTTAAATAAATCATTTCAAGAAAAAAAAAAAGATAGCTCCAGCGAACTATACCGCTGAGGTTGTTTGCATTAATCAAATTCTCCCGAAGAGTACTTGACTGAATCGGGAATTAATTTTTTTAATAATTTTTTCGTTGCCTGATTTGAATGAAACTTGATACTGCACACCGCAGGAGAATGGTGAATAAGTTAGGCCGAAAATTTTTGCGCTGTCGTGTACCGTTTTGGCTGTATTTCGGGAGCATACATACATACATATATACAAGATGAGAGTTTTAGTAATATAGAGATAAAACTTAAACTGCCTCTTTAAGGCTGCCATGAACATGCGAGTGGATATGTTGCATTATTGTGTTCTGTGAATGGTTCCCAAAGATTGAGATCATGGCTCACTGCTGTGTGAACCACCTTGTGTAAGGAATGTGCGATGATGTTCAATAAGGGACTGGGATGTAATAGAATTTGCAACCCAGGACAGTGATGATGTCATTTTTCTCCCCAGATTGCTTTGAAGTGAAAAGCAGCATGGACTGTCTGTGTGACAACAGCCAATCAGGACCATCGACACATTAACCAATCAACACAGCCGAGCATGAGCCAATGAGATTGTCTGTTTGTGCTGTTCTCTGCCGTGAGACGTCTTGGTTGTTTTACTCATGCATTGCACATGTAAACGAACATGTAAAGTTGAACACAACATGTAAAAGTTGATAATACCATTATCAATATAATTATCATCATTATCGTCAATACGGCAACTATTATCGACTTCTTTTTTTTTTTTTAACTTGACATTGCCGATTTGCAGACTTAAGTCACTTTCCATTGCACAGGTATCATTAAAGACCTGCGAGATATTTTGATGGTAACCTTTGTCTTTACAGTTTGTGAACAAAAAATGTCCCAATTCCTTTTCGGCAAGTAATACTTCACGTCGAAAAGTTTGGAATGTAAAGTCGCTCAGAAATATTGCACTTAGAAATACCACTATTTAAGCACAGGCCGATGAAACTTTAGAAACCCTGGACAACTCGAACCACCTCCTCTGCTCTTCACTTGCAGATGTGATGCTCATTCTTCACCACATTCACCACGTAGGTGTGTCATCGTAACACGGTAGTGCGGTTACTTCGTTTAAGCACAGATCTTCGGGACTTTGATCGCAAAGATCAAACACAACTTAAAAGACATGTTGGTTGATGCAAAAAGTCAGGATAAGAAGCTTCCACGCATATCCTGTTTAAGAATAATAATTTTGTGGATCACCTGGTGATCGTGGTAATGATGTACCTGAACTTGAGAGAATGAGAATATTTATTTATTCGTAAAAGTAATCGTATTTCAAACTGTTTTATGACTGTGTGCAATTGAAGGTTTTGACATGTTTGTGCAAACACGGTGGGATACCTCATCATCTTCCACACCAGTGACTGTGACGTTTTCATGGCGGATAGCGTGGACTGTGCACATTAGTCGTGTCTGTGCTCGTGTCAAGAACAACACTGTGCCTTTTGTCTGAATTTATTGTATGTTGTACAAATAAAAATGCACTATATACACCTTTCGCATGGAGTAATTCTTCCTTCACAAATAGCCATGAAGCGCGATCCCGGGCTTATACGTCACGATCGACTTCAAATGAAGGAAATAACTTTCATCGGCTATAAATGGATGGGGGTGTGTGTGTGTGGGGGGGGGCTTTTTGTGTCTTAATTCATTACATACTAGTAGAATGTACATTTGACTCTTGAGACTGCTGAGACCCTTTAGATCAGGGGTGGGGAACCTCCGGCCTCCGGGCCGTATACGGCTCGCGAAAACGTTTGATCCGTCCCGCGAGGCAATTCATAATATGGAATAGGCAAAGCCTAGAAGCGAACATAGAATTCTTAAGGCCCAGTCACACCTTGACGCTTTAGCCAGCAATGGCAACGTATCAAAATGTATATAAAACGCTGGCTTACGCTGAACTTTTGATGTTTTTTTTAAAAGATTCAGACATATTCATAACGAGTTGGTCGTATGCATAACATATTAGTAACGGACACAGAACGTTTCGTTGTCTTATAGATAACTTATACCAATGAATGCTTAGCCTGTTGTCAGCGTTCACAACTTATGCCCAACGATGGTCAAACTTATGTATAGCACGCTGCACGTATCGCCAACGATCACGTGGCGTAGCCTATTAAAAGGCTGCCGCACAATGATTCAAATCAAAACCGCCGGAGAAATGGAAGTGTCAACATCACAGACACACCTTGGCGATCTTGCCAGCGTATGCCGACCTCTGAAAAATGCATCTAAAACGCTAGCGCACGTCGAATACGGTATGGGTAAGTTTGGTATGCGTGAATAGAACGCTAAGGTAAGCTATCATACGTCGTAGTAAGTGGAGTACTTCTTGAAATTTTAAAGGTGTTAAACATTTTACGTCGTACTTGCCGTATGCCTCACACGTTCCGCATGCGATGGGAATAAGTTGTACACACGATATGCGATCGTTGGCAAACGTTGACAAAAGTTACTTGTACGTTACTCATCAGTTGAAACACGTCGACGTAATGGTTAGCGTCAGTGTTCCAGACTCCCTGGTTTTCTTTTTGGTTTTTTTTTTTTTCTTCGGTATGACGGTGATGTTGACACTTCGATTTCTCGTGCGGTTATAATATAATATAATTAATAGGCTGCCGCTCAACGATTTCAATCATAACCGCACTAGAAATCCAAGTGTCAACATCACCGGCATACCGAAGAAAAAAAAATAAAACCAGGGAGTCTGGAACACTGACGCTAACCATTACCTTGATGTGTTTCGACTTATGAGTAACTTACAAGTAACGTGTGTGGACGTGTGTCAACGATCGCGTAACGTGCCTACAACACGTTACTCATAGGTTAGAAATAAGTTTCGGGTACGTTAAACATCACCTCGACGTGTTTCGACTTATGATTAACTTACAAGTAACGTGTGTCGACGTGTGTCAATGATCGCATAACGTGCCTACAACTTATGGTCAGCGTAGCGGAACTTGTGAGTCATACGCTAGCATAAGTCGTAAAATTTCAAGCATGCTAAAATTTCAGGACAACCGCAAAGTACAACGATGAAAGCTAGCGTACTACGACGTATGGCAGTGTTTTTCAGCGTGCTCTCAATGTTTCCAAAACTTACCCATAACGTATTCGACGTGTGCCAGCGTTTTAGACATTTTTCAAAAATCGGCATAAGCTGGCTAAAACGTCAAGGTGTGACTGGGCCTTTACATTCGCTTCTTAAATATATCACATTAAAGTCTTTTTGCTATGAAAAAATAAATATTACTTCAACATTACCTTCACAACAACTACACCGCCGAGAACAGGATCTCATCTGCAAAAATAAATATTACCTCAACATTACCTTCACAACAACTACACCACCAAGAACAGGATCTCATCTGAAAAAAAAAATCCTCAACATTACCTTCACAACGACAACTACACCGCCGAGAACAGGATCTCATCTAAAACTAGAACGGGCACTCATAGAGCGCATACCTTCACCGCCACTACTTTTTTTGTTCATGGTATGAGTGTGGGGAACTGGTTTCATATGAATGGTCTTATGACACAAACCACATATCTATAATGTAATGACCCCCCCCCCGACTTTCGGGGGCTATGGACTAAACAACAATCAACTCACGTCGTTTTGGCGAGTCTTCACTCGCAAGCTCGGTGAATACAACGTTTCAACAAGAGAAGGTAATCTCGTTTGATGCTGGTTTCATGCAAATCAAATAAGAATTGACTGAGTTATGCCGAAAACCGCATATTTTTCAAGGGCGTGACCCCCCCCCCCCGAATTTTACCCCAACCGGTGACATGTGTTATGACGTCATTGTGTCACAAGATTGGGCATTAAATTCTGAACATTTTGGTGCTGGGTTCATGTAAAGCGGACAATAATTGACCGCGTTATGACAAAAACCGCATATTTTTCAAGGTCGTGACCCCCCAACCTTTGACCCCTAACCGGTAACAAGAGTTTGGGCGTCATTGTGTCATATTGCATATCACAAGATGAGGCGTTGAATTCTGAACATTTTTGGCGTTAGTTGCATGCAAATTGAATAAAAATTGACTGTGTTATCGTAAAAAGACAATTTTGACCTTTTCGTGACCTTGACCTTGACCTTTAACCCGAACGATCCCAAAATCTAATTGAATGCTTCCTGGCTAATAACCAATCATCCCACCAAATTTCATGCAATTCGGTTTAACACTTTTTGAGTTATACGAATCACAAGATTACAAATAAATAAATAAATAAATAAATACACGCTGACCAAAACATAACCTTTCGCAGAATGCGAAGGTAAAAATTAATACTTGAAGCGAACGTAGTATTCTTCTTACATTCGCTTCTGACTTTACCTATAACTTGTTCACAACTGTATACGCAATTTCCGGTTACTTTGGCCTGGATTCGGGATCAGCGATCAAATAATGTAAATCATGATTAAAAATTATTTTTTGATGTGGGAGATATCTTTAATATGGAATAGGCAAAGCCTAGAAGTGAACGTAGAATTATTCTTTCATTCGCTTCTGACTTTACATAAAACTTGTTCACAACTGTATACTTGCCAACTATACCGTGGTACGTGTAAGCCCCGCACAGCTGATGATTTTGACGCAATTTCCGGTTACTTCGGCCTGGATTCGGGATCAGCGATCAAATAATGTAAATCACGATTAAAAAATATTTCTTGATGATGCAGGAGATATCTTTATTAAAATTAACTTTGGGGAAATAATAATTGAATAAATAAATGATCACTTCTGGTCAAGAATAAAAGAAATTAAAAGTTCCGGAAAAAGTTTCAAAATCACTCCTGGTAATGTTAAATACAAAATAAACACTTCCTGTCATGAAAAAAAAATCACTTTCGGAAGTATAAAATTCACTTTGGCGATAAAATAATTGAATAAATAAACAAACACTTCCGGTCATGATCTCCCGGCATGCATCATTCCCCATGAAAAAAACCGGAAACAAAAAAAAAACCAGAAGCAAAAAAAAAAAAAAACAAGCAAAAAAAAAATAAAAACCAGAAGCAAAAAAAAAAAAACGGAAGCAAAATGGTCATAGCCAACGACACGGATTCACAATTGCCAGGGTATTGTGTTGTTTCCTATTCTCTCATGTGCACGCGTTCAGTAATATTCACAAGATAGAAATAAAACCCAATCGTGTTTATACACCGCACAGCGTTTAACAACAACCGGAAGCAAAAGGTCATAGCAAACGTCACAGATTCCAAATAGCCAGGGGTATTGTGTTGTTGTTGTTTCCTATTCTCTCACGTACACGCGTTAAGTATGAAGCTCACTGGGTTCGCTATTAAAATCAGTGGAGGAAATATACACCATGTCTGATATTATTTGGGTCTTTCATGTCTCCGACGATGCCTTTATCTCCCGGCATGCATCATTCCCCATGACAAAAACCGGAACCAAAAAATAACCAGAAGCAGAAAAAAAAAAACGTAAGCAAAAGGTCATAGCCAACCACACAGATTCCAAATTGCCATGGTATTGTGTTGCTGTTGTTGTTTCCTATTCTCTCAAGTGCACGCGTTAAGCAATATTCACAAGATAGAAATAAAACCCAATCATGTTTGTACACCGCACAGCTAAACTAAAGCTGTGGCAAGTGCAACTGGAAAGGGGAAACTGTCCACTTTCTCACTCTGCAAGAACAAAAGCCTGCTGTGACATCTGAATATGCTGCTGAGTGTGCAAAACTCCTCCAGGCATTTGGAGAGAGGTTCCAGGACATGAAAAGTAAACAAAGGGAACTGAACATATTTGCCACGCCATTTTATGTGGAACCAGCTGATGTGCTTGACAACCTACAACACGAAATCATTGAGCTGCAAAGCAATGACGAGCTCAAAGCTCGGTACAACAACCTCCCTTTGCTCGAGTTATACAAACTGTGTGGATGTGCTGAGGATTTCCCCATTCTGAGGAGACATGCACTGAAGTTTGCATCACTGTTTGGGACGACCTACAGCTGTGAGCAGTTCTTTTCAAAACTGACTCTTGCAAAGACTCTGTTCCGCTCAAGATTGTGACCCAAACCTGCAAAACCAGCTGCGAGTAGCATCATCATCACTACCACCTGACACCAAACGCCTCGCCAAAGAGAAACAGTTCCAGCCATCGCATTAGGTGAGTCCGATATATGTGTTCAATAATTTTGCATGGCCCTCGAAGGATGTTCTAAAAATCGAAATGGCCCTTGACAGGAAAAAGGTTCCCCAACCCTACTTTAGATCTTTGAAGATTGACCCTTTAAACACCCAGAACGAACTCTAATTATTATTAGGGTGCCAAGGCTTCGAGGCTGGGAAACCTATTGTTTTTGCCCAAAGCCATGAAGACCAATGAAAATTTTGTCCAATGGACCAACGGGCCCACCAATCTACAATAAATGGACAGGGTACGTGTGTGTGTGTGTGTGTGTGTGTGTGTGTGTGTGTGTGTGTGTGTGTGTGTGTGTGTGTGTGTGTGTGTGTGTGTGTGTGTGTGTGTGTGTGTGTGTGTGTGTGTGTGTGTGTGTGTCATTTGTTGCTCGACTGCAACATTCTGATGTGGAATTTGATTCACCAAAATGATTGTCATGATCTCCTGAGTTGATTAGGCTCATTAACTACAACCCCCCCCCCCCCCCCAGAATTCCCGAGTTTCAAATGCACGCCACGTCAAGGTGAAAAGAGCAGCTTAATAGGTCCTTCCACGGTATGCAAAGAATTAAACATTGTAACAAAGCATACATTAATTAATACTAATAATAATAATAGTATCATGTGGCAATAATAATGTTGCGGATTCGCGCCCGCCGGCGTGCGAGCGGCCACGTAACTCGAATCGCGGAACGTCGCCCACCGGACGGACAATCCCGTCGTGACCCTCTCGGACTAACGCCGGGAACTAGTCACGGGTGGGCCTTTCGGCCTCACCACGATCGTGCCAATCGGCCCCCCGCGTGGGATAGGGTTGTTCGCCAAATTCGACCCACCTAAGTACCCACACGGAGGGTAGACGGGGCGATCGCACCTCGCCGCAGGTCGACTTCGGACACGGGCCACTTTAAGCGACCCGTTCCGTACTATCGGGATAACCGAGCGGTGTTATAGTCAACCTCGACGGTTCCAATTAATTATCGGGCATATTTAGCCCACGACCAACCCTTTACGTGAAGTAAGATGGAGATTCAATTAGAGAAAAGACGAAGCGAAACGGGAGAAACAGTTCAACATAAAGCACATTTATTCCGCGGCAAACGGAAAGCACACATATACAATTATGCACCAAAAGCAAATGTAAAAGTAACACGACAATTCTGCACAAAAAGCAAATGCAAAAGAGAAACACAATGCAGATCTTCTACCGACTACGCAAGCACACGGCAACACTTACACAGTTTTACTTCACAGACGGCGCCGACAACACATACTCCAAAGCAAAAGAAAAAGGGGGCCACCCTCAACTACAGGGGGCAGACGGGCCTGGGGCCCGAGACCGCGTCGAGCCTACCCGTCTGGTGATGAGCCGCAAAATGGCGGCGGCGCCCTGACTCCGCGGGCCTCGCTGGCACTGCCTGGATTGGGGTGGGAACGGGGCCCCCTTCTCACACTATCTCAGCGCGGGGGGAAACAGGGGGGGTTGTTGATGCTCGGGGGAAAGAGGATATCTGGCTGGCTTGGGTCCCGCGACGAGCGACTCCACTGCGACCTCGACCGCGTTCCCGGCCTCCCCTCTGCGCAGCTCCCCGACTCTGACACGAGCGCAGACCTCCACAAAGCTTCTTGGCTTCTCCAGCCTCTCCGGACCCTGACAGACACTCTCTCGACTGATTTCGCCGCCGCCACAACTCTCCAACTCTTCCCTCTTCTCAACTCTGTCCAACTGCCCTGATTCGCTCCACGCTCGGCGCTTTATAGTGCGACAGGAGAAATCATATGCAGATTTTTGGATCAGGAACGGCTCGGGGGCGGAGCCACGCTCCCCATTGGACAGAGGAAAAGTGGGCGTGAATCATTCGTGATCCGCGAATCTGCATATAGCGATTATACTCCGACGCGCCTGGAGGCGGGGCCAAATCGCCCCACGCTCGCTGATAGGACGGAACAGAAGTGGGCGTGAATCATTCTTGATCCGATTTCTCGGAAAGGCTGGTGTTTTTGCACCCGCTGCTCGGTGCGCGCCCTGTACGAGTCCAGGATCGGTGCCCACAAGCGGCGCGGGAATGGCGGTGATGCGATGGTTGCGAAAGCGAGATGTGACGGTAAAGGTCGTGGCTGTTGGCGTTGTTGTTGTTGTGAAGCGGCGTTACGGTTGGTGGTTGTGTGATGGCTGTTGAGACGTGATTGGTGGAGGTTGTGGTGGTAGTAATGGCGGGTGGTCCAAAATAAAGATAGTAAAAGAAAAACGGCTATCTAAAAGGGTCGCAGCCCGAATGAATGACATTTATTCCCTCTAAACAACGGGTTTGGGCTAACTACACATATACTTACAGAGATATCTCACCTACGGGACCTGAATGGTGGTTTGCGAATTTCATCAACCACAACAATAATAACGAATGTATAATATCCACCCTGGCCAAAGCACATCTGGGCTTGGTGAAAAGCAAGCTTATGCTCAAGTAGTACAGAAGGCGGGTATGCTACAAAGCCGTGAAGACCAATGAAAATTTGGTCTAATGGACCAACTGACCCACGAGTTAATAAAACCACTCGATATTAGTGGAACACTGTTGTGTGGCAATCGGATGCTAAAATAAATCTAAAACTCAGGTGCATCATTCTCTCGGTTTTCTTCTGATTGGGAAAGTAAGGGCACGTGGATCACCATAAAAATAAAACAAGGCCACGAGAGAGCAGCGGTGATTGGCTAGTGAGCACTTCACCTCAGGAAGGCCTAATCATGTGAATGCATACCAAGTATTCTTGTGTGGAAATTTCCAGCAAAAAGGAAATATACATATGGCTTGATAAATGAGGAAAATCGGCCTGATGCCACTTGAGGCAGCAGACTTTGCACCTGCAGGTGACTTTCCATGGCACCTGAAGCGGGCAAGCACTGTATTGCAAAAGTCGTCCAACCCATCCCAAGTTGCAATTTATTTCCCTTGTACATCTGGTCAAAAACCAAGGTAAAGCTAAAGGGATACAAATACTTTTTGCCTGTCCAGTTTCCCCTTCTCTCAACCTTGGTAACACATCCATCATATATCAACCTTGGTAACACATCCACCTTATCTCAAACTATGACATGAAATCTGAAAGATTGAGATATGGTGATAAATATGACACAAGGAATTTTGATGTTGGAGACCAATGGGTCCATTGAACCTCCACTCTATTAATAATACATGCATCCAATCGAAGTTTCCAAACTAAATTTCACTGGGAAAGGAAGGGTGACAGTGAGGAGGCACAGGGACATCACCAAGGTGCTTTCAAGATACATACAGATACAGTATACTGTAACGCGAGTTGGTGGGAGACTTGAGCCGTCCCACAAAATGCCTGAGTGGATGAGGCAAGATGGGATTCGGAATCGCTCAACAGTTTGAATGATCATTCCAAAGCCGCTCCCCGACAATAATTTAGCCTCTTGGCAGCACAGACCGGGATATGAGCTCCCAACGCCGAGCGGTAACGTACTCTACCAAAGTGGCTAATCCACATTAGTTTTATTTGGAACGGTTATCATTTGATTCGCGGCGATGTCAAACCGTACATTCCTTGATGCAATTTTGTTCTCAATCACAGTTTCGCTTTTGTAGATTTAACAATTAAATGGGGTGGGGGGAGAAAAGAAATTAGTTTATAAAGAAAAGGGAACAATGAACCGTGATATAACGAGACAAGAGCGATCAATATCTACTTAAAGGCTAAGCCTCGTGAACGCCGACACCATTTCGGCCTTTAGTGGGGACACAAGACAATGGGAGAGAGAAAAGGAAAGTCTGTTGGGAGTAATGTACTTCCCTCTTCGGATGGGGGATGAGCAGCATCAGTGGTACGATCAGCTCATTCGTTCCAGTAGAAACGATCTCCAGCTGGACAAAGGCTTTGTCTGCTGCTAGCGAACTCAGTCTGTCTCGCACACACCTGGTTTAGTAGCGGTGTCACCCATTGGCCACTACTGTTGATGAGTGTAGTTGGCACCTACCCATTCGTCGAGAATTGAATTGACTGCTCGTCATTGGACGATCGGTGCTTCTTCTGCCTTGTTTGTTAAAAATGCTCCAGCTCCCCTGATCATCAACACTGATTGGTTCAACGAGTTCGTGGACAGCATCCATTGGTCATTTTCTGAACACTTCGTGCAAGTGCAGGAAAAAGAAGAAAAAAAAAAGCCTGAACAAAGGACATACAATAAAAGATTTGGAGAACTTTCTAATCAACTCACCCAAACTGCAAAACCTCCTGCCAATGTGGGCCTGTTCTGTTCTTGCATATGGCAGCTTTGGCTGCTGGGTAGCTATCATTTCTTGGAGCATGGCTGTGCCATTGATGATGTGCCCCTCCACCAGTACACTGATACTCATTTTCACCAACTTTGAAAAGATGACAGCACCAGGTGGGGTTGACTCAGCCTAATTCAGCAACCAAAGACCTCAAACTCAGGACCTGAGGATCCCAAGCCAGACACCCTAGCCACAAAGCCAACAGTAGGCTTGCATGTGAATCTTTTAACAGGCCCAGTGTCGTGCTTCTTAACGCAGATGGAAAGGTCATAACTGGGACATGTCGATACACAAGGAAAGTTTAAAATACCAATATTTGCGATCAATCATGCTTGGGAGGAGTGGGGGGTAAAAATGGGAATTGTGTGGGCAATGAGTGCTGTTATAAAAAAAATTTGTTTGGTGATGGGGTCAAATGAGGAATTGTACAACATTTTTGCATCTATTGGTGAAAGGAGAAGCGTCCATTCGTGTGTGTGCGTGTGTTTTATAACCACTGCCGCCAGCTAATTGTATTGTTACAACACTGGGGGTCAGGGGCTACCACGGGGCGGGGGGGGAGGATGAGGTTCCTCAGACTGGTCTCCCTCTTCTCCGGCTTGAGGTCGCCAGCTGCAGAGAACTCTGTGATCCGAGCACAGATGCAGATGTTTCGCAGCTGCAGCCGCTTGACTTGGAATTACCAACCTCGCAGCTTTACGTTTGAGTTACACATTACCTTTCTGTTGGCACGGCAACCTACAGGCTACTCCGTCATCAGCCACCCATCAATTAATTCAAGTATGGCTGAGCGAACCATGGATGGCTATGGTTATCCAACGGAACGAATCAGTGGGGTAGAACTTCCCAGCTATCGATAATGTACACACTTTGCAAGACCAATGAAGGAAAGGACATGAGCGAAGCAGATGGAAAACGCACAACTATTATTTGCTTGCAAATACCACCCGTCGCTTCCCTGATGGTAATATTAAAGGGGGAGGGAAAAAAAGAGGGGAGAAGAGGGTGAGAGGGGTGTGGGAGAGAGTGAAAAGGTGGAGGGAAAAGGAGAGAGGAGTGGGGGGGAGGTAGCGAGGAGGGTTGGGAGAATAGAAGACAGTGTGAGGTAAGAGGAAGGGAAGGCAGACGTTGGAGGGAACATTAATTAATTATGATTCATAGTCTCATCAAAATGATTCTGCATAGAACAGAGAGGATTCAGAAAAAAAAAATAAGAAAAAAATTTATCATAATAATAATTTTTAAAAAACGGTCTCTTATAATGCTTCATCTTCCTCTTTCACACATGTGGTTCTCATTACTGTATCATAATTCACCACTCTTTTTCTACTTCAACAGACTGCTCTCAATTAGACCTCTCCTTCCTACAGTGTCTAAAAAGTCCAACTGTTACAACATTTCTTCTCACCATTCTCTTAATTTGCCTTTATTGCATCCCTCAATAAATGTCTTTAGTCGCATTTCTGAACTTATAAATTAAAAACCCCAGTTTGCTATGCATGTTCGCTTTCCATCAATCATATTTTTTTTCCAACTTCAGTGCCAACCCACCCCACTCACCCCTCCCTCTCAAGGCAACCATCACACTCTTCCTTCCCCCTCACCCTTCTCCCTCAACTCTCCCCACTCACTCTTCTCCCTCTATTCAACCCCTCTCTCACCCTTCTCAAAGTTGCCCCCCTCACATCCACAAAACTTCTTCCTACCCCTTACTCACTCCTCCAACTCATCACTCCACCTCCTCAAATCCTCAACTGTCTTCTGCCCGCTCTCTTATTACTCCCCACTGCACCTCAACCCAGCATCACAGAGCCTTTTCTCCTACTCATACAGCCCCCTCCCCTTCTGCAATCCCCCACACTCCTTCAACAACTCTTCTTACCTCCCCCCTCCTCCCTTGTCCTCCCCTCCCCCTCCTCTACCCTGAATCCAACACCTCCTCCCCTCCCTCTTCATCAATGGTGTGGACCTCAAATCTGCCATCTGCTTGGAAATCAGCAACCATTACTGCCCTGCATAAAAAGGTGCAAAAACAGATCCCTGCAACTACAGACCAATCAGCCTTCTCCCAATCATCAACAAGGTTATGGAATCCATCATCGCTTCAGACATTAAATCCTTCCTCTTCTCCAATGGCTTGATTTCTGATCATCATTTGGTTTCAGACCAGGTCACTCTACCCTGGATATGTTGCTTCTGCTCTCCCAAAAATAGATGGAGGTACTCAATGCCAGACGTTAAAGCAGAGCCATATCCCTCATCCTTGGTATTCAGATCCTTGGTATCTCCCATGGTGAGGTTGTCTTTGGCCACTCACTTTCTCACCACAGGCAGGTCGGTGGTCTTTCTGTCTTCCACCGTCTCCTCTCCGGTCTCACACCCTCCCCCCCTGCTCTGTCCCCCCCCCCATATTTCCGCGGGGCGCTCTCGGTCCGCCAGCAACCCCTTTTTGGTAAAACTACCAAAATGACGAATCAATGCTCACCTTCACTCTTTCATTCTTCTTTTTCCCGCCTTTGGAATAAACTCCCTCACTCTAATCAATCCCATTCTTCCCTCAAGGTCTTCAAAACAGCTGTTTACCACCACCTATCTCCCTCCATCCCAAACCACGATCTTTTATACCGCCGTTAATCCACCGCACCCCTACCTCCTTTAAATTCCCTACTTTCCTTCCTGAAAGTCCCTGTGGTGTCCATCTTGTATTCCCCATGTTCCCCACCCCATCCCTCTCCCTTCCACAGTTCTCCAAATGTCTCTGTTCCCCACTGTTTTGTCCTTCCCTCTCCCGCCCCTCTTGTCTCCTGCTCCCTTTGTTGTGCATCGTGTGTTAAGCTCTCATATGAGCCTCGTCAATGTCTACAAAAAAAGAAGAAAAAAAAAAAGAGAGAGAACATAGTCTCGCTTGCTTAAAGTAAATAGGTATATCAGCTTAGTTATAAGACTCGTTATTTCTTTAAATCAGACTTCACAACAGATGTTGATACTTATTCAGTGCGGACGATATCTGATCCTCAAAAGCAAAATAATATTTCGACGATTTACTTAAATTAGTCCGTGAGAGTAGATCGTGGAAAATCGTATCATACAATGCATGAAGTCGCTCCAAAATCCTAATTTGAAAACTACAGTACATACAAAAGCAATGCACACAAAGATTCGTAGCTATGACGAACTGGCATTCAACATGAGTGAGGAAAGTGAATAAAAAACTCTCGTTAAGAAATTGTTGCGGCCTCTTCCAAGTCAAGGCATCGTTTAGTAGGCCAAAAACCATGGTGGCTTCAGCCCCCTGCAAGGTTACCCACGAAACGCCTTCAGACCCAGACAGGGAGGTGGTCGAGGATTGCCTGATGAAGGATATAATTAAATAATGTCGTTAATTATCTTTAAAAGAGGTGTTTTCATTAACCTAAATATCAATTTTAACTCTTGCACTTCCTTCGAGTATTGTTTGTATGCATGCAAAGTTTCAGGTTGATAGGTTATATAGTTTTGGGGTTATGGAGGACGGACACACACACACACACACACACACACACACACACACACACACACACACACACACACACACACACACACACACACACACACACACACACACACACACACACCCTTTTATTAGAATAGATTTACTAAGCAATGGTGAAAAGCACATTATTTAGAGTTCTTTATTCACCAAGTCAGGTTTGTCAGGTCAGGTTCGATCTGTGACCTGCTACAGGTACCATGTAAACCTGTACTAACTGTAATGTACTGAATGGAAGATGCTTAGCAGGCAGACACGATGTGGAGGAACAGTCGAGCCGGGCTGTGGTGCACAAGCACGAGCGCGAACGTACTCTGCCCGTGGCTCTCCTTTATTGCGTATTAGCACACTCACGAGCCGGACGACTCCAGCATTACTACGACGCCTCAGGCGGCGCGCACACCTTATATTCCTTGCAGATACGATGACCACTCCGACCACTCCCACACCACCATGCCCTTCCCCGTAGGCCCGCAGACTCCACCACACTAACCTGTTCCATGGTCGGGTTGTCGGCGACTAAACCGTCTCCCCCACCAGGTTTTCTGGTGAGGAGGGTGTTCGGATATGGACACCCAGCAGGATTAAAAACAAAACCTGTCAAAGGGCGGAGGAGCTCCTTGTGAGCCAACGGCCATCCATATCTAGTGCCCAACTGTGTCTGCGGACGTCCTCCTGCAGTTGGGTCACTTCTTATTAGGAGGTTGGTGGCAGGATTTGCACTCCGGCCACCGTAAAACCCTTCATTCCGCAAAACGCAAAAACGCAAAAAAATCTGAAAACCCACTCCGTGGGAGTACCTCCTGTGCAGCTTCCCTTCGCAGGGCAGCTCACCGGATGACGGGATTGGGGCAAAGCCTTCGGGACCCCCAATCTTTGATTGGAGGGAAACCACGGGGTAACATCCCTGGGTCAGATTGCGGGAGAGTGTGTCGGAGTGGTGCTGAGGTGTCGTCCACAAGACTCTCCTTGGGTTAACCTGAGGCGGTCCCTTCGGGTGGGTGCCTGGAATGTCCTATCCCTAAGAGAGGATGATCACCTGTCTCTGTTATCATCTGAGCTCAAGCGTTTGGACATCGGGATTGCAGCTCTCTCTGAGGTTCGGAGACCGGATTGCGGCGAGATAATGGTGGGTGGTTACACCTACTATTGGTCTGGTCGCTCTGATGGTTACCATACACAAGGAGTTGCTGTAGCTGTGTCCAATAAGCTAACCCCAATGATAATTGAGGTAACACGGGTCAACGAGCGTATTATGAGATTAAGGATTCGTCACTCCTTAGGTGTCATTTTCCTGGTCTCTGTTTATGCTCCGACTGAGGCGAGTGATCTCACCGTGAAGGATGCATTCTACGCCACACTCGAGTCTGTGGTTGATCAGTGCCTCAGACGAGATACACTTCTAGTCTTGGGGGATTTCAATGCATCGACTGGAACTGATTTGGGATGGTTATGAGGTGTGTGTTGGTCCCCATGGGTCAGGAACTATGAACCAGAATAGCACTAAGTTCCTTGACTTTGCAAGAAGTCATGGACTTAGGGTGGCTGGTTCATGGTTTCAGCGCCCACAAGCTCATCGCTGGACTTGGTATTCCAACGCTGGCGGTGTGGCAAAGGAGATTGACCATGTCCTCCTCATTGACGGTCGTTGGAGGATGATCCAGAACTGCAGGGTCTACCGAAGTGCTCAGTTCCTCAATACTGACCACAAGCTTGTTGTAGCAACTCTAAAGCTGCACCTTAAATCCTGGAGAATGGTACCATCCCAGCCGAGGCTGGATGTTGCCAAGCTCAGGGATGAGAGAGTAGCTGAGGAGTTTGCGAACAGGCTGAGTGGACACTTGTGGGGTCTGGGTGCTTTGGGGGGTCCTGAAGAGTTGTGGAGTGCCTTCAAGACCACCGTCCTTGATGTTGCCAGTGGATGCCTTGGAGCTCACCGCAGGACAAAGAAGAATTTTGTCTCTCAAGGGACACTGGATACCATTGACCAGAGTCGCAGGGCCAGGCTGAATGGCAGAGCTGAGCTGTTCAGGGAGCTGAGGCGTAAAACTGTACGTGCACTGAGGGTGGACAAGGAGGCCTATGTGCGAGGAATCTGTGAGGGGGTAGAGCATCACCTGTGGACAGGTGATTCTCGTCCCGCTTACAGGGGAATTCGCGCATTACGTTCATCCAAGCCCATCCCTCGGAGCACTGCAGTTCGAGCAGAGAGTGGTAGGCTCTTGACAGAGGAGTCTGAAGTGAAGGTCCGCTGGGCCGGTTACTTTGAGCGGTTGTACCAGGCTGATCCCCCAGCTGTCGAGTTGGACATCAAGGGTGTTACAATCCCTGTTGCTGACCCTCGAATCAACTGTGGTCCACCTCCGCTTGTGGAAACACGGGCTGCGGTGAACCAGTTGAAACGGGGCAAAGCTCCAGGGATCTGTGGCATCCATGCCGAACTTCTCAAGGCTGGTGGAAATGCTGCACTCGTGTCGTTGCATGCAGTTTTGTGCTCTGCCTGGAACACAGGCATCATCCCAACTGACTGGAAGAGGGGCCTTGTTGTCCCTCTCTGGAAAGGGAAGGGTGATCGCCAAGACTGCAACAACTACCGAGGGGTGACGCTGCTCTCAGTGCCGGGCAAGGTCTTTGCTCGGATAATTCTTGATAGGGTTCGCCACCATCTGCTTGAGCACCAGCGTCCAGAGCAGTCAGGCTTTACACCAAAGAGGTCAACGATTGACCGTATCCTTGCACTTCGTGTCCTCACCGAACGCAGACGAGAGTTTTGGCAGGGGCTGCTTGCAGCCGATGTTGATCTCTGTAAAGCGTTCGATTCAGTGAATTGGGATGTCCTCTGGAGGATTCTTGGTCTTCGTGGGGTGCCACCAAAACTGATCGATCTGATGTCTGAACTCTACTCTGGTACTGAGAGTGCTGTGAAGTGTGGTGGTACCATCTCTGACTTATTTCCAGTTGTTACTGGAGTTCGTCAGGGATGTGTACTTGCCCCCACACTTTTCAGCACTTGTATGGAATGGATTTTCGGGAGGATGTCGGAGAGATCAAGTTGCGGTGCATCATTTGGGAATGTAAAGATCTCGGACCTTGATTTTGCAGATGATGCAGTCATCTTTGCGGAGACTTTAGACATCCTCTTGGGGGCCCTCGAGGTGCTGAATGAGGAGTTGGAGCCGTTGGGATTACGGGTTTCTTGGGTCAAAACTAAGATCCAGGCTTTCGCTGACATCTTGGATGCTGCTGTCCTGTCCGTGTCTGTTTGTGGTGAGGATGTTGAGGTCGTGGAGAGATTCACTTACCTTGGCAGTGATATTCATGTCTCTGCTGGCTGCGAGTCAGAGGTCAATAGACGTCTGGGTCGGGCCTGGGGAGTCATGGATTCACTGGATCATGGGGTCTGCCGGTACCTGTGCGGGAGGACGAAAGTCCGAGTCTTCAGGTCCTTGGTACTTCCAGTCTTGCTCTATGGGTGCGAGACTTGGACTCTGACCAAGGATCTGAGACGGAGACTTAATTCCTTTGGTACCAGGTCTCTTCGGAGAATCCTTGGCTATCGCTGGTCGGATTTTGTGTCCAACGAGCGGTTGCTGAGAGAGACTCGGATGAGATTTGTTACCTGCATAGTCCGTGAGCGTCAGTTGCGGCTGTATGGACATGTGGCTCGTTTTCCTGATGCTGATCCTGCTCACCAGATTCTCTCAGCGAGGGAGTCTCATGAGTGGAGGAGGCCAGTGGGCCGACCACGTGCCTCATGGTTGCAACAGGTTGACCATCATCTCATGGAGATGGGGATGGGCCTGGCATCTGCCTGGGGGATGGCCAGACGGAGGCCCCTGGAGTACCGGCGGAAAGTGGACGCAGCGACGTGCTGTTTTGGCACATGCTCCCATACCTGACCTATTCACCAAGCACGCCATCATTAAATCGAGTACCGATTTTATAAGCAAGAACAAGTGAAATCCTTCAATACAGCGCGTGTGGTGAAGCAAATGAGTGCACTAATATTAAAATATGCAATTTATGCTTTTTCATTTGAAAAACAATTAAAAAGCGTACTGAATATTTGAAATGTAAAAATCTTATTATTGTGATAAGCACCTTTATATATTACAGAAGGAATGAAATCGTTCGATACAGCGTGGCAGGCCACAAAAGAATGATGGCATAAGAACTTAGCTTTCAGCGTTCGGCGATAGGCGCGAAATGCGATGGTGGGCGGAAATGACGTCTTTCGGCACCAAATGCGACGGTGGGCGGAAATGACGTCTTTCGGCGCGAAATGCGATGGTGGGCGGAAATGACGTCTTTTGGTGCGAAATGCGATGATGGGCGGAAATGACGTCTTTCGGTCGTTCGTACATGAGAGGGGTGCGTTTCTTGCTTTTTTTCCGTCAAGCAATAAATTCAATGGTTTTCACATATATAACACGTTAGCGTCACAAATTTCCATTGAAATACTCGGGTATTTCCATCAATTGTCGCCATTTCGGTCTAGGTTACGCACTGCATCTACCGGACGGCCGTCATTGGCTGTCACAGGCACGTGGGGGAGGGGGACACCCGGGACACCAGAGACGTGGTGGACGTGGTCGACACCGAGGACATTTCAAACTCGGTGCAATTGTATACAGCGCACGCGCTGTAAAAATACACAACAGAAAAGATTTACTCTTTTCACATATCCTTAAACAATCTAACAGCATGTATTCTTCGACAATCTGAACACACATGGGCCCATTACCCAAATTGCAGGAAAGTAGATAAGGAAGATTTGAGAGGAGGAAGCAAAGATCGGAGCATGGGATACACTACTTCTCTCGCGTCACACAACCCAATAGGGCTATGCCGGTCCAAATATACGGGGGGGGGGCTGGTGGAGGGGAGTGGGGGAAGGGAAAGATTGGTGCAATATGTAGCTGCTTTTCTGAGGCGTCCAGACCAAGTAGGCAAATCCTCTCAGGTGCCCCCCATATGCCAACAGCAAGCAGCTCACACATGAACGCCTCTCTGTTTCATGCTCCCACGACAGCAGCTCGAACACACAGGCAAATTCCTCTCAGGCGTCCCTAGTATGCCAATGGCAAGCAGCTGTTTCTGCTGCGCACACAGGACAAACAGCCCCACTACAAACGCTGTCTCTGGTGCGTTCTGTCCCCTCAAGCTGCTTAAATTCCACATCATACTCTCCACCACGAACCAAGCAGTGTTCTGGGCTTTTTATGCTGCTCACAGGACAA
The DNA here is from genome assembly GCF_056783735.1 of Eptatretus burgeri. NCBI lineage: Eukaryota > Metazoa > Chordata > Myxini > Myxiniformes > Myxinidae > Eptatretus > Eptatretus burgeri. The sequence continues at coordinate 5,847,848 of NC_140970.1, read as the reverse complement.
GTTTTGAAGCAACGACTGTCCCATCTGCACTCCAAACAGTTTTTCAGTTGCTCACAGGACATGGCTTTTCGGAGAGTCCATTCTCGTGCAAGCCTCTCTCCCATTGGTGCGCATCCAATTGGGGTGGGTCCACAATGCAGCTTATGGAAAATCCCGCAAAGCCTTTGGGAGTCATTGACGCAGCTCTCACCTCCACCTCTAACGTGCAAAAAACAGGCAGAGTGCACCCACAGTGCCTCCTTGTGTGCGCAAATGTTCTTCTTCAGTGTGCACTGTACCATACATGCGATATGCGTTGTACTTTACTGCGTAAGGGAAAAGCGTTGTACATTATTTCGTACTTGAGAAGCATTGTCCCGCATAACGAATGTGGAAGTGCAGGGAAGGAAGAATGTGGGGAAAAAAAATTTGGTGCCAGTCCGAAGGATTAATTGTTTATGGTGAGCCACTCTTTCCGGAGGAAATAATAATTTTATTATTATTAATAAAAGAATGAGTGGATTTGAGTGGTGAGGAAGATAGATGCACCGAAGGCCGAAAATAACCCTGCAGGGTTGAAAGAAAGACCGTCAGGATGAAAGAAGGATGAGTGAATTGAGATTTGGTGAGGCAAAAGATTGAAAGTAGCAGGGGCAGGGGAGAGTGGTAGTGGGAAGACATCACACCTGGGGATACACAAACTAACCTCAACACATGTCCCCCCCCCAAACCCTTATACAAGGGGGTAAAGGTCTACCTGTGAGGGCTGAAAGAGATTTCAGTTTTTTTTCTTAAAACTTGCTTTTGATATTTTCCTTGGATTAAAGTTTGTTTATTGCTTGCATATAGTTAAGTTTTTGTTTTAATAGTGTGCTGATGATTTTTAATGATTTAAGAAATAACCCTGAATTGTATATGTAGACAGGAGCTAAGTAAAATACTGTTACGGATTTCAGAATCCGGTCTGATGAATGCATCCACACATCCAGGTCCTCAGACAGTTATTTCCTTAAATGCATGTTCAGATTAGCCCCATCCCCATGTCTAATGGGATTTTAAATGTGATGCGTTGAGAAGGGTGAAGAATAGATCCCCTCTCTTATGGGAAGCTTTTTTCTTTACGACAGACACGTTTACACATATTTATTTTGCGAGCTTTGACAAGACCCTTATTTTTCCTCAGCAACGTTTATGCACATATTGCTTTCGCGAGCGCCGACACCCACCTTTTTTGAGAGCGCACGGGTCGTCATGGTAACCATGCGCAAGTGGGGCGAGGTGAGCTTGGGACGGACTCTGCCCTGCAGAGACGGGCCGCAGATATAAAAAAAAGAATTGGAGGTCCATTCTGGGGGAGAAGAAAGAGAGAGAAGTAAGAGGAGGGAGAAGAGAACAAGAAGGAAAGCCAGAGAGGAAAAGGAGGGGAGAAGCGAGCAAGAAGCGGGCAAGTGAGCCGAGAAAGAAGCGAGAGTTGAAGCACGCGAGGGAAGAAGCGAGCCAGAGAGGAAGCGTGCAAGTGAGCATGTGGTGCGCGTGTGGGTGACTGACCAGCGCCGAGACAATTCATCCTTCCCAGTGCTTGAGCGAGCAAGCAAGCGTGTGGGTGTGAACAGCGCCGACGAGTGAGGCACGGGTCGGTCACCAACGTGAGGATCACTGGACGTCACCAGTTTCGTGAAGTGTGAGGAACTGCCAGTGTCACAGCTGGGAGCGGGAAGACGTCACACCTAGGGATACACAAACAAACCTCAACACATGTCCCCCCCAAACCCTTATACAAGGGGGTAAAGGTCTACGAACCACATAAACGAATGAAATAACTAATTATTGGGAATCCTATGTATTATGAATGCTCGTACCAGGGAACATTTCCAAAACCGTCACAGCATTACCATGAAATGGTACGAACCAGACGACTCTTAACCACTGATATTTATCGTATTTGCTACATTTCCATGAGCCCGATTTACATTCAGGAACAGAACAACTCTGATTAACCGTTATTGCCACTCTTTCATCTAAATATTGAAAATCGTTTAAAAAACTATTTGAATCACAGATTTTGTTAGGTTAAGTGCCCATCAAGCAAAAACGAGTCACATTTAGCATTCATGCATCATTTCGAAAGTCGATAATTGGGGCACCGACGGGACATCGAATCTACATGCAATTAATAAACAACCATAAAAGCACTCGTTGTAGTGCATACCTCCACAGACTTAAAAGTTTACGTTTTGCATCTCAACAGGCCAGTTCTGTATCAGGACCTTAAACCAAAATCTCATTGGCTTGTTCTCGTCACCTACCCAACTCATCCACCAAGTTTTATTATAATCCATCCACAACCTTTTGAGATATCGTGTGATATATAGTTTTTGGCCCCATATCTCAATTACAAAGAACCACTTAATTTTATTTTTAGAATCCGGATCTTCACCAAAATCGAATCATTTCGTACTTGTCACACACCGAACCTGTCCACCAAGTTTTGTCCGAATCCATCCGTAACGTTTTTAGATATCCCGTTCGCATAGACAGACAAACAGGGGTGAAAACACAAGCTCCATCCTGTCTACCTTCTGTGGTGGAGGTAACTAGATGACCAATTAACTCCTTATAATCCCCTGTGGGCAATTTTAGTGACAAAAATCAGGAGAGCTTCAGTAGAGGTATGAATTAATCATTCAATAATTGTCAGAATTGCCTCTTGCTCAAAGCTCATTCTGCAGAGTTTACCTCCCATGGAACCTGGTATATCCCCTTAAAGAAGACCAGTCCCTTACTTGTGAGATATATACACAGTCCGCCAAAAAAAAAACCTACACATAATTGTTGATGCGATTTACTTACATGTTTGTTATGAAGTTATTCTGGAGATTTTAAATCAACCTCAAAATAACATCCAACTTCAACTTCATTCAATACTTTTTGAGAGAAGATAACAATGTCAAGTAAAACTCTTTCATAATGTTTTTCTTTAACCCATTGAGACATAGCCCACCCATACAAATTGTTAGCATCATAACACATCAGGTAAGAGTTGTCCTCATTCGAATTATAATCAGGAAGATATTTATTGTTTGTTTTAACATATCTCTTGGAACATACTTGAGATATCCCTCCTCTTTTAGCTTTCGCTATCATTAAAAGCATATCTATATCATTGATTCTTCAGTTTCCTTCAGTGGAAGGGCTTTTAATATATCTGGAAGAACATCAATTAAAGTAGCTCGAACAAAAGTTTCTCCTTTCCTTCTTGTAATATTGTTGTTGGCCGGGTATCGGCGACGGGCACGACCGCTAGTTGGAGCAGCAGAGTCGACTCCACCGAACACTCGGAATTCAGATCGTTACCCTCGGATAACTCCGAAGGTACGGGACCCTTGCAGGACCGTGAATCGTCAATAAATCAACCACGTGGGCACAGGGTTAGTTGCCAAACTTCAAAATAACTTGTGGCCCACGTAGCGAACTACCGAGTATTCACACCCTCGCCGGGGCTCGAACGGGACGAGTCGTCACGGTACTTGACCCGTGCGTAACCCGAGCGGATGGTTACAGAGGTCCCGTCAGTCCAAATGTACTTCTAAAGCAGTAACGGCCTTTTTAATCACCCAACACGCACCGTGTTAAACCAATGAAGAAAACAAAGAAACGAGCTGATACATTCAACAAATGGATATTTATTTACAATAGGTGGGGAAGGAACACATAAAGGGCAGAGTTATCCGACTATAAGAAATGCAGGATGTACAAGGCAAAAAGCACTTAACAGTTCCTACTTAAAGACGGGCCCACAGACAGACGCACACCTAAAAGAAACGAAATGAACCTTCCCGCCTCGTGCGGTCTTCGACGTCCTGGATCGGCGGGACTCGAGCCCGCAGCTCAATGCCGCTGCAAGCACCGGGTACAGAGGACAGCGTCGGGCTCCCGCACGCTCCTGCTGCACGCGACGAGCCCAAAGCCAGTGATGAGACGAGAGCCAGAAGACCAGCAGCGACAAGAGACCAGAAGAACAGCAGCGACACGAGACCAGAAGAAGCGCCAGCGACGAGACGAAATCAGACGCTGCGGACACCACGCCGTCCCATCTATCTCTTCTCTGGAGGCAGGGGCTTCTTCCTCTCACCACTCACCTCCCCATTGGTCGGTTCCATCATGCAATTCGCTCGTCACCCCCGTGATTGGCCAAAAGGGGCGCCAAGTCCGCTGATTTATTATCCTGCGTGGGCTGTGCTTATTGGCCGACCGCTGGGGAACTCGTTCGCATCTCCCTGATTGGGCGAGAGAGACATCAGGTTCTCGTGAACTCCGCCCACGTACGGGCTGACATGCACGTGTGCAATGGTGCCGGTGGAAGATGTTGGGAGGAAGCGAAGGTAGGTGTCGTTGTAGTTATTGTTGATGTAAAAATCCTAACTATTAAAATAACTCCGCAGCAGATGAACATCCAATTCCCACTAGACGAGGGACGGGACCCTAACTAGAAACACACACTTACCGATGTAACTGAGCTACGGGGACGGCTGTCTGTCTATGTGCACAAGGCTTCCAAATTTGTAACACTACCCACTCCCCTTTTTACAGACTCGTCCCGAGTCGTCAAATTTGCTTGTGACCAGCATGTGTAAGTTTTCCCCTCGTACGATTTACCTATGGATCCCTGAGTGCGACATTTTTTTCATGCCCCAAAAATAAATAACCTAATTTGCTGCGTAACTAACAGACTCACACGGACAACTTAACTACAATTGCCGGCGCTAAAGGCCCGGTCACACCTTGACGTTTTAGCCAGCGATGGCAACGTATTGAAATGTATCTAAAACGCTGGCTTACATTGAACTTTTGATGTTTTTTTTTTTTTAAAGATTCGGACGTATTCATAGCGACTTGGTCTTATGTATAACGCATTGGTAACGGACACAGAACGTTTCGTTGTGTTATAGATAACTTATACCAAGGAATGCTGAACCTGTTGTCGGCCTACACAACCGATGCCCAACGATAGTCTAACTTAGGCATAGCGCGTTGCACGCATCGCTGACGATGTCGTGACGTAGCCTATTAAAAGGCTGACGCACAACGATTCGAATCATAACTGCCATAGAAATGGAAGTGTCAACATCGCGGTCACACCTTGGCGATCTTGCCAGCGTATGCCGACCTAAGAAAAATGTGTCTAAAACGTTGGGGCACGTCAAATACGATACGAGTAAGTTTGGTATACGTGAGTAGAACGCTAAAGTACGCTATCATACGTCGTAGTAAGTAGAGTACGTCAAGAAATTTTAACATGTTCAAAATTTTACGACATACTCTGCGTATGACACACGTTCCGCATGCGATGGGGATAAGTTTTACACACGATATGTGGACGCTTACACACGTCTACAAAGGCTACTTTCTAACTTATGTTTGACGTGCTTTGAACCAATTCTTTACGTAGTCCCAACACACATCGACGTATGTAGACGTATTCCAATGACGTCTTCCGGTCGACAAAAAAAAAAATTAACGTGTTTCTAGCTTACAACTGCCATATAAAGACGTGTTCCCAGCGGTTTTGGGAATTGGTATATAAAAATGCTGCTCATAAAAGGGGAACCTAACAGTGTTTTCGAGTCCTTTTTGAGTCGATGTCCATGTCAGCAGTAACAGTATCAGTATCAGTATTAGTATTAGTAGTAGTTTGTTCATGTTGGCAGTAGTAGGTGAGTGTGAGGGGGAGGGTGTGGGTTATGATGGATCGTCCTTGCGTTTAACCATTTAAATGATAAACTCAACGATTTAAATCGCTGCATCTCCACTATTGAAAGTAGATGCTTGCGCTCAACAATTCAATTTTTTTTTTACACTCAACGACTTTTAAACGGTACCACTCAGCTATTTTCATTGTTTACAATGAACGACTTAAATTGCTGTCACTCGCCTTTGTTTTTCGACACTGGCGCTCGGAAATTTTAATCGTTTCTTTGAACGTGCTAAATCACTCAAACCCCACTATTGAAAGTAGACGCTTGCGCTCAACAATTGGATTTTTTTTTTACACTCAACGACTTTTAAACGGTACCACTCAGCTATTTTCATTGTTTACAATGAACGATTTAAATTGCTGTCACTCGGCTTTGTTTTTTGATGCTGGGGTTTGGAAATTTGAAGCGTTTCTTCTGAACGTGTTAAAACGCTCAAACTCGACTATTTTAAATATACGCTGCCGATGGACAATTGGAATCATAGCCAAGCTAGACATCGAAGTGTGAACATCCTCGTCATGCCGAAGAAAAGTTTGAAGAATGCTGCAAATAAGTGTCCTGGCCGTGGCCGTGGACGCTGACGCAAGGACGATCCATGATACCGACGTCTTTCAGCCTATGAGTAACTTAAAAGTAACGTCTGTCGATGTGTGGCAACGATCGCGTAACGTGCCAACAACACGTTAATCATAGGTTAGAAATAAGTTTCGGGTACGCTAAACATTACCTCGGCGTGTCTCAACTTATGATTAACTTACAAGTAGCATGTGTTGACGTCTGTCAACGATCGCAGACCGTGCATACAATTTGTGGCCAGCGTAGCGGAACGTGTGAGTCATACGCCGGCATACGTCGTGAAATTTCAAACATGAAAAAATTTGAGGACAACCAAAAAGTACAACGACGTATGGCAGTGTTTTTCAGCATGCTCTCAATGTTATCAAAACTTACCCATAACGTATTCAACGTGTGCCAGCGTTTTAGAAAAAAAATTCAAAAATCGGCATACATTGGCTAAAACGTCAAGGTGTGACTGGGCCTTAAGACAAACACACAGGTGGGTTAAACTTATTTACAATTTTACCTTAACTATTTACACTAACCATGGCCCAGGACCTGTCATCTGTGAAAGGATGAAAAAGTCACAAGTCATTGCAGTCATTGGTGCAGGGGAATGGATGGATGGAAAAACAAATGAACGCACAGGCTGCTCAATGCAGTCCTCGTGTCTGGCTGCCTACAGGGCAGTCCTTGCAAAACGCTGGCGATGGTCCTGGCACACATGGTGAGTTGGTGACACAGGGGCAATGCAAAAAGGGCAAGCAGGCATGGGGTCATAACAAGGCAGGCAAATCAGGCATGGCAAGGCAAATGCGGACCAGCAACTGTAGCACAACAGGCCGGCATGCGAAGCTGGCTGGACTCTGGTCTCGTTCCGTGAGGTTTGTGGAGGGAGTGCGGTGGTGCCGGCCGCTCTGGCAATGGGCTCGGACCTAACCTATGGTCTCCCCCCCCAACCTATCGCCTTTGCCTGTCTCTGTCCATACCAACTCCCTGAGTTTGCAACAACAAAACAAATTTAGACCCCTTTTTTTATTACTAATTTTTTTTCTTTATAATTCCATGTGTCCCTAACCCTCCTATCGTCGTTGTCCGGCTAACCTATCCTGTCCACCTCGCCAACTACCAACCCCTAAAATCCTTTTTGGAGGGGAATAAGGAAGAGGCTAGCGTCCTGCCTCGAGGCCCAAAGCCTCAGAATGGCCTCCCACATAATTCAACGAGAACGGGCACTCAGTAGAGCGCATACCTTCGCCAACATTACATTTCCCCCCTCCACCCCAGAAACCGTTGATTGTGAGGGTATTTAATCCCATACCACATCTGCCATCTCATATGTGTTATAATGGCTTAAAAACATTAAATTTCCTGCTGTTTGACACTGATTCACGTACATTGTACAATTTCTGTATGAACTCCCTGACCTTTTTGGGTGTCGGTGGAAGTCAATCTGATGACAACTGGTCACATTATAAGAAATCAAATATTACACATCACAGGATAGGGAATTGAATTCTAAACATTTTTAATCTACTTACATGCAAATTGTATAAGAATTGACCGCGTTATGATAATAAAGGTCGTTGACCCCCCTGACCTTTGACCCAAACTGCTAACAAAGGTAATGACGTCATTGTGTCATATCGTATATCACAAGATTGGGCATTGAATTCACAACATTTTGGCATTGGTTGCATGCAAATTGGATAAAAATCGACCGCACTATGGCAAAATGACGATTTTGACCTTTTCATGACCTCGACCTTTGTACTCTTACTTTTGTAATTGGTATTAAAGTGTGAGGAACAGAACAGTCAACATTTTGGTGTTGGTTTCATGCAAATCGGATAAGAATTGACCGTGTTATGACTAAAACCGCACATTTTGCAATGTCGTGACCCCCCCCCCTGACCTTTGACTCCCAACCGCTAATAAGGGTTATTATGTCATTGTGTCATGTCACATATCGCAAGATGGGGCATTGAATTCTGAACATTTTGGCATTAGTTGCATGCAAATTGGATACAAATTGACCGCGCTATGGTAAAAAGACGATTTTGACCTTTTAATGACCTTGACCTTTGACCCGATCGCTCCCAAAATCTAATCAAATGGTCCTCGGATAATAACCAATCATCCCACCAAATTTTCTGCGATTCAGTTCAATACTTTTGGAGTTATGCGAATAACAAACAAACAAACAAACAAACACATATTCACAAATAAATAAATGAATAAATAAATACACAGCGATCAAAACATAACCTTCGCAACAAAGTTTGCGAAGGTAACAATCTTTCCACAGTGAGTCCAGCGGCTTACGGAGAGCGAAGGAATACATTTCCTAACTATCCTAGAATTTATTACTTTTAAACTACCCCGAGGCTTTTCAAAACGCCTGTCACTTTAAACAATTGGTTCTAGAAACCATGATTCCAGTCGCCCATGTTGGTGTCCCGTTATAAATTTGGGCCTTGCCATTAAATTTTCACTCGTGCTTTTGCACAATTTCGTGGCTGGGCAGCGTGGCTCACTTGGCAGGGATTCCCCCTCTGCCGAATCTCAAACTACGGCACCCCCGGGCCCTGAGGCTGTCTCCAAGCCTACCTGCTCCCTATGAAAGCGGGGGGGGGGGGGGTTGCCCTTCCCTGCATTGCCCCCCTCCGATGCCCACGTGGCATTTTGGCACTTCGGGTCCCGTTTCCGACGGGTCGCCCGTGGCCACTACACTATCCCGGTCCCTTGGACCCTTGGCCTACTGTCCGCTGCCCGGGGTGCCCTCTACTCGATACTCACCTTTCAACAGCCATGCTCCCAGCCGGTCCATGGACTCCTGCACCCCTCCAAATGAGTTTCGAGCCTTCTTTCCACACCAACAACAAAACGACCTCCTTTTGGTAAATTTAACTAACCCACTAAGTAACATTACACTGACCCCAGGGTCACTTGGGTGGGATTCACTCCTCCCCCTATTCATTCATTCGCACTATGCATACCACATTCACTTTTTTCACACACTCGGGCCCGCTAAACCACATTGAACTAATTGTACACATTTTTCATTTCACACCAAGACTCCACACTACCATTCTGCTAACTAAATTCCCCGAACTAACTCGTGCTCCCTCGTCGTCCCTTAAACTAGTGCACGTTCCATTTTACCTACGTAGCTAAGCTACGTCCCCACTACACATTCCATGTCTGTCCGTGTCTCCCAAAATTCATTTCTCATTCTAAATCTAAACTAAATTCCAACGAACTCGTCCACGGGCCCCATGGAGGACGGCTCATGCCCCCATGAGGAGGGTCGATCTAAGCTAAACCCATCCCGCTAAGCTCGCCTTCCTTTGCCCAAACACCGGGATGTGTATTTGGAGCGAGGATTTTTTTGTTGCACTGTCAAGGTGGTGGTTTACGGCTTGCCCGTTCATCCCTTCCATCGGGCGATAACTGCAGCCTTAACGTCGCCCTGCGCATCCCAACAAGCGCTCGCTTCCGAGGGATTCCCCATGCGAGCCACATGTGCAGCTCACCCGCAACTCGCGCTGGGAAATCCCCGGTGATGTCACTCGCCCACCGAACCTGCGCGGTTTCCTGTGCAGGCCAGCACGAACGTATCGTCCCGGAAACCCGCTACGCGAACAGAACACGCGGCATGCAGCACATGGAGCTTCACACACGCGCTCGCATGTGGACTCCTGTTTGCCGAATTCAACCAACCCTCACAGCCATTTTAACCGTCCGCGCGACGGTCTCTTTCGAAACGCGGGACGTTCCCGCACCGGAATCCCTCCACGAAGACGCGCGTGAGGGCTGTTCGCGAAATGCCAAACGGGCCTCGTATGCGGCGTCTCGCGGGACTGGCACGGTTACCAAAATAACTTTACACGGCGCAGAAGGCTCGTCACACCTGTCTCCCGTCTGGATTGGTCCGTCCATTTCCACGCACTCATGCTATTTCACTCACACCATACTCACCTTCTGGCACACATTTCAGCACACTCCGGGACAATCACTTCGGGGGCTCGTGTTACCTCAAGGGGGCCCGGGATTTCCACCCCCCCCCCCACAAACTCTGCATGGACCCATTCGCATCACCTACCCACTCAATCTCGTTCAGACCGACCGGACTCACCTCATCGCGATCTGCTTCGAGTGTATTTTCTCCCTCTGTTCCTTAAGGAGGCTATCCTGCTGCTCGCACCGGGTCACGAAACATTCCACCAGCTCAACCTCATTGTCCCCCACTAACTCTACATGTGTGTGCTCGTCTTTAGCTTCATTAAATTTGTTCCCTTCTACTTGTTCCCTCTCCCGTGTCTGTTATTTATTTTAATTCCTGCCCACCTGCAGATTCAACTCCATGCTCTGCATTTCCCCTTGCTGCGTTTGCCTATGTGCATGGCTCACAAAGTGGGTACACTACTGTTACACAAAGGGCAAAAAGAAGTTTAGGGAAACATGAAATGCAACCCATTATGTTAATCTGCATGTATTCAAATAGCTAAATCTAAATTTTTAGACCTGCAGCACGTCCGGTTTTAAAGTTACCACTGAATATATACAACACTGTAAATACACGTTCGAATTTCGAGCTTGGCGTCAGCGTTATGTACGGAATCAGATGAAAAAAAACAACGTATATATTATATTTTGGGATAAGAAACAGATAATTTTTACTTTTACAGGAAAAAGATAAAAAACAACACATTTTGAGAGAATCCGATGTTATAAATTACGAAGAAAAAACAGACGAGTTCAGTACCAAAGAAAGCCACACTTGTAAGCGAAAAATAACGTTAAAATCGAATCTATTTCTTTCGAACTTTTGAAAATAATCACTTTAAGCATGAAAAGAAAAAAACATAATTCTTACCTCTCGGATCCTCATGAAGCACCAAAAAAATTCTAGCGTTGGTTAAAATGAGGAATTATCAGACAAATGCGAGTCACCTCATTCGGCTCGGAGTCCTCATGCTGGATTCGTACATTACGGCTCTCGCAAAGACACAGACACGAAGAAAAACGCTGCGCTCGATGGCGAATGGAAATGTGCTGACACGCTTGCAAGTGCCTATTATATACATCAATGGGGGAAGTTTGCAAATGACAAGATTTTATAATGCTAGCGTTATTTGCATCTGACGAGAGATGATGATTCGTACATAACGGGACTGACACGAAAATCAAGACGGGATTACTTGCGGTCCGAATTTTATTTTCTGATCACAATTTTGATCGATATTTTTCTGCCGTTAGACCGTCATATTTCCAAGAAATTAAGGGAGATTTGGAATAAGAATCGCAAGAAACATCAACACTGGACTCCTTATTTTTCTCGATGCAGTGGACACAAAGCGTTATGTACGAATCCATTATTTCATCAGATAGGGTAGATGCCATAAAACCTGAATAGGGAGACAGAACATCATCAAAACATAAAAGAGACACCAAAGTTAACATTCTGAGTCACCACACTCAAAATAACTGTCACATAAGAAATGTACAGTAAAATAAAAATTTCACCAATTAAACTGTAACATTTCTAAGGTTAAAATACCCATATTCTGTTGCTTTAATTAATCTTTAATAAAACAGGGAAATGGAGAGTATGATATTGCCGGTTTCTACAGGTTCCCTAAGATGTCCACTTTCATTTCTGGCCATTGATGGTTTGTCAAAATACCTCATAATAGTTTTATGTGGAATTTCCCACAAACATACGACAGCATACCCACTTTGTGAGCCATGCACATATCACCTCTCAGTCGGTTTTCCACGCTTCCCATACGGCGCGCATTCACGTCCATTTTGTCATCCATTTTTGCTTTCCATACGGCGCACATTCGCATCCATTTTCTCATCCATTTTCCACATCAACGCCTCCAACATCTGTCTCATGTCAAACGACCCTGTGGCAGACGATTCGCCACGATCGGTCGCGGTTTCGCTGGGGGTCGGGAGGGAAGTTTGACGGAGGGGGGGGGTGTCATACGCCGCCCCTGCGCCCCTTACGGACTCTGAGCTTGGTTGCACGGGCACGTCTTCTTGCATGGGGGTGGGGTCATGGAACATAGGTTCCTCTCCACTACTTCCACTACCCACCTGCTTCAGCCCATCTTGGTTAGACATGTTGCGTGTTGGGAAATACAATTTAAAACGCTCGTATTTTGGGGGAACGGGGAGGTTTGCTCTCTACCCCTGCTCCGAATCCCGTGAATTTCTCGACGGAGGCCGAGGGGCCGAATCGCACTCCTGACTACCAATTGTTGTAGATTCGAACCTGTAAATGTTGTTAATGGAGGCGGAGGGGTTCGTATCTCCACGACTGACACCAATTTTTGTGGGCCGGGTATCGGCGACGGGCACGACCGCGAGTTGGAGCAGCAGAGTTGATTCCACTGAACACCCGGAATTCAGATAACTCTAGGACAACTCCGAAGATATGGGTCCCTGGCAGGACCACGAATCGTCAATAAATCAACCGCGTGGGCACAGGGTTATTTTGCCAAACTTCAAAATACCTAGAGGCCTACGCGGCGAACTACCGAATATTCACGTCACCCTCGATGGGGCTCGAACGGGACGAGTCGTCACCGTGCTCGACCCGTGCGTAACCTGAGCGGATGGTTACCGAGGTCCCGTCAGCCCAAATGTACTTCTACAGCAGCAACGGTGTTTTTAATCACCAACACACACCGTGTTAAACCAATGAAGAAAACACAGAAACGAGCTGATACATTCAACAAATGGATATTTATTTACAATAGGTGGGGAAGGAACACATAAAGGGCAGAGTTATCAGACTATAAGAAATGCAGTATGTACAAGGGAAAAAGTACTTAACAGTTCCTACTTAAAGACGGGCCCACAGACAGGCGCACATCCAAAAGAAACGAAATGGACCTTCCCGCCTCGTGCGGTCTTCTTCGTCCTGGATCGGCAGGAATCGAACCCGCAGCTCAATGCCACTGCAAGCACCGGGTACGGAGGACAGCGTCGGGCTCCTGCACGCTCCTCCTGCACGCGACGAGCCCAAAGCCAGCGACGAGACGAGAGCCAGAAGACCAACAACGACACGAGACCACAAGACCAGCAGCGACACGAGACCAGAAGAAGCGCCAGCGACGAGATCAGATGCTGTGGACACCGCGCCGTCCCATCTCTCTCTTCTCTGGAGGGAGGGGCTTCTTCCTCTCACCACTCGCCTCCCCATTGGTCGGTTCCCTCGTGGGATTCGCTCGTCACCCCCGTGAATGGCCGAAAGTGGCGCCAAGTTCCGCCAGGTGGGGGGTAGGGGGGCATGACGGCCGTCGCGGCGGACCGCCCCCCAAACAGGCAGAGGAATATTATCCTGCGTGGGCTGTGCTCATTGGCCGACCACCAGGGAACTCGCTCACGTCTCCCTGATTGGGCGCGAGACATCAGGTTCTCGTGAACTCCGCCCACGTACGTACTGACACGCACGTGTGCAATGGTGCCGGTGGAGGATGGTGGGAGGAAGCGAAGGCAGGTGTCGTTGTAGTTATTGTTGATGTAAAAATCCTAACTATCAAAATAACTCCGCAGCAGATGAACATCCAATTCCCACTAGACTATGGATGGGACCCTAACTAGAAACACACACTTACCGATGTAACTGAGCTACGGGGACGGCTGTCTGTCTGTGTGCACAAGGCTTCCAAATTCGTAACAAGATATTCAAAACTAGAAAAAGCAATGAAACAAGAAAAAGCATCAAAAAAGAAAAACCTTATGGATGAAGCTTCAGAAAGAAAAGATAAGACCATCTGTAATAGGCAAGGAGAAATTTGTATTTTTTTTTTTCAACAACCCAAAAGATGTAAATCCTGATGAAATAAAGGATGTTAATATATCAGGTGAAATGACATTTCGTTCAATCGTAGTTGAGGATCATTTTAAAATTACCTTTATTACATCATAATGATTACATAATCAAATGTAATTACATCATCAAAAGGCCGTTGGGTGATCTGTAATATGCAAGGAGAAATTTGTATTTTTTTTTTCAACAACCCTAAAGATGTAAATCCTGATGAAATAAAGGATGTTAATATATCAGGTGAAATGACATTTCGTTCAATAGCAGTTAAGGATCATTTTAAAATTACCTTTATTACATCATATTACATTATTACATCAAAAATCATAAAATTACAATATAAAAATGCAGTAGTTGAATCTGTTAATGAAAAAAGGTATATAAATAGAGATGGTAATGTTTTTTCCACTAATTAAATACGAGTCATTATTCAACTGAATATTTTGAAGATTATGAGAGTGATGACAGTTATGATACCGAGAGTTTGTGTTCAAACGACAGTTATGAAAGTAGTTTTATAGATGATTGTGAAAGTACCGAAGATGAATTTTAGTTTAAGTAAGGTTTTACTTTATAAATATAAATAGTTTACGAGATTTTGAGCCTCTTGAATTCCCTGATTCTCCATATGACAAATTTGAGAATTGTCCTGCATGTGATAGAGTGGGATTAAACAGTCAAAAGCCTATAAACAATGTATATTCTGTGATTATCTTCGAATTAATGATAATAAAAAATATAAAAAGGAATAAAATTCTTTTAGATTTACAACAAAAATGAATTACTTTACAAGATTGATTAGAGAAATGAATGTAAAGTATGAGGGTGACACAACACACCTTTCCTCACAATGGAACAAACTGAACGTATTAGAAAAATGTTCAAAGGATTGTTGTTATATATTGTTATGGTTGTGGAAATTCACAGATCACCATTCAGGTTCCCCGAAGATCAGTTATGTCGATAAGTGTGTGTCCAGGTTAGATTTCCCCACCGATGTATAACGGGATTTATTCGTGTGCCGGGCTGTGAACCTTTGAGGTAGTGTTATTCTTTTCCATCTTTATTTTAAACAATCATCATCTCATATCACCACCTTCTCCACAACCACCAACATCTCCTCACCACCTTCTCCGCAACCGCCAACATCTCCTCACCACCTTCTTCACAAGCAAACAAACTTCTCCTCACCAGCATCTCCACGGTGCCGCCATCTTTTCACCAACAACAACATCCCCAACAAACATCTCCACAAACAAACACGATGGCATCCTCGACAGCGGCAAAGTGATTTCAAACACGGCCGCGTTGTGAAAGTGATCTCAACCACGGCCGCGTGTGATGGCAGAATCGGATCAGAACGGCGAAAGGGGCGGAGCCAGCCGGGGGTGAAGGTTCAAAGGTGAAAGGAGGGAGAGCGCTGATGTTGGGCGATGAAGCCCAGAGCGACCCCTCCCCTTGGGGCTATAAAAAGGCGAGTTTCAACGCTGGGAGCGTTGTTGGTCGGTGGAGGCAGTCGAGTTGGAGTCGGGAGAAGTCGCCAGCCGGAGAGAAGTCGCGAGCAAGCTACATAACGGTCCGAGCGATCGGGCCCCTAGTCGGTCGAGCGACGCTGAGGAGTGAGCGGGCACTTAAAGAGCATCAACTCTAAAAGAACAAGGCCTGTTCGCTCCTCTGAAGCATCGTCGGCCAGGCCCGATCGACCAGGCCATGCTGCTCGGCCATGGACCAACCAAACCGCCTTTACAACTGAGGGTGGACAAGGAGGCCTATGTGCGAGGAATCTGTGAGGGGGTAGAGCATCACCTGTGGATAGGTGATTCTCGTCCCGCTTACAGGGGAATTCGCGCATTACGTTCATCCAAGCCCATCCCTCGGAGCATTGCAGTTCGAGCAGAGAGTGGTAGGCTCTTGACAGAGGAGTCTGAAGTGAAGGCCCGCTGGGCCGGTTACTTTGAGCGGTTGTACCAGGCTGATTCCCCAGCTGTCGAGTTGGACGTCAAGGGTGTTACAATCCCTGTTGCTGACCCTCAAATCAACTGTGGTCCACCTTCGCTTGTGGAAACACGGGCTGCGGTGAACCAGTTGAAACGGGGCAAAGCTCCAGGGATCTGTGGCATCCATGCCGAACTTCTCAAGGCTGGTGGAAATGCTGCACTCGTGTCGTTGCATGCAGTTTTGTGCTCTGCCTGGAACACAGGCATCATCCCAACTGACTGGAAGAGGGGCCTTGTTGTCCCTCTCTGGAAAGGGAAGGGTGATCGCCAAGACTGCAACAACTACCGAGGGGTGACGCTGCTCTCAGTGCCGGGCAAGGTCTTTGCTCGGATAATTCTTGAGAGGGTTCGCCACCATCTGCTTGAGCACCAGCGTCCAGAGCAGTCAGGCTTTACACCAAAGACGTCAACAATTGACCGTATCCTTGCACTTCGTGTCCTCACCGAACGCAGACGAGAGTTTCGGCAGGGGCTGCTTGCAGCCTATGTTGATCTCTGTAAAGCGTTCGATTCAGTGAATCGGGATGTCCTCTGGAGAATTCTTGGTCTTCGTGGGGTGCCACCAAAACTGATC
This sequence comes from Eptatretus burgeri, assembly GCF_056783735.1. Taxonomy (NCBI): domain Eukaryota; kingdom Metazoa; phylum Chordata; class Myxini; order Myxiniformes; family Myxinidae; genus Eptatretus; species Eptatretus burgeri. Next base: position 5,831,138 of record NC_140970.1, on the reverse strand, counting down.
GATCTGATGTCTGAACTCTACTCTGGTACTGAGAGTGCTGTGAAGTGTGGTGGTACCACCTCTGACTTATTTCCAGTTGTTACTGGAGTTCGTCAGGGATGTGTACTTGCCCCCACACTTTTCAGCACTTGTATGGACTGGATTTTAGGGAGGATGTCGGAGAGATCAAGTTGCGGTGCATCGTTTGGGAATGTCAAGATCTCGGACCTTGATTTTGCAGACGATGCAGTCATCTTTGCGGAGACTTTAGACATCCTTTTGGGGGCCCTCGAGGTGCTGAATGAGGAGTCGGAGCCGCTGGGATTACGGGTTTCTTGGGTCAAAACTAAGATCCAGGCTTTCGGTGACATCTTGGATGCTGCTGTCCTGTCTGTGTCTGTTTGTGGTGAGGATGTCGAGGTCGTGGAGAGATTCACTTACCTTGGCAGTGATATTCATGTCTCTGCTGGCTGCGAGTCAGAGGTCAATAGACGTCTGGGTCGGGCCTGGGGAGTCATGGATTCACTGGATCATGGGGTGTGGCGCTGCCGGTACCTGTGCGGGAGGACGAAAGTCCGAGTCTTCAGGTCCTTGGTACTTCCAGTCTTGCTCTATGGGTGCGAGACTTGGACTCTGACCAAGGATCTGAGACTGAGACTTAATTCCTTTGGTACCAGGTCTCTTCGGAGAATCCTTGGCTATCGCTGGTCGGATTTTGTATCCAACGAGCGGTTGCTGAGAGAGACTCGGATGAGATTTGTTACCTGCATAGTCCGTGAGCGTCAGTTGCGGCTGTATGGACATGTGGCTCGTTTTCCTGACGCTGATCCTGCTTACCAGATTCTCTCAGCGAGGGAGTCTCATGAGTGGAGGAGGCCAGTGGGCCGACCACGTGCCTCATGGTTGCAGCAGGTTGATAATCATCTCAAGGAGATGGGGATGGGCCTGGCATCTGCCTGGGGGATGGCCAGACGGAGGCCCCTGGAGTACCGGCGGAAAGTGGACGCAGCGACGCGCTGTTCTGGCACATGCTCCCATACCTGACCTGACCTGATCAAAAGACTCATCGAGTTGCCGCAAGGGCGACAAAGGTAACCTGCCCGGCCTCGCGGAGCTCCTTCAATCATCCGAGCACCGAGGAACATTAAAGGCTTACGAGCCCAGTTCTTTCTTACCTTCTGGGGGTTTTTGCATGGAAGTCTGTGGCACCTTGTCTACCAAGTAGAACTGATTAAGTGCATGTACGTAATAAATAGATATCAGCTGTAGGTTTTCACTCGTGTCTTGTCCCCTACCCCCATTCATTGCATTGCTTAAGTGTGCAAATAAATGTTCCCCATTTTTGAATGTCACCTGCTCGTTGCGTGCCTTCCTCCATTGACTGTCATAATTGCGTTCGGAATAATTAGCTGGCTGATTATAAGCCGATAAAACGTACATCTGGTCCGACTGGGCTTGGCGATATAAAACCGCTCGGCAATCACAAACGAAACGAGCTACTTAAAGCGGCTCGTTTTCGTGCAGGCTCCGTTGAAGTATAAATCCCCGCATTTCTGTCTGCGCGAATAATTAGGTACATCGACAATTCGGCGATCGACCCTGTAGCGCGTGGACAGAAGTGTTGGCTGGTTTATGGTGTGGTTAACAACACCCACAGCTGGGTTTCGGTGTTGATCCGAAAGCTGCGACTAGATTGCTCGTTCGGTGGGCACGTGTGGCCGTAATTGAGCTAAAGGCAGTTGCCCACAAGCCGGGCGGGCGAAAATCCACAACAATATTATTCACGATTGTCATTTTCAGGGAAATATCAACACAAGATATTGTATTAATAAAATAATGGATTATCTTGAAATTAAACCCGAACTTAGGATAAAATATAGAGTTTCTAAAAAAGCCAATAATAAATTTAATAACCTGCTTTCCAAATATATAAATGAATGATTTTTTTACCCATTTGGGAAAATAAGATAAAATTTAACAACCATAAAAATCTTACAAATCCATTAAGATGTCTCATAGTTGGTTCAAGCAGATGTGGAAAAACCTGCTTACTTTTAAAGATGCTCCTTACTCCCAACTTTTTAGATTATGATAATTTAATAATTTTCACAAAGTCAAGTTTTCAACCTGAGTATCAACTATTCTCACAAGGTTTTAATGCTGGTCTTCAAAAAGAAGATATAATAGGTTTATTTAAACTTCAAAACAAACTAAATGATTCCAACATTGAAGATATAATACAACTATTTTGTGATACACAGAGATATAAAACGAAATCAAATCCTACAACTTGTATTCTTAGTGATAATACGGATGATATACCGTCTCCCCAAGATTTGGATAAATCAAAAAAGAACCTCGTTATCTTTGATGATTGTGTTAATGAGAAACCAAACGGTAATGGACAGCTATTACACAAGAGGGAGACATTCTTCTTGTAATTGTATTTATCTTAGTCAATCGTACTTTCAACTTCCTCGTCGTTCCATCAGAAACAATGCTAATACTTTTATTTTGTTCAAGTTAAATTCAATAGATATAAACAATTTTTGGAGAGACAATTGTTCTACATTATGTAGTAAAAAGGAATTGGGGATTATATGAAGCACACGACTGAAAAATATAAATATATTGTTGTGGAACAAGATGAGACATTAAGGGATATATTTTATATTTTAGAAACAATTACATATACAAGCCGGTAGGCGGCCATGTGTCGCCGAGCATCCGATGACCTTTGACCCCTGATCTTATTTAATCTAGTACTAAGTACTTTCGAAAATGCAATCGAATCGGTTAACCCGTGTATGAGCAAGGGGGCTTTGAATGGTCATTTTGCCCGAAAAATGCACTCATTGACCTTTGACCACTGACTTAGCAGAGATAGGTCAATATGTCCTGAAGCAAAGTTGTAGTACCCATTGAGTACTCTGTACCTATAAACTTTCATTCGTATCGGTTAACCCATGTAGGAGCAAGTGGGATTTGAATGGTCATTTTGCCCCAAAAATGCACTCATTGACCTTTGACCCCTGACCTAGCCGAGATCGGTCAATATGTCCTGAAGCAAATTTGTAGTACTCATTGAGTACTATGTACCTAAGAACTTTCAATCGTATCGGTTAATCTGTGTAGGAGCAAGGGTGCCTTGAATGGTAATTCCACCTGAAAAATGCACTTATTGACCTTTGACCTACTCGAGATAGGTCATTATGCATATGAGCAAAGTTGTAGTACTCATTACGGTCTATAAGCATGTAAAGATTCATTCCATTCGGTTCAACCGTCTTGGAGCTAGTGTACTTTGAATTTTCAGCGGGAATGCTCAATGGCCCTCGGACACCCAAGTTGAGAGGGTTACCATTTGGAAACTACAAGATATAGAAAAAAATGGATGTCATACAGCAGATAGAGAATGACCTTAAGATTATGCATACCAAATCTCATCGAGTTCCATCTCCTGATAACTACTCGGTATCAATTTGAATGAAAAGTACCGAAAATGTGGTTTGATATCGGAAATCCCCAAAGTTCGACGGGGTGCTGTGGGTGAACAAAGATATAAATCTAAAATCCGGCTCGATAGTTTGTGCACAATGCATTCCAAATGATTAGTGTGAATTTTCATGACCATCTGACCATAATCCGAGGAGGAGTAGCATTTGGCACAAAGGCACCTCCAGCTCTCGCATATTATCGATTTTTGCCTTTTGACCCCTGACCTAAGCAATATCGGTCAATATGTCCTGAGGCAAAGTTGTCGTACTCATTGCGTGCTATGAACCTGCAAAGTTTCATTTGGATCGATGCACTCACCTGGTTGTTAGGGGCCCTTCATTTTTCACCAATTTTCAGGCATACCCCATTTGTAGGGGGCGCTGCGGGTAAACTATTCCATATATCACAAAAACCAGAACACATTTGGTAGAGCATCACCTGCAGATGGTACATGCCAAATTTCATAAGCCGAAGTGGGATAATGGCTTTCGGAATTGATTTTGCGTGAACGGTACCGATTTTGAAGGTTTTTCGGCTGTTGCTGGGGAACCAAAGCGTCCCGAGCAACCATCACAATTTCCAAAGCACTAGGTCATAAGATGTACCTACCACCCGAGTTTGGTCAAAATCGGCCCACGTTTACTACCAATTATGCTGATGACAAACGAATAAACATCCAAACAAACAGACAGAATTACTGACAATAAGGGTCACCTATTTCGACGAATTTCGGCAACCCAATAAATGACAACTATTAATCTTATGAGTAAATCTGCTTCTGGAAAAAAAAAAAAACTTTCATAAATCAAGGTTCTTGTATAGTACAAATGAGAATATTGTCAATTTACTGAAAAAACACCCCGTGAAACACATTGTATCAACAACTAGAGCAATAAGACCTGGATAAGTAGAAGGTGAAGATTATTACTATATTTCAGTGGAGGAACATATGCGATTGAGGAATGAAGGCCAAATATTTGAGGAGGTTTCTCTTGGTACAACAAAATATTCACATTGTAAGAGTGAGTTAAAGAAACTAAAATCTGGTGGTCTTGGGATATTAGAAACTAATCCAGAATAGTCAGGGAGTAATATGCAAATATTTGAAGGAATTGGGCCTTCGCAAGTACAAGCATGAAATTTGGCATATGCGTCGATACGCATCACAGTAACATTTTCAGATATGGAGCCACCTCCAAAGTTACCTCCCGTGATTGTGGTGGCCATTTTCCAATATGGCCAACAGGTATACAGAGGTTTACTCTGTTAATTATATTTAAAATCGTTTTAAGTGAATTTATCTGGCTACAAATACGAATAAAAGTAAAACAATGAAACAAAGCTTCTATATTTTTATATATATATATATATATATATATATATATATATATATATATATATATATATATATATATATATATATATATATATACATATATACATATATATATATACATATACATATATATACATATATATACATATATATACATATATATACATATATATATACATACATATACATACATATATATATATATATATACATACATATATATACACATACATATATATACATATATACATACATATATATACATATATACATACATATACATACATATACATACATATATATACATATATATACATATATATATATATATATATATATATATATATATATACATATATATATACATATATACATATATATATACATATACATATATATATACATATATATATATACATATATATATATACATATATATATATACATATATATATATATATGTATATATATATATATGTATATATATATATATATATATATATATCTCGTCATATATCATCATCATATTTTGTTGTATTTATTTATCTTTGTTATTTTTTTAAATTATTAAATAATAAGTTAGGATTTATAGAGTAATCGTTTTTTGAAAACTGTACGGGCAGATATCCAATCATTAAGAACTTGAGCTTTCGCAGAGGTAATCTTTTTATCTACCGCCAAGACAATTTGGAAACACATAATTACAGCAATTATACATATAATTAATTATCCACATCTGCTGGGGGTAAAGAACAGAATAACCCGTGAATGGAAAAATATAGGTGCCAATTTTGGGCTATTTCAATGTACACGTTTGAATTATTTATGAACTATTACGTACCAAAAAAGCAACAAAGTAATCAAATACAATATACAGTAAAATACAATAAACTGAATTCAAATTGGCTAATCCTGTATCAGGGTGCTGGGTCCTGTTGATCCTGTAACAGAGCAATACCATATGATTAAGGTACCCGGTAATCGTGGCACTTAGATCTTTGACATAGGGCAAACAGAAACCAATAATATGAAACAATTCCTTTATTACAGGAAGTTATTACAGATTAACGCATGCTTCCAGTTCTATGAATGCCAAATTGCTCTTTGCATGCATTCCGATTTTCGTAGCAAACACGTCGAAATATGTCGAAATACGTCCTGCTTGCAGCATAGACCAAAGGGGATTTCACAGCAAAAATACGGTTCCATCTTCAAACATCACAATTTACACCATTACACGCACATCAATGGCTAACACACCCTTTTCTACACCCACAGCGAATAAGCTCTCTGGCCGAGGTGCTAACTTCAAGCAACTTGGTCCAAAAGGGTTTCCAGTTCGCTGGATTTCACCAACCCCACTTCTCAAGAGAAGGTAAATCCATGATGACATGCAGTGACTTTCCCCAACAAAATCCACCCTGGTAAATGTGTCTTCTGACATGTTGTTCTCGGGCTGCCCTTGTGGGAGGAATCACATCCATAGCTCTCCCTTTCTTTGTGAACAGTTCCTGGTGTGCCTCAGAAAATTGTTTCAGCATTGCTTGTGCGGTCATACAAGTAAACTGTAAACTTTTCAAGCATTTTGAAGTGGTTATCAGCTAGGTCATCAGGTCCTTTTGAGAGTGCGAGAAAAGTATCTGTCACTACTTCACAAAACCTCCACGTCTCCCATGCAGTTCTCTTGCCACGGGTATAGAATGATGACACTATCACATCCTGTGTAGGCATGGAGGAATGGCAGTGCTTCAGATTTCAATGGTCCAAGGCACGTAATAATTTCATGGACAGGAATATATCTGAATGACTTTGCTGTTCCAAATGCAATCCATATCTTGGGTATTGAAAGTTCAGCCCCTGCAGCCACAGCTAAAACATCTGTATCCACTGTACGGATAGCGATGTGCTTGTAGCCCTGTCGTACTGTGCCTGCAAGGTGAAGGACCACCATCCTCGTGTCAGCTTCCTCATATCACACGGGGATAGAAAGCTGATATCCTGTTCCCTATTGCAGACGACACTGCGCCCATCGGTGCTTATAATTTCTTTCTCCGTGGAATGTTGTACAGCATATCTGACCAAGAACGTAAACAGCTCTTTCTTATTCTCGTCAATTCTTAGGAATTTCTGCCAATTTCCTGGTAGACGTACATGTGCAGCAACCCTGCGCCAGACTCCTTTACCGCGTTTCATCCTTGTCTGAGCCTTCAGACTATTATCCAGGTACTGATCCCATGCGATGTCTAAGCGACTCACATTTTGGAGTTGGCGATCCAAATATGGAATGAATACCTTCAAGGCATAATCCTGAAATGTTGTAATTGCAATTGGCTTTAGGATATTCACCATTGCAGCACCATCAATAATGATAACATCAAAGTTTGGTGTGTCACAGGTAACTTCAATGCTTTTCTCAAGACACTGCATGAGATCAGACTTGCTTTCTTGCCGCAGCTTACCTAAAAAGGACAGTGCTGGTGGACATGCCTGATTTTCATGTTGAAAGAACTCACTTAGGTTTCCTCTCTAGAATGGCAAGCAATATACAGCCTTGAAAAAAAAGGGAGCAATCACTCTTGAGAGATGACAGTTGTACGCTTGCTTTAGATTTTTCTCTGGGAGATGGTCGGCTGAACAGAGGCAATTTGTGGAACTGAGTTTAATTGATATCCAGGCTCAAATGAACCCGAAAACTTTATTTGTAGGTCATTCATATCTCGTCTGACGATTTTCGCAGCTCTAGACAAGCATATTGCTTCTTCGTCATAACCTTCAATTCCAGAGACTTTCCGTAGGGCAGACCCAATGTCCTCATCAAACGCCAGCAAAATATCCCTCCCTTGCCTGTGAGCTGTCATGTATGGAAAATAGGAGAGAATCCGGTTTTTCAATTTCGTACTGTGAGGTCGACCTTCATTTGGTAGTCCCAGTTGTTCTAATCTTCTGCTATAGAGTTTGATTCGATCCGCAAGCTTGAATACTGGCGCCACTTCTTCCTCCATCTGTGCTTCTTCAATGTATGTTTTAAGTTCAGCAAGGGCAATACCATGACGTATTTCATCTTTGCTCTTTTATTTTATTTCTTTCTGTTTTTCAGCTGCTCTGTTGTACAAACCAACAAGACACTTTGGATGATATTTCGCCTCTTGTGCGACGAGATCCCCAGCACTTAATTGCGCAAGGAGTTTTTCGTCTTGCAGGTCTATTGCACATCTTCGAACACGGCTATTGAGACGAAATGTAGAGGCTTCACGGAGAGGTTCTTGTAGTGAAGGTTTCTCATAGAAAAACAAAGGTTCTTCGCAGCTTCACCCGGGCTGCTACTTCGTCGCATGAACATCTTGTTTGAAAATGGCTGCGGTTTCCCCTCATGCTCTGAAGATGCATGCCTCTTCTGTGCTCTGCTAAGTTTTGTACAATTAAACTTCATGTAACATGATTTATGCCACTTTGCTTGGTGGCCGGCAAGAGTCTTCTCTATCCCACATCCTTCATCGAGCTTCCCTACATCTATGGGGATGGGTAGCTCACCAATTTCACTGAAACTAATGATATTCCTTGCTAATGTGGAATACCCTTGACCAGCACTCAGTCTTTTGGATTGTGCAGGACATTGTAAAATTTCTGGAGATATCTGCTAACAAAGTACACAAATATTCCAGTCAATTTCTTTTGGTGTTTCTTTACTTGAACCAATAGAAGTCATTGGGTCGAACAGTTTATGGCTTTTAGTAGACTGCATTATGTGTATATCTTCTAATCTTCACACATCTGCAACTGTACAAAAATAAATTAGAAAAAACTGATGAAATACTACATGCATTAAAACGTATTAAAAATTCCGAACCAAATTCTCAGACTATCAGAGACTGTCTCTAGTTGTTCACACAGTCACATGAAATACAATGAAACTCAAAGATATCTAACACAAATTCAGAGATCTACGGCCGTAATGTTAATAAACACCTCAGTTTGCATATCCTATATGTAAAACAATTCAAAAAATTTCATTACCAAAGACTATTGGCCATCTGGAATCACATATATTATATATAGTATAAAATTTTGTCTGCCATCTTGGAAAATGGCGGCTGCAGCAAGGGGAGGCAACTTTTCAGGTGGCTCCATATCTGAAATTAATTACATGACATAACTCTACCAGCGTGCAAAATTCCATGCTTGTGCGTAAAATACCCCAATTCTCTCAACTATCTGCCACACTAGAAGGAATGCGACAAATTATTAAACATCTGAGTGGTAATGGGGTTAAGATTTTATCATTCGGTTTTGATGTTGATGAAGAAACTTAACACAAACGTATGAAAAGCAGCGATACAAGTATTAGTGAAGAAGAAATGACAACTCATATTAATGCTAATAAAGAATTTGATTAAATATTTAAAGAAAAGGATTCATTTGAACACATCTACTTTAATGATGAAGAAAATGAAAATTTCCCTGTTGATCTTTACAATTCATTAAATGATATTTTCCAACAAATAAATGGATGCGAAAGAAAGAGCAAGAAGATTTAAAGAACATCAAGAGTTGGTTTCAAAAGTTGTAAAACAACAGGAAGACGACATAAAGAAGAAACGCAGACAGAAACTAACGGGTAAAGAAGCATTTGAAAGAAAACAAGAGAATTTTTTTTTAAACCACTTTTTAAAACTTCCAAAGAAAAAATTATAGATGTTTCCACAGTTCCCACGATAGAATTAACTCCTAAAAAAACTTCAAATGTTAAAAGATTTCAGTCAAATGACAGAGGAAGAATTAGAGCATATAGGAGCTTTTGATGATGAAGGATTATTTCAACAACTGGAAGAGATTAATCAACCCCCTGATTATATTGTGAATGCTCTTCAAAACAATGAATATTCAGCGGATTCAAAAACCAAAGCAGGACTCATTCCAACAGAACAACCAGCAATATTTAATCTTGTTCAAAAAAAAGGTATTGATATTTAATGATGAATTAAGGTTCTTGAGTTGTGCTCAATCCCCTGTTAACTTAACCCCCAGATTAATGTTTCTTCTCACAAAAGATGGAAGACAAGGTTCAACTGTGAGGGATGAATCAAAGTATTTTGATAAACCATTGAATATATAAATTGAGGATGATAGAGTATGTATTGATCTGCTGGACTCTCTCAATTTTCGGGTAAGTCTTTCTGGTAAAAGTAGGAAGAATGAGACGGAGAAATACATTATTCAGGCTTTAAGTATCCGAGGTTCAGGTGTTAGTTTTCTTCCAAATGACCCATCACAATTAGTTAAGACTGTTATTGTTGTTAGGTAGTAAGAAGGCCAGAAATAACAAGTGTTTTAATGAAGCATCAGCCATTTTCGACCAGTTGATGAACATGAAAATAATTAATAAATATCAATACAAAGACATTTTATCTCGTATTAAATAAGATGAGAAGCACAATCCTTAGTTTTGATTTCACAACAAGCGACCACACATCTTCATTCCCGTACCCACTACTTGACGCAACAAAAGAATATGAGGCGTCTTTATTGTCCATGGAAACTTATAATACCTTATTTAATATTGTTGTGGTTGACGAAATTCACAAACCACCATTCAGGTCCCTTAGGTGAGATATCTCGGTAAGTATATGTGTAGTTAGGCCCAAACCCGTTGTCCAGAGGGAATAAATGTCATTCATGCGGGCTGCGACTCTTCAGGATAGCCGTTTTTCTTTTACTATCTTTATTTTGGACCAGCCGCCATTATTACCACCACCAACCACGTCTCAACAGCCATCACACAACAACCACCAACCACAACGCGGCCATCACAACAACAACCACCAACCACAACGCGGCCATCACAACAACCACCAACCACAACGCCGCTTCACCACAACCGCCACGACCTTTACCGTAACAACTCGCCACCATCGCATCATCGTCATCTCGCGCCACTCGTGGGCACCGATGCTGGACTCGTGCAGGGCGCGCACCGAGCAGCGTGTTCAAAAACATCACGGACTTTCCGCAGAAAAACGGATCAAAAACGACTCACGCCCACTTTTGTTCCGTCCAATCGGTGAGCGAGGGGCGATTTGGCCCCACCTCTAGGGCGTTGGAGGGCGGTCGCTATATGCAAATTCATGGATCAAAAAGCATTCACGCCCACTTTTCCTCGGGCCAATGGGGAGCGAGGTGAAAGGTCGGAGGCAGAGGGTCAAAGATGAAAGAGCGAAGCCACGGGGCTTATAAAAACGACTGCGTTCGTCAGTCGAGAGCAGTTCGCAGTTGGGAGTTCGCGGAGCCAGTGAAGAGTTGGCACGAGTCAAGAGAGGAGACGGAGAGGGCGATCGGACGAAGCTGTGGAGAGGCGGCGGCGGCGAAGGCGGTTGAGGGGGTGCTCGCGTCGGATTCGGGGAACTGCGGAGGGAGAGGCCGGCGGCGCGACCGAGGTCGTGGTGGAGACGCTCGTCGCGGGACCCGAGATGTTGTGAAATCCTCCTTTCCCCGAGCATCAGCAACCCCCTCCTGTTTCCCCCCGCGCTGAGATAGTGCGACAAAAGGGGGCTCCCTTCCCACCCCCTACCAGACACTGTCCGCGAGGCCCGCGGAGTTGAGGCACCACCGCCACTTCGCGTCTCATCATCAGACGGGTAGGCCCGACACGGTCTCGGCCCCAGGCCCGCCTACCCCCCTCATCCTGGAGGGTGGTTCTCTTTTCTTTTGCTTTGGGAATATGTGTTGTCGGCGCCGTCTGTGAAGTAAAATTGTATAAGTGTTGCCGAGTGCCCGGTAGTCAGATAGATCTGCATTGTTGCATTTGCTTTTTGTCTTCTTCTTTTACATGTGCTTTTGGTGGAATTGTATATGTGTGCTTTCCGTTCATCGCGAAATAAATGTGCTTATTGTTGAACTGTTTTCCCGCTTCGCTTCGTCATTTCTTTCATTGAATCCCCATCTTGCTTCACGTAAAGGGTTGGTCGTGGGCTAAGACGCCCGATAATTAATCGAACCGTCGAGGCCGCCGAATAACACCGCTCGGTTATCCCGATAGTACGGAACGGGTCGCTTAAGTGGCCCGTGTCCGAAGTCGACCTGCGATCGCCCGGTCTACCCTCCGTGTGGGTACTTAGGTAGGTCGAATTTGGCGAGCAACCCTATTCCACGCGGGGGCCGATTGGCACGATCGCGGTGAGACCGAAAGGTCCACCCGTGACTGGTTCCCGGCGTTAGTCCGAGAGGGTCACGACTGGATTGTCCGTCCGATGGGCGACGTGCCGCGATTCGAGTTACGTGGCCATCAGCACGCCGGCGGGCGCGAATCCGCAACACTGGTGTCAGGTCGTGCGATATAAACCCATCGCCCTCCTCACGGCACTGGTAACGGAGAACGGGAAAACGGGCTCTCCTGTCTCCAGCTAAATTCACGGGAATCGGTCCAGGGGTGAGAGAAGCGACCCCCGATTCCCTCCAAATTACGAGCGAGCTAAATTAACCCTTTAAGAGAAGCAAGATGGCGTCTCAAGGCGAGCGGGAGCCGGGGGTATTAGAAATGGATGTAGAATGTGTAGAATCCATGGCTCAGGATGAAATCCCCGTGCAGGAAATGTTAATTGTACAGGAAAACGAACTCGCCCAACTGAACCCAGAGACCGAAATAGGTGCAGCAGCGGCCGCGGTGTATGACACCTCCCCTCCCCCTCTCCACCAAAACCCCCCAACCCCTGCCGAAACGGCTCACCCAAGCGCACCCGACATGGCCCAGCTATTCACCATGCTGGCAAAAATGTATGCGGAAATGACAGCGAACATGATCAAGCAAATGAACGAAAAGATGGATACATACACAAATGAAATGAAAAACGAAATGAAAGGCATGAACGAAAAGATGGATACAAACACGAATGAAATGAAAAACGAAATGAAAGGCATGAACGAAAAGATGGATACAAACACGAATGAAATGAAAAACGAAATGAAAGGAATGAACAAGCAAATGAAGGAAGAAACTAAAAAGCTCCGGGGTGAGACGCAGAACATGGGCCGATGCCTGCAGGCGGGCATGAAGGCCGTTAGCAGAGAGCTTAAAATGGCGACTCCACGTGTAGGAACGAACGAGCTGGAAGGGGGTGCAACGGCTGTCGGGCCCGCGGTGGAGGCGGGTAAGGAAAAAGTAATTCGGGAGACAAGAGACGAGGTGAAAGTAATTGCGAGGGAGAGAAAAGAACAATTAATACGGAAAGCAAGGATGAGGTACGCGGAGATCGTGAAAGAGCAAGGAGTGAAAAACAGGGAAGGACGGGAGCGACTTAAAGAGAAAGCAAGGTTGACCTACATAAAGATAAGGGAAAGACGCCAGAAAGAAGCGGAGACTAATAGACAGGAGAGGACAACAGAAACTTATAAATGTATAGAGACACGGGAGACAGAAAAAATAGAGGAGAGACTGCATGAATTGGACAAGGTTAGAGACGAACACACACACACACACACACACACACACACACACACACACACACACACACACACACACACACACACACACACACACACACACACACACACACACACACACACACACACACACACACACACACACACACACACACACACACACACACACACACACACACACACACACACACAGGTAGTGGAGGACGATGAGGTTGAGCTGGCGGACCATGCAGGGACCCAGTGCGAGCAGCTGGATGGCCTCCTCCAGGAACGAGGGGAGGGAGTATGCCCCCTTGAGGCGAGTCACGACCAGGTGAGTTCGGTCGTGCTTTGCGAGGTTGAGGGGACGAGTGCTGTGAACGGGTGCTCGGAGAGCTTGGGGGGTATAGAGGCCCCGGAGACCCTTGTGGGGACACGAATCCCCAGTGTGGTTGTCCCTGTGTGTGTGGTGCAAGGTGTGAGTGCGTCCCCGTGTGTGGAAGCGACTCCGTGTGTGAGTGGTGTGGTGGCGATGGTGCCGGAGTACGTGCTTCCCAGCACGCCGTGTGTGGATGAGGCACCGTGTGTGGAAGAGGCCGTGTGTGTGTGGATGAAACGGCCAGTGTGGATGAGGCACCGCGGTTGAGTGCCCCCGCGTGTGTGAGTGATGGACGGTGTGTGGATGAGGCACCGCGGGTGAGTGCCCCCGCGTGTGTGGGTGAGGCACCGTGTGTGAGTGAGGCCGTGTGTGTGGATGAAACGGCCAGTGTGGATGAGGCACCGCGGGTGAGTGCCCCCGCGTGTGTGAGTGAGGCACGGTGTGTGAGTGAGGCACCGCGGGTGAGTGCCCCCGCGGGTGTGAGTGGAGTGGTTTGTATGAATGGAGCACCACGTGTGAGTGGTATGGGTTATGCAAGGGAGACCGTGTGTGTGAGAGAGCGGTATGTGAGGGAGATGTCGGTCGGCATGTGTGAACATGCAGCCGCGTCTCCCGGGGTGAATGTAATGGAATGGAGTGTGAGCGTCGTAACACGCAGGTGTGCGTGGGTCGAATGGCGACGACGGCGACATGTGAGGAAAGGAAGCCGAGTAGCGGCTGTAGTGGTTTCGGGGACCGTGCCGGGTTCACCCAGCAGTGAGCACGAGGTCCGTGCTGTGCAACGCACGAGGCCCCCACGTGCTCGTTTGCGAGAGTGAAGTCCCGGTCCGGAAACGCACGCGGTGGATTTGTCGATCCCGCGGACGGACAAAGTTTAGGCAGGACAATGGATTTGGACCGGACGGGTTCTCCACGCGATCGTGTGTGTTAAGCTCCAACGGGCAAAGCACATGTGTTCGCGTGGGGAACCCCTCGAGACGTGGGGCTTGTGTTTTTTTTTATGCGCACGGTGACGTCATGGCTGCACGTGGGGTTGGAATCCGGCAGGAGGGGTATCCCTGCCGGATGGTACCGTCCAAGGAGGGACGAGGTACACGTGCAGCTGCATGACGTCACGGGCAGGTGCAAAGTGCGCGAGCTGTGAGTTGCTGCTCTGGTGATGCGCATGAAAAAAAAAACAAAAAAAAACAGTAAGCCTCACTTTCGGGTGCACAGGATTCCTGGGCAAGGGGTGGAAGACCCCCTTACCAGGGCACAGGATGGAAACTAGTTAGGGGGAAGGGTTAGCTTAGCTAGACCGACTTCATGGGGCAGGGGTAAGTCCTCATGGAGTCCGTGGAATGGATTAGTTAGAGGGATTGTAGCCAGATTTAGGTTGGGAAATAAAATGATTTTTTGAGTTAGAAGACAGTGACAGACAGTAAATGTGTAGTGGAGACGTAGCTTAGCTACGTAGTGTTAAAAGGAACGTGCTACTAGTTTAAGGGACGACGTGGGAGCACGAGTTAGTTAGGGGATGTAGTTAGGAGGATGGCAGAGTTCAGTGGTGTGTGTGTTGAAGAGTTGGTGAGTTGTGAGGTGAGCACTTGTTGAGTGAGTGAGGCCAGCGGGTCTGTGTGAGTGGAGCGAATGGGGAATGCATGGTGCGATGAGTGATTGGGGGGAGGAGTGACTCCCGCCCAAGGGACCCCCGGGGTCAGTGTAGACTGAGTTAGGGGGTTAGTCAAATTAACAAAAATGGAGGTTGTTTTGTTGTTGGTGGGTGTGTAGGCTCGAAACCCGTTTGGAGGGGTGCAGGAGCCCTGTTGACGGGCTTGGGAGCGTGGCTGCGAAAGGTGAGTATCGCTGAGTGGGTACCCCGGGCACCAGGCTAGTCGGCCGTGGTAGGCCAAGGGCCCATGGGGGGCCGGGATAGCGTAGTGGGCACGGGTGCACCTGCTTGGTGCGGGGGCCCGGGGCACCATTAGCCACGTGGGCAGTGTTGTGGGCACGGGTGACCCTCGGAAAGGGGCCTGGGAAGCCAGCCTGCCACGTGTGCGTTTCAGGGGAGGTGCCATGGGGGGCACTCCCCGGTGTTAGGGAGCTGGTAGGCTCGGAGGCAGTGTAGTGCCCGGGGGTGCCATAGCGGGAGATTCGGCAGAGGGTCGTGCCTGCCAAAGGGAGCCACGTGTCCCAGCCATGAGACCGTGTGAGGGCACGGAGAGAAAATTGGGGGGCGAGGCCCGAAATTGTGAGGACACCAACACTGGCGACGGGAATCTGGGTTGTTAGAACCAATAGTTGAAGCGAGAGGCGCTTGTTGAAAGCCCCGGGGTAGTTTAACAGTTAAATGGATAGGGTAGATTAGGAAGTGTACCCCTCCGCACCATCCATCCCCTCGCTCTCGTTCTCGTTGTGGGCCGCTGGACCCACTTTGGTTATAGATCGCTGAACTCTGGGGAGGCCATTCTGAGGCTTGAATTGGGCCTCGACACAGGACGTTAGCTCTCCCTTATTCCCCTCCGGGAAGGGAACGTAGGGGTTGGGAGTAGGCAAGGTGACAGGATAGGTTAGCCGAACAAGGACAGTACAGGGGGTTAGGGGACGATTTATAGGGGGAAGTAAAAAAAAAAAAAAAAAATAAAAAAAAAAAAGTTGGGGCTAAATTGGGGTTTGACAAATTAAGGGAGTGGGTATGTACAGTGACAGGCAAAGGCGATAGGTGGGAGGGAGACAGGTAGGTAGGTCCGAGCCCGCCTTCCAAGTGGCCAGCACCACCGCACTCCCTCCACCAACCTCCACGGAACGGCAAAGGCTGGCCAACTTCATCTGCAGCTGCTGTGCTGCAAGGCCTGTGCCGGCCGGATCGTCTGCAGCTGTTTTCTTCAAGGCCTGTGCCGGCCAGTTCATCTGCCGGCTGTGTTTGCCTGCAGCGGCCTTCTTCTGCGGGCTGTGTTTGCCTGCTGCCTTTGCCATGCCATGCCCACTGCCCCTGTTCACCAGCCCCCATTCAATTTTGCGTTGCCCCCCCCCCCCCGCCTGTTCATTGCCATGTGCGCCAGGATCAAGGCAACAGTTTGCAAGCTGCAAGATCTGCCCTGTTGGCAGCGACAACACGGGCCTGCAGTGGCGGCCCATGCACCGTGTTTGTGTTCATCCATCCATTCGTTGTGTTCGTTGCGTGTGCCACTTGAGCTGGCACGGAGACTGCGTTTGTGCAGCCCATGCACCGTTGTGGTTCACTGCGTTCAGTTCAAAAGGGAAGGCCTTGGACTGCGTGTGAGTAGCCGGCCACGTTCCCTGTCACCTGCATTGTTTGAGTCAGAGACTGCATGCGAGCAGCCTGGCTCCCTGCTAACTGCTTTCTTTTTGCAGAGTTCATTGATCCTGGGCCATGGTTTAGTGTAAAATTTGTAAGTTAAGGTAAGATTTACTGTAAATATGAGTGCGTCCCCGGCATGTCTGTCCTAGCGCCGGCAATTTTATTTCAGTCGTCCATGTGAGTGAGTTTGTTTAGGGAGTTACTCAGCCCTCAGGTTATTTATTTTGGGGACACGAATACCATGAATGTCGCACTCAGGGATCCGTAGGTAAAATGTACTAGGGGAAAACGACACATGATGGCACACGAGAATTTGACGACTCGGGACGAGTCTGTAAAAAGGGGAGGGGGTAGTGTTGTGGTTGACGAAATTCACAAACCACCATTCAGGTCCCTTAGGTGAGATATCTCGGTAAGTATATGTGTAGTTAGGCCCAAACCCGTTGTCCAGAGGGAATAAATGTCATTCATGCGGGCTGCGACTCTTCAGGATAGCCGTTTTTCTTTTACTATCTTTATTTTGGACCAGCCGCCATTATTACCACCACCAACCACGTCTCAACAGCCATCACACAACAACCACCAACCACAACGCGGCCATCACAACAACCACCAACCACAACGCCGCTTCACCACAACCGCCACGACCTTTACCGTCACAACTCGCCACCATCGCATCACCGTCATCTCGCGCCACTCGTGGGCACCGATGCTGGACTCGTGCGGGGCGCGCACCGAGCAGCGTGTTCAAAAACATCACGGACTTTCCGCAGAAAAACGGATCAAAAACGACTCACGCCCACTTTTGTTCCGTCCAATCGGTGAGCGAGGGGCGATTTGGCCCCGCCTCCAGGGCGTTGGAGGGCGGTCACTATATGCAAATTCATGGATCAAAAACATTCACGCCCACTTTTCCTCGGGCCAATGGGGAGCGAGGTGAAAGGTCGGAGGCAGAGGGTCAAAGATGAAAGAGCGAAGCCACAGGGCTTATAAAAACGACTGCGTTCGTCAGTCGAGAGCAGTTCGCAGTTGGGAGTTCGCGGAGCCAGTGAAGAGTTGGGACGAGTCAAGAGAGTCAACAGCTGCTGTGCTGCAAGGCCTGTGCCGGCCGGATCGTCTGCAGCTGTTTTCTTCAAGGCCTGTGCCGGCCAGTTCATCTGCCGGCTGTGTTTGCCTGCAGCGGCCTTCTTCTGCGGGCTGTGTTTGCCTGCTGCCTTTGCCATGCCATGCCCACTGCCCCTGTTCACCAGCCCCCATTCAATTTTGCGTTGCCCCCCCCGCCACCTGTTCATTGCCATGTGCGCCAGGATCAAGGCAACAGTTTGCAAGCTGCAAGATCTGCCCTGTTGGCAGCGACAACACGGGCCTGCAGTGGCGGCCCGTGCACCGTGTTTGTGTTCATCCATCCATTCGTTGTGTTCGTTGCGTGTGCCACTTGAGCTGGCACGGAGACTGCGTTTGTGCAGCCCATGCACCGTTGTGGTTCACTGCGTTCAGTTCAAAAGGGAAGGCCTTGGACTGCGTGTGAGTAGCCGGCCACGTTCCCTGTCACCTGCATTGTTTGAGTCAGAGACTGCATGCGAGCAGCCTGACTCCCTGCTAACTGCTTTCTTTTTGCAGAGTTCATTGATCCTGGGCCATGGTTTAGTGTAAAATTTGTAAGTTAAGGTAAGATTTACTGTAAATACGAGTGCGTCCCCGGCATGTCTGTCCTAGCGCCGGCAATTTTATTTCAGTCGTCCATGTGAGTGAGTTTGTTTAGGGAGTTACTCAGCCCTCAGGTTATTTATTTTGGGGACACGAATACCATGAATGTCGCACTCAGGGATCCGTAGGTAAAATGTACTAGGGGAAAACTACACATGATGGCACACGAGAATTTGACGACTCGGGACGAGTCTGTAAAAAGGGGAGGGGGTAGTGTTGTGGTTGACGAAATTCACAAACCACCATTCAGGTCCCTTAGGTGAGATATCTCGGTAAGTATATGTGTAGTTAGGCCCAAACCCGTTGTCTAGAGGGAATAAATGTCATTCATGCGGGCTGCGACTCTTCAGGATAGCCGTTTTTATTTTACTATCTTTATTTTGGACCAGCCGCCATTATTACCACCACCAACCACGTCTCAACAGCCATCACACAACAACCACCAACCACAACGCGGCCATCACAACAACCACCAACCACAACGCGGCCATCACAACAACCACCAACCACAACGCCGCTTCACCACAACCGCCACGACCTTTACCGTCACAACTCGCCACCATCGCATCACCGTCATCTCGCGCCACTCGTGGGCACCGATGCTCGACTCGTGCGGGGCGCGCACCGAGCAGCGTGTTCAAAAACATCACGGACTTTCCGCAGAAAAACGGATCAAAAACGACTCACGCCCACTTTTGTTCCGTCCAATCGGTGAGCGAGGGGCGATTTGGCCCCGCCTCCAGGGCGTTGGAGGGCGGTCACTATATGCAAATTCATGGATCAAAAACATTCACGCCCACTTTTCCTCGGGCCAATGGGGAGCGAGGTGAAAGGTCGGAGGCAGAGGGTCAAAGATGAAAGAGCGAAGCCACGGGGCTTATAAAAACGACTGCGTTCGTCAGTCGAGAGCAGTTCGCAGTTGGGAGTTCGCGGAGCCAGTGAAGAGTTGGGACGAGTCAAGAGAGGAGACGGAGAGGGCGATCGGACGAAGCTGTGGAGAGGCGGCGAAGGCGGTTGAGGGGGTGCTCGCGTCGGATTCGGGGAACTGCGGAGGGAGAGGCCGGCGGCGCGACCGAGGTCGTGGTGGAGACGCTCGTCGCGGGACCCGAGATTTTGTGAAATCCTCCTTTCCCCGAGCATCAGCAACCCCCTCCTGTTTCCCCCTGCGCTGAGATAGTGCGACAAAAGGGGGCCCCCTTCCCACCCCCTACCAGACTGTCCGCGAGGCCCGCGGAGTTGAGGCACCACCGCCACTTCGCGTCTCATCATCAGACGGGTAGGCCCGACACGGTCTCGGCCCCAGGCCCGCCTACCCCCCTCATCCTGGAGGGTGGTTCTCTTTTCTTTTGCTTTGGGAATATGTGTTGTCGGCGACGTCTGTGAAGTAAAATTGTATAAGTGTTGCCGAGTGCCCGGTAGTCGGATGGATCTGCATTGTTGCATTTGCTTTTTGTCTTCTTCTTTTACATGTGCTTTTGGTGGAATTGTATATGTGTGCTTTCCGTTCATCGCGAAATAAATGTGCTTATTGTTGAACTGTTTTCCCGCTTCGCTTCGTCATTTCTTTCATTGAATCCCCATCTTGCTTCACGTAAAGGGTTGGTCGTGGGCTAAGACGCCCGATAATTAATCGAACCGAGGTGTTATTCGTCGAGGTCGACGAATAACACCGCTCGGTTATCCCGATAGTACGGAACGGGTCGCTTAAGTGGCCCGTGTCCAAAGTCGACCTGCGGCGAGGTGCGATCGCCCGGTCTACCCTCCGTGTGGGTACTTAGGTAGGTCGAATTTGGCGAGCAACCCTATCCCACGCGGGGGCCGATTGGCACGATCGCGGTGAGACCGAAAGGTCCACCCGTGACTGGTTCCCGGCGTTAGTCCGAGAGGGTCACGACTGGATTGTCCGTCCGGTGGGCGACGTGCCGCGATTCGAGTTACGTGGCCGTCGGCACGCCGGCGGGCGCGAATCCGCAACAATATCACCGAGAAAAAATGACAAGTTTAGTTATAATCCGGGAAGTGGATACAAAAAGGACAACAGTTTCACCCCGAGCATACGAGATTTCTCAAATATCTTCCGAAATTGCTCATCTTATGAAAGAACAGGGTGATGAACCAAAAATATTGTTATAGATATTCAAAAACATACTTCAAAATCAACGATTAAACTTAAAAATAACTACAAGGTTGATTTCACAATTGATAATTCATTTGGAGAGTTATTGGGTTTCTCCTCAAAAAAGATTGAAACGAATAGGACGTTTTACAGTGATAATGTCATTCAAATATCCTCAGGAATAAATTCGGTGTTAATTCACTGTGATTTGATTGATAGTGCTTATAATGATGGAATAAGAACAAATACAATATTTTCATTAAGCGCATACTCAACCCCAATTGGTTATAAATTCAATATGGAACCCAAAAATCTGGTTTATCGACCTGTGTCAGGAAAAACCAAAACCAGAGTAAATTTTTTAGGATAACCGACCAAGACAATAAAGATAATCACTTTTAATGGAGAAATTATATCCATCAGAATTCACCTATGTGAAGTTTTCCAATAAATAAATACAATGGTTATTGTGAGGAAACACAAGTTGGGAAAATATAAAATAATTACAGGGGATGGGATGTTCCTTTCCTCATACTACAAGGGTGAAGGTATGTATCTTGGTGTAGGATACGATAAACCGAAGAGACAAAGGGGTGTCTGACAACAATTTAGAGGAGATGGTATAATTGATACTCTAATAGGTATAGGTACAACTATTCTTAAACATAAAGACCTAATTGGTTCAACTGCTTCTGCTGTGGGAAATGTAGCAGGTGCTATAAAGAGTATAAAAGATGCCCAAAAGGAATCTTATAAATTACAAGCAATAAAAGAAATTAAGAAAGGCAAGCTCAGTTGTCTCCCCAAGAACGACAGAAAATAATTCAAATACTTGGGTCAAGGTTTCAAAAGTTTTAACATCTTTTTTCCTAAATAAATACAAGTATGGAAGCAATTGATAGTATCTATGATTTGGATGATACCATTGTCATCTCAAACTCCACTAAAAAGATTACTTCAAGGTAAATGCAATAACTGGAACAGACTGGAATGCAAATGGAACAAGAAGTTTTGAAATAAATAATCAACAAACTTATTTGAATCTATCCGAAAGTTTCTTGTTGTCTAAATTTATATTTACTAAGGCTGCGAATAACACAAACGCTACACTCGTAAATGATTTCTTCTGGAAAATGTTTGATAGTGTTTGTTTGTACATTGGAACACAAGAAGTTGAAGCAGTTGATTTTGTCTCTGCTACATCTGAAATGATGAAATTTACACTATATTCATTTGGTGATAGAATGGGAAAGGGGGCTGTCGAAGGTTTTATTCCTGATATGTCAACGGGAAGAAACACAGACCCTGGATATAGTCAAAGGAAAAGAATGTATAATGATGATACAAAAGCAGATAATAGTTTTACTGTGGCAGTTCCTCTTCAAGGTATATTTGGATTTTGTGATCATGATAAAGTTCTGTATGGTCTTAAAATTAGATTTCAACTTCAAAGGCATGATAATGAAAATAGATTACTTTTTGGTGTTGGTAATGCTTTTGGTGATCAGAATGAATTTGTAATTGATGAAATTCGTTGGTATATTAGTGAATATACTCCTAATCTTAAAACAGAAGAGATGTTGAATAGAAGACTTAACTCAAAGAAGCCACTCAATGGATCATACCTTAAATGATATCAACACGTTAAACTGAACCAAACCACTTTCACGTGGAATTTGGGTGTTCTGGAAGGAAAACCACGATATCTGTGGATCATTTTTTTAAAAAAACAGATGGTGATACTGCAACTGATAAGAATAATGCATTGAGTGATAATGCCAAGGTGAAACAACTTCGTGTTTCTTGAGATGGAACATTTTATCCACGAGATAAATTGGAAATTAATTGGGGAAAAATGATTGTGCTGAAGCATACAGGTCTTACCAAAAGGTGTGTGAAAGCAATGGAAATAAAGAACCTATTTTGGATATGACAGCATTTAAAAGTTTGTATACAATCTATGCGATTGACCTGAGTGCTCAAAAGGAAACTAAAAAATGTCTAATCGAGTGGATACTTCCCTATACAATGAAAGAGGAGAGTGTGAAGAAGTTGATACATATTGTTTGCTCTTGGAAGAAACAGAATTACAGATTAATACAGATAATGGTGTTATGATTAGTCTCACATAATTTGTTAAATAAATGAGTGGTAAAGTAGCAACTGGGGTATATGTTAATCAAATCAATCTTCATAAACTATCATCTTGTATTCAAAATCAAAAGCCTTGTATGATTAACGTTAATACAATTCAGAGAAAAGGAGCAGTAAGAATTGATGTTTTGCTCACAAGAGAACAGGAGAAAATCTTGAACGATACTGGCTCACATAAAATTAAAATGTCAAACCAATATTGAAGAAATATTCAATAAGAGAGACGAGTGGAGGATTTCTCCCATTTCTAATTCCTTTATTTGCTGGTTTAAGTGCGGCTGGAGCATTGACAGGTGGTATTTCAGCAGCGGTGAAAACTGCCAACGAAAGGAAGGCTCAACTCCGGGCTCAAAAATAATTGGAAAGACATAACAAAGAGCTGGAGAAACAAATTAGTGGAAGTGGTGTAATTGTAGATTTTGCTGAAAAACTTGAAAGTCTGCCTGATAAAGTGAGATTGTTAGTTGGAGACATGCTTTCTTCTATCTCACAAGCAGGTGTAAAATTAACTAAAAGGGGTAATGGATTATATCTTTCTAATAAATAAATGAGCATTGATGAGTGGTTGAAATAATTTGGAAAGAATACAACATCAAATTTCAAACTTGTCAAATATAGTAAGAAATTAATAATTAATAATGTGGTTATTTGTATGAGAGATGAATTAACAAACGTGTCTCAACATACAAAGATACCGTAATCACTTATGGATAAGCCACATACCCACCCCCACCCCAAAAAAGATCAAAATTTGGGGTGCCATATTACCCACAAAGTGAAAGGTACATTTCTCCAGTTTTCTTGCACCGACAAGATAAACCTTTGTTACTGGGTGCTGCCATCCATACAATAATTCACAGACCGAGGTTTGTTCGTCACGTTACTCCTGCAGTTCTGGGCAAATTACATCCAGACTTGTTCCAGAGGATCAGCATGACCCCAATTAATGTATACGGGTGTTTTTATCTTTGCCGGTGGTCTTGGGGGAGGGGGGTGGGAGCGGGCCAACGATGCAAATACTCTCGGTAAATGTGTACTGTGTAGCGCCACCACTGGGTGGGGGAGGGTATTACAAGTCTCCAGCATTTACAGTTCAGTATTCCTGTCCACACGTTTTCCAGTGCAGTGTGGCGTTTTGAATTATAAGCAGAAGGTACGTTTTTGCTTCATGCACGCAACCTAGCTTATCTATTTTTGCATATGCAGAGCTGTTACTTGCCTATACACTGCCCAAATAAAGGTATGCGTCAGAAGAATGTGTTGCATGATCGCCCGTAGGGTGGGTACTCTGCTAGTCTTAAAAATGCAGTGCATTGTATGAGATGCTACACTTTTGCAGTCCAAAGCCAGCCTCCAACTGGACATCTTCCATATTCGTGCAAAATATTTCCTTAACACACCTGACCTCGATTCCACTGACAAGGCCTTCATCCACACCATGGAGTATTGCTCTCCCCTCTATGCTGGGAACTCCTGCTTCACACCTTGCTCAGCTTAAAAGGCATGGACACGATCGTTGGGACTCTCCAGTGATGAAGATGCGTTGATGGATGATCACTTTCCCATTGCAGACAGATTGGTGGTCTGTCCAACTTCTCCTGCACCATTCTGCTCTTTCCGTGCTTTGCCCCCTTCTCGTTCCTGCAGGACACACGTGGTCCACCAGCAAGCCCCTTCTCGGGAAACTCACAAAATCCAGAATCACTGCTCACCTCCACCTGTTCCTGAATCTCATTCTTCCATCTATTTCTTCAAGACAACTGTTCACCACAATCTCAGATAATCCCTCAGCCAAAAAGAAGATCTTTTCTACACTCCCACCCCCTTACCAAAATTCAATTTCTCCTCGAGTTTCCTTCTGTATCCATTGTCAATACCATGCGTCGTCATCCCCTCCCCCCCCCCCCCCATCATCCTTTATTTGTCCAAGTCTCCCTCTGTGCCCCTCAACCCTGCTTTTGGTCCTTCCATTATGTTGAGCCTTGATCTGGTGTTCTCGCTCTCCTATGCATTAACAAAACAACAACAAAAAAAACTTTCCAAAATGGCTCTTTCCATAGATCATTTATATATTTAAAAAAAAAATTTTTTTAAGTGTTTTGCCAGAGTCAGAATACTTTTGATTCAAATGGATTGCCAGATTAAATTTTTAGGGTGTAGGTTTATACACACAGACTGGTACTTTTCCTGAGAATTTGGTTTGAAAATTATTTATATATTATACAGGAGTGTATATATATATATATATATATATATATATATATATATATATATATATATATATATATATATATATATATATATATATATATTATCCTGCATATTATACAGGAGTGATCACGGTACTGGTCTTGCTTACAAATGTAAAATCCTCCGTGAGAGAAAAAGATTTACAGGTGTGGAAGTAAAATAATTAATTTCATCTTGTGAAATGTGAATCATATGCGACACCAACAATTTATGGACATATTGTTATGGATTTGGAAGTCTTGTGCACAGACAGTCAGCAGCCCCCACAGTTATTTCAATAAGTACGTGTACTTAGTTAGAATTCATCCTGTGTCTAAAGGGAATTTCATGTGTGCGCTGTAGGTTAATTTTTTTTAGTTAGGTTTTTATCAACTACAACAACAACAGCGGACCGTTGCCTCGCTCCACCGTCGCCATTACGCAAGTGGCCTTAGGTGAGGAGGTAGGCGGAGCTACAAGCCCCTCAGCTCCGACTCCGCCCCAGAAAGGTGGGAGTTGCCCCACCTGCCGTGGGCCTGTCCAATGAGGGACAGCCAGCGAATCACACGATGCAACCGTCCAATCAGGAGGCGAGGAAAGAAATCCCTCCCACCTCAACAGAGGCTGAGTGATCGGTACATTCTGTCTGGTGGTCTGGGTCTGTCTCACCTGGTGTCGTCGGATCAGGGGAAGCTTTTCGGGCTTGATCGACGGTCGCCTCGTCCGCCTTCGTGCTGGCTGGCGTCCGTTGCACTTTCCCTCGACCCTGGTGCTTGGTGCTGCGTTGTGGCGGTGGGTTCAAGTCCCGCCACCGGACAAGCTCGACCAGAGCGCACGAGGTGGTCAAGTACAAGTGTAGGCTCTTGCCCTCAGCTCACTGAAAAGCCGAATAAAGACCCACAGGGTCGTGTGTGTGTGTATGTGTATGTGTATGTGTATGTGTATGTGTATGTGTATGTGTGTGTGTGTGTGTGTGTGTGTGTGTGTGTGTGTGTGTGTGTGTGTGTGTGTGTGTGTGTGTGTGTGTGTGTGTGTGTGTGTGTGTGTGTGTGTGTGTGTGTGTGTGTGTGTGTGTGTGTGTGTGTGTGTGTGTGTGTGTGTGTGTGTGTGTGTGTGTGTGTGTGTGTGTGTGTGTGTGTGTGTGTGTGTGTGTGTGTGTGTGTGGGCGCGCGCGCGCGACACCGTCCTGTAAGTAGAAACTGTTTAAGTGCCTTGTACATTGTAAATTGCATTTCTTATAGTCATGATAACTCTGCTCTTTTCGTGATCCCCTGCCCCATTATAAATAAACCCCCAATTGTTCAATGTTCCAGCTCGTTGTCTGTCACTTTCTTTCATTGGTTAAGCAGGGGCGTATTGGGAATGAGGGAGGGCGTGTGCCATAACTTGTCGTTTGGACCTACGGACTCTGGTAATTCCGCTTGGTTACACCGGACCGAGGTCGCGAGAGCGACCCGGTTCGATGGAGTCCGTCGAGGGTGTGACTTCCCCGGTAATTTGATGACGTGTGTACTTAGGTATATTGAAATTAGGCAATTAACCCTACCCCACGCCGTCGATATATTGGCGACCACAGTCTGCTAAAGGACCCGTGACCTTTCGGACTTATCCGAAAGTCACGATCTAAATTCCAGGGTGTTCGGTGGAGACGACCCTACTGCTCCCCCTGGTGGTCGTTTATCACCGCCGAACCCCGGCCCACAACAATATAAAGGTGATAGAAAGCTCTGTGGATCACATGACTATCACAAAGCATTGGTGTTTATGTATTGCTCATGCTGAAACAAATATTTTTCAAATTGGGATAAGCATGAATTTGTGGACATACTCATTTCTCTTTATATGCTTTAACACAATAATGAGGTATGAAATCTATTGTAAAGCAATGGCTAAAGTCACTGTCACCATATGAGGAATGGTTCACCAGAAAGAATAATGGATGAAGACACTGACACAGAGTTTACATTAAGATTTAAAATGCCCACAGCATAAAACATGCTTATTAGGTCTGACAATGAGAAAGTCAGAACTCATTACGTTTGAAGAGTGGACTGCTCACAGTTTTTTTTGTATAAAACGTCCAGGCTCATATGAGAGCAAGAGATAAAGGGGTGGGAGAGAGAAGAAGAAAACAGTGGGGAACAGACATTATATCTGTGGAAGGGAGAGGGACGGGGGGGGGGGCAGGGTACACAAAGTACTGTTTGAGAGGTTCTTTGTTTTACTCGTTACAATGTTTGCTTTCATGGTTGACAAACCATGAATGAGTGGAATCTTTGTTCACCTATACAGTACTGTGGTTTTGTTAGTGCCATGTAACTGTAACATATATTTTAAAAGCTTTGGATCATTGACTAATATATTATTTGCCTTTCTCAATGTTGAGAAAGTGCTCTCCTGAATCCACTAGTAAATGCTCAACACCACTACCGTACCAAAGCAAACATTTCAAATCAGATGACTTTCAACATATGGCAATAATAATAACGAACGTATAATCCCCATCCTGGCCCAAGCACATCAGGCAAGAATTTGTGCTTGTAGCTCTTGCGTTTGTGGACTTCAACAGGGCAATCTCGTTTGATGCTCCAGCAGTAGTCTGCCATCATATTTTTGTCCCATCGCCCTTGGTAGCGCTCTTCCATCGTCATGAGGTTCTGATGGAAGCGCTCTCCCTGTTCCTCACTTACAGCCCCAAGGTTCTCAGTGAATTGATCAAGGTGACTATTCAGGAAATGGAGCTTGACACTCATGTTGCACCCAAGATCGCGAAAAGCCAACAGCATTCTAGTAACTAGAAACTCATAGTTATCTGCCTTTTTGTTACCAAAAAAGCTTTGTATAACTGCGACGAAAGACAGCCACGCTATCTTCTCCTTGTCATTCATCTTCCTTACAAATTCCTCATCACGTACAAGGGCACGAATTTGAGGTCCATCGAACACACCTGCTTTGATCTTCTCGAAAGACAAAGCAGGAAAAGCAGAAACTATATGTTGAAAACATTCACCATCAGTACTCAATGCCTTCACGAACTGTTTCATCAAGCCGTGCTTGATATGGAGTGGGGGAAAAATGATCTCGCGGCTGACGATTGGGTCATTCACAATGTTTGGCATGCCTGCTTCCAGAGTTTCACGGATGGGAAACTCCTTCTGAATCCAGTGTTTCTCTCGAGCTCGGCTGTCCCACATGCAGAGATGGCATGGAAATTTTGTGAAGCCTTTCTGTTGACCAAGGAGAACGTTGACCATTTTCAGGTACACACAAATGATCCAGTTGTGCTAGTGATATTTGAGTAAGTAAATGACCATTTTTATGTCATTATGTACTTCTCGCAAATGCATTGAGTGACCAACTGGAACCGCTCCATAAACATTGCCATTGTGTAAGAGAATACACTTGAGGCTGTGCTTGGAGGTATCGAGAAATAATCGCCATTCTGTTGGATTATACAAAGTAACACCTAATTGCCTGAGAAGACCTGGGATATCGTGGCAGTAAACAAACTGCTTGTCTTCTGAGAAAAAGTCGACAAAGATCTGGTCCCGCTTTCGGAAATATGAAAAATTTGCAGAGTGGTGAAGTAGATTTTTTTCTTGCAGATTGGAGGCTAATACCTCAGCTGCTTTCTTGGAGAGCCCCAAATCACACACCAAGTCATTCAATTCCAGTTGGCTAAACTGCTGAGGGGCTGATGACTGTTTCGTATCAGATGAGGAGGCTGCGGATTCTGAAACCATTTCTTGAAGACCGTGATCACGACCCTCGTGCTCTTGCTGATCATGTTCACTGCCTTCATCTTCAGATAAGACAAAGCCATTAAAGACTGGAACGGGGAGTTCCTCAGAGTGCGGAGTAGGTCGAATTGCTGAGGGAATACAGGGATAGGAGATCTTTTGCCGGTTTTTCTTGCCGACACCCTTTGTGTTGGACCAGGTAAAAATAGCAGTCAGTTACGTGGTCCTTGGGTTCTCGCCAAATCATGGGAACTCCAAAAGGCAGACCCTTTCGTTTTCATTTTGTCCAGTCACGAAGCATTTCCTCACAAATATGACATACAATATGAGGAGCCTATTTCTTGTCTTGGTCACCAAGGGGAACATCAAAATAGGCTTGATAGGCAAGCCTTACAAACGATGTTATATTGCGCTTTTGACAAAGTAGTGTGTAGCAGCCACATACATAACAGAATGCATCAGGATTATTTACACATTTATGTCTTATTGAAGAAGCCATGATCAGATCTGAAACAAAGAAAAACATAAAGTTAAAGAATATATATATATATATATATATATATATATATATATATATATATATATATATATATATATATATCATTAAATATAAATAAATATCAATAAAGACAAAGAAAATTGATGTCAAATAAATCGTGAGGAAATAGTTAGCAACAAAATGAATACTGTCTATAGTTATTTCACAGTTTAGTCATCATATATTTCCACTAGAGTCTGAAATCGCACCCCGAGTTCTCAAGTTATCCCTAGTGCAAATAGCAATGGGTGTCCTTTTTTGCGAAAATCGCAAGTTTCAAATTGCATGAAAACTAGAGCATGTAGAGGAAAATCGATTTCAGATTTGAAATCAGCGTTGAAAAAATACATAGAATAAGTTGAAAAATCTCATGCAACAGATAATAAGAAAATATTTGCTCCCCAGTGTAATCGATCATTGCATACTGATGGCTGTTTTATAATGAATAGATATAGTGCGAGTTAAATGTGTAACAATGTAATCTTTTCTTCATTTGACTCAGTTGGCAAGTTAAAGAAAACTGTCTTTGTTCAAGCACCGGTGAGATGCAGGAATGCTCAATTCCAATTAATGAATAACAAATTTGCTGTGTTGTTAACCGCTTGGAATCACATGAATACGACATTATGTTATGAAGTATGCATTAGTGAAGCAATGCAAATATCTGATAAAGCTTGAAAGTGCTCGAGGACATACCATAGGAATTTGCATTTGAAACAGTCGTGACCACGTCCTTAAAAATGTTCTGTTTGTCTCATCAGAATACGATTGGTCAATTTGCTTGCATGCGAGTAGATCACCCTCCCATTTCTCTTTCCTATACAAGAAACTCTGTTTGGAACATCAAGCCAGAGAGCAATCACATTGCATTGTCTTTCTCCATGATCCAACCTGTATTGCGACTGGAGTTACTTGAGTAAGGTTGAGTTTTCCACCACACAGGTATGCTCTTCAAAGGAACAAATTATAGACTTTTATAAGAATAGTGTTTATTGAAAGACTGGCAATTTTATGATCAGCACGTTAGAAGAATGAACTCATCACAAATTAAGATGGTCGTTATGGTTGCCCGTACATCAACAATACTCGCTCTGCAAAGAGCAGTTACATGAAGGTTCTCAAATGTCACACCAACGATAAGGAGAACTAAATTTAATGAACCTCTATTATAATCAGACAAAGCAACAAAAGCATTCTCTGATAGCCACATTGGAATTTGAAGCTTGTCGACTCTTGACAAGAGGATGCACTTTTTTGGCAATAATCTGCATGGTTGGCAGCATCTGAAGCAGTTTGTAGACTTGTTCATAGAGTACAGTGTGCAGATTGAAATAGGGGGCAAAAAAACTTTTACTGAGCAGATGAGATGAACAGTA
Source organism: Eptatretus burgeri (assembly GCF_056783735.1). Lineage (NCBI taxonomy): Eukaryota > Metazoa > Chordata > Myxini > Myxiniformes > Myxinidae > Eptatretus > Eptatretus burgeri. The sequence goes on along the minus strand of NC_140970.1, from coordinate 5,800,373 downwards.
CATCAATGTGGCCAGGCCATCGATAATGAGCAGATGAAAACTAAGGAGGCTCATAATGGGACTATGTTTGGCTGAGCTGGAGAAAAGGACTCTGAAAAGAACCTTTTCCATGATGGTCTGGAGTGTATGGACATGAAAACATGAACCTTTTTCTGCTTGAAGTAACAAAATCCATTATAATTAGGGGCACTTATAATCATTATAATTAAGAGTGTAACCAACATTGAAAAATAAACAAAATTCAAAAAAATCAAAATAAAAAAAAATCAAAAGTTCAACTCAATTAAAAAAAATAAAAATAATATTAATAATAAAAACATCAGCACAAAGTAATCAATAATACAAAAGCTGAACATGGTCGATCAACTTTTTCTTTTTACTTGGTGATCAAAAATCCAAAGAAAAGCAAATCTGGAGCACTTTTTGAAGGAGGCAGAGCTGAGCCAGGTTTCATGGTGGTTGGTTGGTGAGGCCTGGAAGTATTCGGTGCGTGGACGCATTTTGGAATGTTGAGTTCATAGGTTAATCCATGCAGAAATCTAAAGGACAGGTTGATGAGAAAGGCATGATCAGTCAGGGTGGGCAAGCTGCTGGCACTGATGCCACAGAGAGTGCCGGAACAGACTGCTTTGATCAACAAGCATGTGGGACTGCATTGACTTGGTGGTTGGATGCACGCTACAAACTTGGATGGCTTTCTCAGTATGGTTCAGATGTACAAGCTGCACTTCCAAGTGAACTGTAAGCATGCATTTGCTTGGCTACACAAAGGTATGAAGCAACAGACCACTTGATAAAGCCTTTGACAGGATCAGATTTGAACCACCAAAAAGGACGAGCCTCAACGTAGGAATATGTCATGACACCATTTAAAGTCGGATTGCGAAAATAATCCTTCCATAAAATAAATGCGAGAAAAAAAGCACATTCAAAGTTTGCATGGTTCGATCTGATAAAGTTTTTTTTTTGTGCCAAAACGTCTTTTGTCATAGCAGAAAAGTACGAGGAAATGCTACCAAAAAAAAAAAAAAGCCAAAAGCAAAAATTGGTATCCATTGCAACTGCTTTGAGAAGCTGTACATCTCCAGATATCAGCTCAGATGGAATTCCCTCACTGTAGTTTTTTTCTGCACCTGCCCCTCTCTCCCATTATCAAATCTGTTTGGGCAACAGTCATTGATCACAAAAAATATAAATAAAAAGACTTGACGATTACAATGTTTGCCATCAAGGTAATCACTGCAGTACACAAGGGAATTTTATCCTAATCAATGAAATATTAACCCCATAACAAACCTCAGAGGACCCATATTACATGAGCACCAACAAACCATGTCATGAGCTCACCTTGGCTCAGCTACTCCTCATAATTCAATGCTTCCAACTCTTCTGATCTACAGACAAGACAACAGGTCCCCAACATCAATTTTAGTATTCTTTCATTTAGACCTGTCAATTGTGACATTGACAGGCAAGTAGGAAAAATAAAACATCCAAGTAGGCAAGTAGGGAAAAATCTGCACCCTTCTCCCACCACCCCACAATCAAAATCAACGATGTCTCGGCTAGACTATACCAGGCAGAGAGTTGTGCATTAGCCACATCAAAAAAAAAATAAATTTTTTTTTAGAATTTGCCAAAAATTTAATCAATGGATGTGTGTCCGCCCACATTATAAGTCGACCCACTGACGATTGATGAGAGAGAGATAGATCGATAGAGAAATAGAAAAATAATAAAAGTAGAAATAAAACTTCAGATGCTGCTAACTCAAGTGATCTGAAAAATTCAAAAGGGCAAGAGACCTGTTGAACCCACAATTGAATCAGTTCATCTTTGTATCGCAGTCGACATTTCACACTCGCCTACAAGCTGTTAAGCCTGGGTTCGAATCCCAACTCAGCGATAAACTAGCAGGTGTTTCATGCAGGGCGATTCAACGCGTCATCCCTCAGATGGACGTCAAACGGTCGTCCTGTCTGCCAACATTCGTTGGTGGACGTCACAGATCGCAAGATACAATTCCTGAAGAGTAAGCCCACTATTGCCAGCACCCTGAAGAAATTATGCAACAACCTGCTGCCTTCAAAAATGTTATAGACCTAGCTGAACTGCTGATATCTGCTCCAGGAAAAGAGCATACACCCCCATCACAACTTTCAATTTCCAAGCACCTCCCACATACAGTACTCGAACACAGCAAGAAAATGCACATACAGTCAGACACACCAACACAGGTGAGGACCCAAATGCAATGGCAAATAATTTAGCCATGGGGGCAGAAGTCATGACATTCAAACAAATTCTCCACTGGCATAGTCAATGAAAAGCAAAAAAAATACTGTCTTTCCCAAAGGGAGTCCTGCATAATTCAACAAATACTTTGCATATGGGTGGTTTGAATGTGTGGCACTTGATAGTTTTATTTGCAAGTGCAATTAGAATAGCTGCGAATAAAATTGGGTTCAGAATCTGACATTCTTAATGACATTAGCTTCTTCATTCAGATGCAGTTTCAACAAAGACAAAATATAATGCAATTGTACCAGATCCATATAAATCACAATCAAATGTGGAGGCCCTCAATCTCAAATCATGAGATCTCTGAGCATTTGACAGTTTCACACCCCGCTTTGCTCTCCAAACTCTGCATACTGCAATCAAGACGACCTCCTCCCATGGCTTACCAAGATCCTCTCTGTCAGCATGTGGCTATGGGATCCTCATCGACTGCACTTGATGAGGCTGAAGTGAAGCAAGGACGTGTCTTAAGCCCAGTCTTGTTCCTCACCTACAACGATCTTTTCCATTCTATTCTTTGGAAAATTTTGCTCATCTCTTCACTGATTACTCCTCTCCTCTGCCATGGCATCTCTTCCTTCAGACAGGTAAGCAGCAGCTTCTTCCCTCAATGCAAACACTAGCCCTAATACTTTATATAATCAGAAGCTGGTCCAACACTTAGAATATGGTGTTTCAATGTTGACAAATCTCCCACTCAATCTGTCCAAGATGACGGTAAGGTTAACCTTTCCATAACAAACCTCTTGAAGACACCAAGTCACTCCAGCTTTTGGTCCTCATTATGCTAAGAGCCATGCTATTTCTTGGGCAAACCATTTGTCCAACTTGGCCTCCAAAGCTAGTCCCCGACAGGCCATCCTGCAAAGCCTTTCCTTGGCACACTTGAACTCTTATCCACCGAAAAGGCCCTTCATCTGCAGCTCACTGAAGTACTGCCTCTCCCCTTTGCGATGGTGCCCATGCATCATATATTGGAGCCCAGGAAACCAAGGACCTCAAAAACATGGAAATCTCAAAGACCGTCGCTCTTATATCACAGACACATCAGTAGTCTCCGTATTCCACTGCCTAACTTTTGATTTTGCTGTCGCCTCCAGCTTTCTGCAGGGTTCACACGGTCAAGCACCAACCCACTTCTGATGAAACTCCCAAAATTGAGCATCTCTGCTCAGCTCAATCAATTTGTTCCTCTTTTTCTCTCACCTGAAGAACCGACTTCCTCAGTTTGTTGAATTCCATTCTCCCCTCCAGAGCATCATGATGGCCGTTTACCACCACCTCAAGTCATCCCCATCCATGCTGATCTTTTTTTTAACCCTCAACAACCCTGCACAAGCCAACACCTTCCTTTCCAGGTTGGTTATTGTACCCCCTTCCCTTTTTTTTCTCTCCATTCTCTCTCTTCTTATTTTCACTGATTCTTGCAGTGTTTGAGGTGTACCCAACTTCTTCACCCCAGCTGTCCTCTCACTCCCTTTGATCTCATTATGCCTCCACATGTCTCAAACCTTGCTGATGGTGTGTTTCCATCCCTTCCACAATGTTCTGCTTATCCTGTTAGCTCTTCCACGAAGCTCAACTTTGGAAACAAAACAAAATAAAAAATTACCCCGTGTGGGGGTGACGGTCATCTCTATAATACCACAAGTTCTCAATGTTCAGTACAAGTAACCACGAAACAGTCCAAACTAACCGTTTAGATTGAAATAGTTTACAGAGATACACCAGGATAATACTACTAATGACATAATTAATAAATATGTATTGTTCATTTAGTACCCGGATTAACACATCAGAATCACCAATAAGTGCAATACGTGGTTTTCCAGTCCGTCCACTCTCTGGGGACATTTCAATTCCGGTTGAAGAAAAAAAAAACGAAAAAATAGGCTTAGCTCTCGGAGATTATGATAATCCTGCAGATTATTCTTCACTGATTATAATGCAACTTTCAGAATGAAAATTGGTCAAGTATTTATCGAGATATTGATGTTTGAAAAATCGTAAGAGCCAGCAAATTCATTAATTATTAATTCCACAGAAGTTTTGTGACACTGCACAAAGTAACATGTCAGGTATGAAAAAACATTTTGTATGCCAGATTCATTAATTATGGAATGTACTCATTGATATATTAATCAGAAAGCCCGAAGCATGTCGCATAATTTATCACTTACCCCCTCATCCGGGATCCGTGGCCTTGCCCCACAGCCTGCAGCCCTATGTCCGCCGGTGATTATGTTAGATATCGGCACGATCGAGAGGAGCCTGCGAATTATCCCTGCTGATGCACTGAATTGATGCAATCGTTCGGCCAGAATATTCGTTGTCAAGCTGTTGCGTGATTAAATCACCAATACAGTCACTCAAATTTATACCGCCGACATACTTCTTAACAATCACCTTCGCCCCAGAAACCACAGTCAATCTAAACCACGCTGGCCACTGTTCAGACGCCATTACCGGACTACTGCGCAGTTCTACTACGCAGTTTGGTTAAAGATGACTCGGCATTTTGGCGCACGCGCACGAAATTATATTTTCAAAATAAATGCCAACGTTTACATTTTGGGTTTTGAAACTTTTGCACCTTCAGCGGAAAATGTATAAACATAAAAGGCTAAAAATGTGTTTTATATTTATATTTCATTTCTCCTTCCTTCCTTCTTTGCGAATCGCATCGGCGTTTTTGGCCATCTTCCAGATCACGTGACGATCAAACGGGAAGGAAATTCAAAAATCTGTCCGGTTAGATAAAAGATATTTTTTACTATCATAATCAATAAACAGTTGCCGAATATCTTGGAGAATGACAGACGAGATAGGTTTTGAAAATGGCGATTTTTATAACTTACGTGACCTCGTCCCTGACCTTGAACCTGGACAAAAGTTATATCGTTGTGCAACACTCATTGACCTCTACCAACATACTAAATTTCATCAAGATCGGAAAGAAAAATTGTTGACGGATGTACGGACGGACATTTGGTCCGGCTTTATTAGGTCATCTCGGTAGAGATGACCTAATAAAAATAGGGGCCATACCCCTGGGCGCTCACCTGGCAGCAACTGGATAAGATAATTGAAGAACCACTGGTTGGCATGGATGATCCACAAAATATGTAATAGAGAAGAAAGTAAATACCTATGGATTTTTTTAATGCCATGAAAAAATACTTTGGTACATCACGGGTGATAAAGGTTACGGTCAAGTTTCATCGAAATTGGGTGTGTGGTTTCAGAGTGGGGGGTAACCCCCACAGTGAGATGGCAGGCTTATTAAACAGTTATTTTTCTTCAACTTTTACACAAGAACAGTCAGGACAATTGCCAAAAGCTGAGAGAATCTATCAAAGATGTGAGGAATGGCTTTTACAGAAGATCCATGTTGGAGTGAAGGAAGTAAAAGGAACAGCTTGGTAATCCAAGAGAAGATAAGGCTCCGGGTCCAGATAATACGCATCCGAGAGTATTGATGGAGGAGGCTGAGCAGGACTGGTAAGCGAGATATTAATGGATATTTTCAATAGATCCTTGGAGCCAGGACAGGTACTGGAGGATTGAAGAGTAGCAAATGTAATACCATTATTCAAGAAAGGATCCAGAGAAGAATTGGGAAACTATTGACCTGTTAGTTTGACTTCAGTTGTGGGGAAGGTGTTGGAGACATTAATTAAGGACCAGATGAGGAACCATTTAAACAAATACAAACTAATTAAAGGTCGTCAGCATGGGTTTACCAAATCTTTTAGAGTTCTATGAAGCAGTGTCTGATTGGGTGGATGAGGGAAAGGCAGTGGACATAGTATATCGAGACTTAAAGAAGGTATTTGATAAGGTACCACATCGGAGGTTGTTAGCCAACGTGAGGGCTTGTGGAGTGGCTGGTAAGGTAGCAAATTGGACTGCAAACTGGCTTAGTGATAGGAAGCAAAGAGTGGCTCTGAGTGGGAGGATGTCTTGCTGGGAGGATGTAAGTAGTGGGGTACCTCAGGGATAAGTACTCGGATCATTACTATTCATTATTTACATCAGCGATTTGGATAATGGGGTAAAGAGTAAGCTTTCCAAATTTGAAGATAACACAAAGCTTGGAGGTAAGGTGGATAGCAGAGGGGGTGGTGATCAGATTCAGGAAAGTATTGATACTTGTATAGATTGGGCAAAAGAATGGCACATGGAATTTAACCTGAGCCAGTGCAAGGTGTTGGGGATGGGAAATAACAATGAAAATAGAGATTACAGGATGCAAGGGGTAATTTTGGAGCATGTCACACAGGAGAAGGATCTGGGGGTGGTAATACATAAGGGAGGGAAGCAGGCATCACAGTGCCAGGCAGCTACATGTAAAGCAAATAGGGTTTGAGGCTGTATTCAGAAGGGGATCATTTATAAATCAAAAGAGGTGGTGTTAACATCATACAGGAATTTAGTGAGGGCCACATCAAGAATATTGTCTGGAGTTTTGGTCACCACAATTCCAGAAGGACATAGTTGCCATGGAGAGGGTTCAGCACAGAGCAACTCGATTGATTCCAAGCCTAGCTATACTCAGCTGTGAGGATCGGCTGAAGGAGACAGGGCTTTATTCACGAGAAAGGAGGCGATTACGAGGAGATATGATGGAGATGTTTAAGATAATGAAAGGTAGAGATGAATTATTCAACAGAGTAGCCTGAGAGTAAAGAGGAGAGTTGGGATGGTAACAAGGCAGGGGGCTTTTACTCAGAGAGTAGTTAATGTATAGAATGGTCTCCCTGGAAAGGTAGTAGCAGCAGAAAAAGTAGTTAAGTTTAAATTAGAATTAGATAGGTACCTGGAAGTTATGGAGAAAGATGGGGATGTTAACAGGACTTTTGGTAGTTTGAGCATTGATGGGTGATTGCATGCATGTGTACTGAGTGCTGTTGGTGTGGATCTTGTCAAGGGGTGTTGTGTGGTGGATGTTGTATGTTTTTAACTGAGCCCATGCCCCCTCCCCTGAGGGGAAGATGAAGAAGAAAAAAATACCAATTTTTTTTAAAATTCTTTGTATTTTCTTCCTTGGATCTTGTGTAGATAAATTAGTATGGTGTTCGCACAGGCATGATCGGCTGAATAGCCCCCACCTGTGTTAGATTTCCTAATATAGAATCCTTTCGACACCAATATTTTTTATGTCGTGAACAAACTTTAGTACATCACGGGTGATGAAGGCGGTGGTCAAGTTTCTTGGGAATTGTGTGTGCAGTTTCTAAGAAGGCAAATACATATTTTGGAGGGCACCCCCCCCTTAAAACTTCATCTAAACCGATATTATTTTAATAGGGCGTACAACTTTGGGACATCACGGGTGATGAAGGTTGTAGTGAAGTTTCATCGAAATTGTCATTTCAGAGTAGAAAGCAAATATCTCTTTTGGGGAAAGGGGGGCGGCAACTCCCCCATAAACCCTCTTGGTTGACCCCCCCCCTCAGATCCCGATTTTTTTTTTTCAATGCCATGAAAAAAGTTTAGTACGTCACGGATGATGAAGTTTGTGGTCAAGTTTCATCAGAATTGCACATGTAGTTTCTGAGAAGAAAGCAAATACCTATTATGGGTGGGGGGTGAGGAAAACCCCGTATACCCCCCTTTGGGCCCAATTTTTTTAATGCCATGAACAAACTTTGGTACATACATGGTGATGAACGTTGTGGTAAAGTTTCATCAAAATCGTATGTGTAGTTTCAGAGAAGACGTTAACAGTATTTGTGGACGGATGGGCAGACAGCACACCATCCCATAAACTCCTTGGAACAACATTTCAGGTGAGCTTAAAATAAAGTGAAAACACATACCATAAGATTCGTAATAATCACGGTTGGAGCGCCTGTCGCTGTAATCACGTGCATAGCGGTCTCTGTAAGCACAAACATTAGATTAGCCAGCAAGCATGAAAACATTTTATGTACAATGACACACGCAGCAAGTTTATTCATTATTTAAACGCACACCATGTTAAGGTATATAAAGCAGCTTAACACGTCCTTCTATAATGTAATAAATAAGATTCATCGGATGTATGTCAGTATCTTTTTTGCAAAGACAGCTGGACCAACAACCACCAACTCAAGCACACAGACCAAGTCTGACCCAGGGGTTGTCCTACATGTATTTTCATCCACAACCTCAGCCTTAAAAGAACCATTGTTTTTTTTTAACATGCTTGAGAGATAAAATTCCCCCTTTACCCACTGATGTTCTGGCTTTCCTGCCTCCTACACAGTTCTCCCAACCCCGATCCACCTGCCCCATTCTCAACCCTGCTGGCTCTCCTGCTTCTCCCACTCTGTTACTCCCCCCCCCCCCCACCCCAGGCAACCCTGCAAGTATGAAATAATAAACAATTAGCAATTGCTTTCAAACCAGCAACGAGAGTAAAGAAAATTGCGATTGCTTGTTCAGGTGCTCGGATGCTGAGGGTTAAAAGTTAATTCCTACTGTACTTACTTCCTGTTACGTCTTGACGTCATACGTTTCACAGTTCCTGTTCCATGTTTCGCCGAGATGCCGAGTGCATCAAAGCTTTGAAAATCATATACAGTGTTCCTGTATGTCGGTATGAAAAATTGTATCGATATAATCGCCGGACCCTACCGCACGCTGTCTTGAGAAACAAAAACATGGGCAAGATCTTCGAGCAACAAGTTTGATTGGTTGTGATGACGTAAAAAGTGATAATATTTTGTTCAAGTACTGTTAAACGCAAGTATTTTGAAGTGTCAAAAGGCAGTTTGTGTTCTCGTATTCAAATACATCATTCAATCGAAAATGAAGACGTGAAAGGATGAAGAAAAAAACAATTCCACAAGTTTACCGCTGTTGAGAGTGGCTTTTACACCACCTTATCCAACACGTTACATTGGTTCCTCATGCCAATTGTTTGTGCCCTTTATAACATCCATAACAGAAAGTTTCCTCCTTGGAATGATTTTCAATTTTGTTTGACTGCCACACAACCAGACAGAGTAAAAATATTACCTCCCTCCTCTCTGTGCTTGAGCAATTGGGACGAATTCAGAGGCAAAGGATTGCTAAACTGCAGGTTCGTTTTTTGGTTCATGTTCAAAATATAACATTTGATTGAAAGAAAGTTGTTCCTCGTTTGTAAACAGGAGACAGACAGACAGATGTGAACCAATTGCTTAACCCCACTATTACCTTCGCACGCGCAAGGTAATAATGCAAAAATTGACTATGGCATTCCAGAAACTAGTTTTTTGCTCATTGGTAACTTTGTCCATATACATACACAATTTATGTTGACAATTTAATAAATGAGATTAAACTCTTGCTTTTGCAGTCATTCAATAACTTAGCTCTCCATAAACATTGATAAAATTAATTCTTAGCTCGCTTTGGTGTACTCCAAATCATTTAAACAGTTTCGTCTTCCCGTGCGCCTGAACGGTGAAGCACGCTGCAGAGTTCCAAGTATAGTCGAAAAGCACGCTGGTCAAAAAGAAAACAACTTCACAATTTAACCCTAATCCAGGATACTCAAATAAAGCACTGGAAATTTAACAGAACAAAGGACACGCGCAACCGAAGAAGGAATTGCTTAATAAACTAGAGGGGGAGCACTCGGTAGAGTGCAAAACCTCTGCCGCCAATAATGCTGGGTCACTCAAGTGAACCTGATATCCTATTCATTCAATTTGACGTCAACAGTGCTCATAGAGTTATAGTTTGCAACTTTCCCTTTTACATACTCAATTCATTCGTCATAACGAGATTCCTTGAGACAGAAATTGATTTTATGTGGGTATATCCACCTGAAGTTCCAAAATCAACCGCAATTATAATTTTGGCATGTTTTTTGTTGGAAATCACTTATAACATGTAGAAATGCCAAAAAAAAAACAAAAAAAAACAAAAAAACGAAATTTTGTTGAAAAAAAAAAAGTTGCAAAATTTTCTGTTTTTTTTTCTCTAACAATTTTTTTTTGGGGGGGTGGGGGTTGGAAATCACTTAAAACATGTAGAAATGCAAAAATAAAAATTCAAATATTTTTTCAAAATGCCCGCCATAGCAGCCAAATTGGACTTTGGACCGAGTCCAAAATCTAATGGCATGATCCTTGGACCATACCTTATCCCCCCACCAAGTTTCATCGAAATCCGTTGAGGAGTTTTTCCGTAATACTGTTCACAAACAAACAAACAGACAGACAGGGGTGAAAACAGTAACCTCTGTCCATCTTCGATGGCGGAGGTTAACTAGAGGGGAAGCACTCGGGAGAGTGCAAAACCTCCGCCGCCAATACTGCTGGGTCACTCAAGTGAATCTTATATCTTATTCATTAAATATGATGTCAACAGAGCTGACAGAGTTATAGTTCTTTTCTCTAACATTTTTTTTTTTTTTTTTTGGGGGGGGGGGGGGGGTTGGAAATCACTTAAAACATGTAAAAATGCAAAAAATATATATATTAAATCGAAATTTTGTTGAAAAAAAAGTTGCAAAATTTTTTTTTTCTCTAACAATTTTTTTTGGGGGGGAGTTGGAAATCACGTAAAACATGTAGAAATGCAAAAAAAAAAAAAATCTTTTTTTGGGGAGGGGGGTTGGAAATCACTTAAAACATGTAAAAATGCAAAAACAACAAAAAAATTTTCTCAAACAATTTCTTTTGGGGGGGTTGGAAATCACTTAAAATATGTAGAAATGCAAAAAAAAAAATTTTTCTCTAGCACTTTTTTGGGGGGGGGCGGTTGGAAATCACTAAAAACATGCAGAAATGCAAAAAATTTTTCTCTAACATTTTTTTTTGGGGGGGTAATTTTTTTTTGGGGGAGGGTTGGAAATCACTTAAAACGTGTAGAAATGCAAAAAAAAAATTTTTTTCTCTAACAATTTCTTTTTGGGGGGGGGACCAAGTCCAAAGTTTAATGGCATGATCCTTGGACCATACCTAACCACCCCACCAAGTTTCGTCGAAATCCGTCAAGGAGTTTTTCCGTAATACAGTTCACAAACAAACAAACAGAGAGGGGTGAAAACAGTAACCTCCATTCATCTTCAAAGATGGCGGAGGTTAATAAAGGATAGATGGAATGAAAAAACAAAAACGGAACAGATCCTCAGGATAGCAGCACTGAAACCATGGAGTACGCATCACATGTAAATAGAACAATAAAACACAAGCAGGCTTCCTGAAAGCCAAAAGCCTCCATGAGGTGAGGGTTGGACAGAATAATTGTTCGTGTACAATGTGACAGTTCTAAAATAGTCCTGCACTCCAAAGCATTTTTCAAATTATTTTCTGCCCTGAAGGCAACGTCGAAATGCATATAATCCAAGACACATACACAGCTCTCAAGGCCACCATTGTGGAGGTTCCACTGGTGTTAAAGGAAGGTAACCGACAAAAATATAATTCCAGCGACACAAGTTGGAGTCGGTTGGGTAAAAGGAAACAATTTATTTTTTGGCCTGACGTCTGTCATCCGATTCCCCGCTAGTTTGTGAAATTGCTGTTCTCTCTCCTTAATTCCTCCTTTGACAATAGATGTGTTTATAGAAGTTTATTATGATTTTTTTTTTTAATAACCCTCAACAGTTGTGTGATCTGTCAAAATAAAACTTTTCTCAAGCTGAGGACATTCAGTGAAGGCAAAAATAATTCAACAGCAGCGGACCAGCTTACCCTTCTCGGCCACTACCACGATAATCATCCCGTCGGGAGCTGTAACCCTGCTGCTGGGAGCCTCCATAGGAATCTCGACTGCGGCCACCACCAAAATCACCACCCCGGGCACCAAAACCTGCAAGCACATGCACAGCTGCATTCAAAATTCAAAACACTTCCACATTACACACAAAAAATAAAAAAAAAACTGAATGAAGAATGCAAGATAATTTCAAATATGACTGATGCTTGTGGAAAACTTAATGGAGAGTCACCATTTTAGGGCATTTCTCATCTATTGTTGACAACAAACACCTAAAAGTAAATTCCGCCAATGGATGTGCTGAAAATCCAAGATGGGACCAATTGAGAGAAGAAGCTAAAAGGAAATAATTTTGCAATGTATCATGACTGGAATGGCACTCAGGAGAGCACACACGTACTTCTGCCAGGCTGACGAGTTTACCTGTCGTCTCCCACTGACAGAACAGATCTGCATTCGGACCTCAACCAAAATCTAAACACGTTGTTCTCGTCACCAACCCAACTCATCCACCAAGTTGTCATACACAATCCACAACTTTTTGATACATCATACTTAAATATATAAATGTCATTTTTGGCGACATCTCTCAATGGTGAAGAAAATATAAATATGATGTCAACAAAACTACTCTTGGATCCAGATCTTCGCGGAGAAAGGGGGGCGGAGAAAGGGAAAGGGGAGCAGGTGGGGGGTTAGAAGAGCAGGTGGGGGGGGTAGAAGAGCAGGTGGGGGGGTAGAAGAGCAGGTGGGGGGGTAGAAGAGCAGGTGGGGGGGTAGAAGAGCAGGTGGGGGGGTAGAAGAGCAGGTGGGGGGGGTAGAAGAGCAGGTGGGGGGGTAGAAGAGCAGGTGGGGGGGTAGAAGAGCAGGTGGGGGGTAGAAGAGCAGGTGGGGGGGTAGAAGAGCAGGTGGGGGGGTAGAAGAGCAGGTGGGGGGGTAGAAGAGCAGGTGGGGGGTAGAAGAGCAGGTGGGGGGTAGAAGAGCAGGTGGGGGGTAGAAGAGCAGTGGGGGGGTAGAAGAGCAGTGGGGGGTAGAAGAGCAGGTGGGGGGTAGAAGAGCAGGTGGGGGGTAGAAGAGCAGGTGGGGGGTAGAAGAGCAGGTGGGGGGGTAGAAGAGCAGGTGGGGGGGTAGAAGAGCAGGTGGGGGGGTAGAAGAGCAGGTGGGGGGGGGTAGAAGAGCAGGTGGGGGGTAGAAGAGCAGGTGGGGGGTAGAAGAGCAGGTGGGGGGTAGAAGAGCAGGTGGGGGGTAGAAGAGCAGGTGGGGGGTAGAAGAGCAGGTGGGGGGTAGAAGAGCAGGTGGGGGGTAGAAGAGCAGGTGGGGGGTAGAAGAGCAGGTGGGGGTAGAAGAGCAGGTGGGGGTAGAAGAGCAGGTGGGGGGTAGAAGAGCAGGTGGGGGGTAGAAGAGCAGGTGGGGGGTAGAAGAGCAGGTGGGGGTAGAAGAGCAGGTGGGGGTAGAAGAGCAGGTGGGGGGTAGAAGAGCAGGTGGGGGGTAGAAGAGCAGGTGGGGGGGTAGAAGAGCAGGTGGGGGGTAGAAGAGCAGGTGGGGGGTAGAAGAGCAGGTGGGGGGTAGAAGAGCAGGTGGGGGGGTAGAAGAGCAGGTGGGGGGGTAGAAGAGCAGGTGGGGGGTAGAAGAGCAGGTGGGGGGGTAGAAGAGCAGGTGGGGGGGGGTAGAAGAGCAGGTGGGGGGTAGAAGAGCAGGTGGGGGGTAGAAGAGCAGGTGGGGGGTAGAAGAGCAGGTGGGGGGTAGAAGAGCAGGTGGGGGGTAGAAGAGCAGGTGGGGGGTAGAAGAGCAGGTGGGGGGTAGAAGAGCAGGTGGGGGGTAGAAGAGCAGGTGGGGGGTAGAAGAGCAGGTGGGGGTAGAAGAGCAGGTGGGGGGTAGAAGAGCAGGTGGGGGGTAGAAGAGCAGGTGGGGGGTAGAAGAGCAGGTGGGGGGTAGAAGAGCAGGTGGGGGGTAGAAGAGCAGGTGGGGGGTAGAAGAGCAGGTGGGGGGTAGAAGAGCAGGTGGGGGGTAGAAGAGCAGGTGGGGGGTAGAAGAGCAGGTGGGGGGTAGAAGAGCAGGTGGGGGGTAGAAGAGCAGGTGGGGGGTAGAAGAGCAGGTGGGGGGTAGAAGAGCAGGTGGGGGGTAGAAGAGCAGGTGGGGGGTAGAAGAGCAGGTGGGGGGTAGAAGAGCAGGTGGGGGGGGTAGAAGAGCAGGTGGGGGGGTAGAAGAGCAGGTGGGGGGGTAGAAGAGCAGGTGGGGGGTAGAAGAGCAGGTGGGGGTAGAAGAGCAGGTGGGGGGTAGAAGAGCAGGTGGGGGTAGAAGAGCAGGTGGGGGGTAGAAGAGCAGGTGGGGGGTAGAAGAGCAGGTGGGGGTAGAAGAGCAGGTGGGGGGTAGAAGAGCAGGTGGGGGGTAGAAGAGCAGGTGGGGGGTAGAAGAGCAGGTGGGGGGTAGAAGAGCAGGTGGGGGGGTAGAAGAGCAGGTGTGGGGGTAGAAGAGCAGGTGGGGGGAGTAGAAGAGCAGGTGGGGGGGTAGAAGAGCAGGTGGGGGGTAGAAGAGCAGGTGGGGGGTAGAAGAGCAGGTGGGGGGTAGAAGAGCAGGTGGGGGGTAGAAGAGCAGGTGGGGGGTAGAAGAGCAGGTGGGGGGTAGAAGAGCAGGTGGGGGGTAGAAGAGCAGGTGGGGGGTAGAAGAGCAGGTGGGGGGTAGAAGAGCAGGTGGGGGGTAGAAGAGCAGGTGGGGGGTAGAAGAGCAGGTGGGGGGTAGAAGAGCAGGTGGGGGTAGAAGAGCAGGTGGGGGGTAGAAGAGCAGGTGGGGGGTAGAAGAGCAGGTGGGGGGTAGAAGAGCAGGTGGGGGGTAGAAGAGCAGGTGGGGGGGGTAGAAGAGCAGGTGGGGGGTAGAAGAGCAGGTGGGGGGTAGAAGAGCAGGTGGGGGTAGAAGAGCAGGTGGGGGGTAGAAGAGCAGGTGGGGGGTAGAAGAGCAGGTGGGGGGTAGAAGAGCAGGTGGGGGGGTAGAAGAGCAGGTGGGGGGTAGAAGAGCAGGTGGGGGGTAGAAGAGCAGGTGGGGGGTAGAAGAGCAGGTGGGGGGGTAGAAGAGCAGGTGGGGGGGTAGAAGAGCAGGTGGGGGGTAGAAGAGCAGGTGGGGGGGTAGAAGAGCAGGTGGGGGGTAGAAGAGCAGGTGGGGGGGTAGAAGAGCAGGTGGGGGGTAGAAGAGCAGGTGGGGGGTAGAAGAGCAGGTGGGGGGTAGAAGAGCAGGTGGGGGGGTAGAAGAGGAGAGGGGGTAGAAGAGGAGGGAGGGGTAGAAGAGGAGGGAGGGGTATAAAGAGAGAGGAGAGGTCTCGCATATCACTCATGTGGCAGTTGATACAAACTACAATGGCGTGCTGAAAAGTAATTTCTCCTATTCTTTGTCTCCAGAACAGGTAAAGATATTCAAATGAAACAACAGATACCAACATCAACCTTTATTTTACCATGGTGCATATGTATTTCTCAACAATCACTCACCACTGCAGTCCACACATTTCTGCCAACATTCAAACAGTTGTGAAGCCGTCACAATAGAACTGAGTCTTGGTTACTTAACCAGCATTTTACAGCAGCCTTGAAATCAGTCAGAAGAAAAATGTTCTCCATGAAGGTGTTCCTCAAGTTTGGGGAAGACAAAAATCTGATGGAACCAAGCCAGGGATGGTAATCCTTTATGGTGGTACTCCATTGACTGGCTCTCACTCTCTCAGGTTCGTAATGGTCCAACTCACTCTCATATCCAGTAATCACCAGCCAACCGATCTCCAGCAGGTCACCCTAACTCTCATCTCCTGCTCCTCGCAACACTGACAACATCGTGCCACCCTCTGCAATCTTGACTAACATAGCACTGAGACAGAGCATCAGAATCACAAAACTTCGCACCCAGTAGTAGGAAGAACTCCCGTGTGGACTCGGCTTTGTTTAATTTTAATATCTTTTCCTGTTTTGGATTAATTTTCATCTTGCCCTCATGTCTTCAAACTCGGTGTCGTTCACTTGCTACCGATGAACTGTGGCTCTCTTTTAATGGAAGTTAGTATTGAAAGTCGAGGAAAAATATGGTGTATTCAAAAGTTGTGTGGTGGACTGTGTTGAAAAAGTTGTGGACAGGTTGTGCCAAAACTTGGTGGATGACTTGGATAAGTGACAAGAACAAGCAGATTAGATTGTGGTTAAGGTCCATATGCAGTTGTGTGGTGGATTGTGTTGAAAAAGTTGTGGACAGGTTGTGCCAAAACTTGGTGGATGACTTGGATAAGTGACAAGAACAAGCAGATTAGATTGTGGTTAAGGTCCATATGCAGATCCAGCCTATCAGTGAGATACAAAGCGTTAACTGTTCAACATGGTGGAGGTATGCGTTCCACCAGGTGCCGGTATGCGTTGCAAATGTTTTGGTTGAGAAGAGATGGAAAAACATTTCAAGCCTTGAGACAAGATACCATTGTGACACGTTCAACTTGAGTGATCAAGACATTTCTCAAAAAAAGACAAACTTACCACTCCTGGAACCTCCACGACCACCTCGGAAGCCCCCTCGACGTCCCTGGCCTGCTTGCTCCACTGTTATATTCCGACAATCCAAGGTCTGCAAACCCAAGAAGCAGGGAGAAAGGGCAAAAATTTCAAGCAGACTTTGGATCCAAAAGTAACACTGCTTGCCACAAATGCAAATAATGATACATTATCAACTTGTGACCATCTTTTTATGGTGCAATGGCAGCCTGGTTCTGCGTTCATTTTCTCTAACTAATAGTTTCTTCAACATGACAAAGATAGTGTTCTCTGCCTTTCCAAGTCATTAAAAAGTAATCTCCGAGATGTTAACTCTGATACAAAGTCAGTTCCATTTAAAATACAGCAAAATATGTAGTCACTTCATTGTTCTTGTTCTTCTTCACATATTTAACCAAAACCAATTATTTATAGTTTGAAGTGGACAACAATATTCATTGGGTTGCAAGGACAATGTAAAAATAGCGCACTCAGCTTTGTCTCGTGTGGGTTTGATTCCGAACCTCACTACATATTGTGAAACTCGTACGTTGTGGACAGGCAGGGCATCCCATTTGTAAGCATTTCTTGGTGGAATAAGATCACAGTTCCTTTCATAAAAGGATGCCATTTTGTGCTGACACAAAGGCTAAATTTCAATTTCATGCAATAAACAATTACCTGTGACCTTTGTGTTGTCAGGGGTCATTTGCAAGTGTTACAACCGGTTCCCATGTTAGCCAGACATAACAATTGTGTTCTGAGGGACTTCAAATCACATTTGGTGAAAGGAAAAGGAAAATGGCCAATAAAAGAGCCAATACTTTTTGAAGGATACACAGATCTGAGAAATTAAATCATTTATCTTATATATTATTTCCGAGTTTGTCGTTTCGTGTCGCGCTATCTTCGACTTTGTTCTGCGCTCGAGTAACGTGATATTCGGCTTACATTATCTCAAAGACCATATGAGGTGCATGGTACAAAAAAAAGTAAATAAAATGGTTCTGAAACAGTGAAATCGTATTCCACTTACTGCATTAAAGTAAAATTACTACTGATACTGTGCATCAGTTCCTTTCTCAAACACACCCACCCCAACATGTCGCGCAGAGCGCGGGTTATGCTCGTACTTTTAATACCTAAGTTACCCTGTGAAAGTGCAAAAGTGGTAAACCACCGAAACTGAATTCACCAACCTTGCCATTCATATCCTTTTCTGCATCTTTGGCATCATCTGGGTTTTCAAATGTGACAAAGGCAAACCCTCTTGACCTGTGCGTCTCCCTATCTTTCATCAGCAGCACTGGGTGAACAAGTTGGAACAAGATGAAAACATGCGAGTATCACAAAACAATTCCAAAAGCTGGGAGGTACCTCAAATGGTAAACAACAAGATCAAACGAAGAGTACCTTCCAAGAGTGGTCCATATTTGCCAAAGATAGAGTCCAGAGCATCCTCAGTTGTGTCAAAGTTCAGTCCACCAACAAACAGCTTGCCAACGTTGTCTCCCTCCATGACTTGCGTTATAATACTGAGTTTCAAAAAAAATAAAATGAAATAAAAAGATCAACTCAAGTTGTTCAACATTCAAAAAGGAATATTAACCAAGGGTCATTCCATGTGAAATCATCAAAGAACCTGCCGTCATCTCTCAGATTTTTGTAAAACTTTGGGAACCAATTGGGACCCATGAAAAACGGAAAGAACTCAAATATTTTTGCTAACAGCCTCTTAATTAGTGAGATACAGACTAACGAACTTTGGACTAATTAGCACGACGTCGCGAATTCAAATGGCCATATCTCTAAAAGTATAACACCTAGAGAGCTGGTTTTGGTGTCATTTTAAAAGGTATTTTCATGCCCTATGAATTTGTCTGGGCAACATTTTCCTACCTCCAACCACAAAAAAGTTATCACAAAATATAAACTTCAATCATGAATCCCCAAAAAATGTATCCTTCAAATTTCCTCAAATTCATCCCAGAGGTACCTTATGATGTGAAGAAGCTTCCACATAAATTTTGTGATGGGCACTCCAATAGTTTCTGAGATATGAGCAATAATGTACATGTACGTATGGCATATAGGTTCGAAAATCAGCATTTGTAATGTATTATACAATCAGTAAGTGAGTTCAAGTACACAGTGTTCACTAACCTGACTTAGGCTTTCAATTTCCTCTTCAATGCAGCAACAGCAGCACTTGTTTCTTCCCATCAGGCCCAGTTGAAAATGAAAGTATATGATACTTCAAAGCAATTGATGGTCGTTCCCTGTGTTCCCTGTCATGGCTAGGTTAGAATGATTGTATAATACATTACAAATGCTGATTTTCGAACCTATATGCCATACATACATGTACATTATTGCTCATATCTCAGAAACTATTGGAGTGCCCATCACAAAACTTATGTGGAAGCTTCTTGACATCATAAGGTACCTCTGGGATGAATTTGAGGAAATTTGAAGGATACATTTTTTGGGGATTCACGATTGAAGTTTATATTTTGTGATAACTTTTTTGTGGTTGGAGGTAGGAAAATGTTGCCCAGACAAATTCATAGGGCATGGAAATACCTTTAAAATTACACCAAAACCAGCTCTCTAGGTGTTATACTTTTAGAGATATGGCCATTTGAAATCGCGACGTCGTGCTAATTAGTCCAAAGTTCGTTAGTCTGTATCTCACTAATTAAGAGGCTGTTAGCAAAAATATTTGAGTTCTTGCCGTTTTTCATGGGTCCCAATTGGCTCCCAAAGTTTTACAAAAATCTGAGAGATGACGGCAGATTTTTTGATGATTTGACATGGAATGACCCCCAATTAGGATCAACTTTTGAAATGAGCATTTTAAGAGATACACAGAAACAAACTAAAGCAGTGAACATTTGCCCAAAATAAACAATTCCCTTGATACTGATGAGATGGAAAACAACTTGAAATCCGTATTCTGAAAGAATGCACCTCGTTCGGTTAATTGGAAAAATAATTCACACGCGATAGAAGTCGATGGCACACATCACAAATCCCCAACGCTTCTCACACCCTGAGGCATGAACCGGAAGTCAAATCTTGAAAGCAAGCAAGAAAAAGAGCAATCAGATTGCAGACCATCGCCAGGAATTCATTTGAGTGGTGTATTTTTATAAGTTTTAGGGTAAATCCAATATGATTGCCAAACCATGTGACCTATGATCTCATGTGTGAAACTTTTGTCCCTCATGGACAGGCGGTCATACGTGTAAAGTTTCACCTCGATCTATTCAGCCACTACAGAGAAGATTTTTGAAGGTTGTTATTTTTTTTTTAAACAATATGACTGCCGAATCACGTGACCAATAAAGTCATCAATTTTTTTTGTGGACCATTTTATCCCAACAAGATGACCCTCAAATTTTCAAACTGTTCAGATGTGGCGTTCCACATGTGCAATGACATCATAATGAGGGCACCTATGACATCATAAAAACATCACTCATTCCCCATGAGTACTTACTAGGTGCCAAGTTTCAATTTTTTCCTTGGTGCAGTTTCAGAGATACAGAGGTTCAAAGTTTTTCCAATATGGCTGCCACACCACGTGACGTATGACGCCATAATTATCATTAAAACATTCTACGAGTAGTCGCACCAATGGTGAAAATTGTCTCAATCCGACATGCGGATGCAGAGAAAAAACACAAAAGTTGTGTGTGGATAAACAAACAGACAAATGGACCCAAATCCTCTGGTGAGGGAAACAAACAAACAAACAAACAAGTTACACATTTCATGCGTCCCCCCCGCCCCCCCGTTGCTGATTGCATGCAGTGTTTAATAGTGTTGAATTGCATTTTTTGTATTTGACCTTAAGACCTCAACCCAGCAGGGCAGAGCCAAAAATGAATGCTCTCTCTCAACTTCTTGCCATGTGGTGATCATAACTACCAAGTTTGATGAAATTCTGCACATGAACCATTTAGGACAGTGATCTTCATGATCGTTTAAGAGGGGGGCCACTTTGGCCGACAAGATATCAATCGGTGTGCGAGCCGCCACTGACTGCAGGACTCCATAATGGCTACTATTGGTCCCCGCCACCACATACTCTTCTTTGTTGTGATTAACTGGGCTGTAAGCAGAATTGTTTGTATACTGCAACCATATTCTGATGTAGTTATGCAATTTTTATGAGTCATGTTATAACTCATTTGAAACTATATCAATTTGATAGCATTTATGGCGGATTATGATTGGGCGTTTTCACATGTGAATTATCGGCCACACTTCAGGCCACCAGTGGCTCGTGGGCCATGCAATGAAGAATAGGTGTTTAAGATGACATAAAATGACGGATAGACAAGCAGGAGCCAATTACAACATCCCCACCCCCCCCCCCTTTCCGGCTTATCTAATTTTTTTTAAGTGTGGGGTTTATAAAAACTTCAAAACATAGAACAGAGAATTGTTATAAACCCTTTGCATACCAAGGGTTTCTCAAAAGGTGTTGCAATCTGAACCAATTGATCATGATAAATGAATGCTGAGGCCTAAATTCAAGTTCAATATCCAATATGGATTAATCAATGGTCCACCCAAGGCCTTGTGATCCCCAAGATTTATGAAGAAAAAAAAATTAAACAGGGGCAGGGAGGTGGAAGAGATTTGCAATGGTGCTTCATTGACTTTGCTCTTGTAATTCTAATTAAAGTACACCATTGCATGTCTCCCAAAGTGTGCAATTCAGATTAAAGTACACCATGTGTAGGTAAGGCCCTGAATGAGATTTTTGTACAAGCTCCACGAAAAAAAGTGTTAAAATATATAAATACGAGCAGACAATCTGATTCTACCAAGCTGTTGCAAGTGAATTTGTTCCTAATAGTATTGAATATTTCAGGAGTTTACCAGGAATGTCCTTTTACCGCACAGGGACCAATGGATATTCCACATTACGCAAAATGAAACTTCTTGTCCTCAACCCTCTCTCTCCCAACCCAAAGTCCTTAACCACCCCCCCCCCCATTCCAATCTTCTCCTCGTCTACAAAATAGTCACTGCTAAGACTGCTCAAGTTTCTCGGTGAAGTAAATCAACAGAAAAGTAATTAATTATACTTGTACGTTCACAGAACAGACTGAATAGTTTGTATTTATAAATATTTTATTACGACCGGAAGGTGTGCAAACCAACGACTCTGAGCCGATACACCACCAGTGTGTGCAACAAAAATGCACACAACTCTATTTTGCATGCATATCAATATTTTTTTAGACTTCCGCAAGCACTGCCTGGACCTAAGAGCTCTTAAAACGAGTACAATTCAGCATTATAGTGCTGTGGTTACGACGTTTACCCCGTTCAGACACAATCATGCAACTTGCATTTATATATAAACCTATAGAGAGACTTGTTGAAGGGATTATTGGGCCAACATTTCGATACAATCATTAAACTAAATATTCCTGTTCCACATCACAACGAAAGCATCCATCGGAGCACTTTGGGGTTCAATAACATTTCTGTCAAAACAAAACTTTTCTCCAATGTAACTAACAAAGGTCGACATTTCCTTGCCTATTTGTCTCAAACCTAACTCAACTTCACGCTGTGGAAACCAAGGCTTTTAGGATCATTGGTATCTCCCACGATGAAGCCGAGTCTTTGGGTCTCTTCCTCGCTCACAACAGGCAGGTCGGTGGTCTTCGTGCCTTCTTCAGTCTCCTCTCCAGCCTTGCCCCCTTTTCTCTGTCTGTGATCTGTCCCCCTTATATTTCCACAGGGCATTCAAGGTCCACCAAAAAACCACGTCTGATGAAACTGCCAAAAATCAAGAATCACTGCTCACCTTCTTTCATTCCTCTTTTTTCCACCACATCTGGAACAAACTCCCACACTCTTCAATTCCACTTCTCCCTTGAGGTCTTCAAAACGGTTGTTCACCACCATCTCATATCTTCCCTCATCCAACATCTTGATGTTTTCTACCTCCATTAATCCACCCCAAACCCACCTCCTTCAAATTCCCGACTACTATTTTGTTTACCCTGTGTACCCTGCCCCATCCCTCTCCCTTCCACAGTTCTCCTAATGTCTTTGTTCCTCACTATTTTGTGCTTCCCTCTCATCTCCCACCTTGTTATACGTTCTGTGTATTCACTCTTACACGAGCCTCAACATGGTATGCATGCCTGGTGTTGGCTTAACGGTTAGGGCAATGGCCTTGCAATCCTAGGATCCCGAGTTCAAATCCCACTTAGCTGTTGAATCAACACCAGGTGGGGTTGACTCTGCCAGTCATCCTTCTGAGGTCGGCAAAATGAGTGCCAGCTTGCTGGTATCTTGTGTCGGAGTGGTGACCCGTCCAGGACTGTACCCAATAGCAAAGGAAGGAGACTGCTTCAGCAGCACTGGTATTCTTTACAGAGTATGGTTCCAATGGATGGATGCAACATGGTATACCAATAAATAATAATTTTTTAAAAAAGAAAAATATAAAAAATAATAATTAAAACTAGAGTAATTCGACTGCGCGTCGAAGGATATATGCCTCCGCTCTCCCGCACAAACACTTGAGTCTTGACATATTTGACTGTTGATCTTTATCATATCTGGCCCAAAATCTAATCAGTTAATTGCCCCATCCAACTTTACCTTTGTACCAAGTTTGATGAAATTCTGTCCAATATTTGAGTTAGGGCATAAATAGTAAAATTTCAAAGTTTGACCTTTATCACATCTGACCCAAAATCTAATCACTTAATTGCCCTGTCTTACTTTACCTTTTTACGAAGTTTGATGAAATTCTACAATTTGCTTCTCGAGTTATCACGTAAACGAAAATCCGGACAGACGAACGGACGGACGGACGAACACCCGGAAACATTAAAAAAAGGTAATGTACAGTACACTATTCCCATACAGACATTAATTTTACAAATCCTATTCGGTACAATTATACAAACCAAGCTCAACAAAAATGAAGCAAGCACAAACCAATTCACCAGCTCCAATAATTAATCAATTTATCATACAAGTCTTCCAAAGAAAAATTGTGGTGGTGTGGACTTATTGTGAGGAAGGGGGGATGCAACACCAGTAACGGAATGCCTGATGATCCCCACCCTACATCTGCAACGGAATGCCTGATGATCCCCACCCTACAACACCAGTAACGGAATGCCTGATGATCCCCACCCTACAACACCAGTAACGGAATGCCTAATGATCCCCACCCTACAACACCAGTAACGGAATGCCTGATGATCCCCACCCTACATCTGTAACGGAATACCTGATGATCCCCACCCTACAACACCAGTAACGGAATGCCTGATGATCCCCACCCTACATCTGTAACGGAATACCTGATGATCCCCACCCTACAACACCAGTAACGGAATGCCTGATGATCCCCACCCTACAACACCAGTAACGGAATACCTGATGATCCCCACCCTATAACACCAGTAACGGAATGCCTGATGATCCCCACCCTATAACACCAGTAACGGAATGCCTGATGATCCCCACCCTACAACACCAGTAACGGAATGCCTGATGATCCCCACCCTACAACACCAGTAACGGAATGCCTGATGATCCCCACCCTACAACACCAGTAACGGAATACCTGATGATCCCACCCTACAACACCAGTAACGGAATGCCTGATGATCCCACCCTACAACACCAGTAACGGAATGCCTGATGATCCCACCCTACAACACCAGTAACGGAATGCCTGATGATCCCACCCTACAACACCAGTAACGGAATGCCTGATGATCCCCACCCTACAACACCAGTAACGGAATGCCTGATGATCCCCACCCTACAACACCAGAAACGGAATGCCTGATGATCCCACCCTACAACACCAGTAACGGAATGCCTGATGATCCCACCCTACAACACCAGTAACGGAATGCCTGATGATCCCACCCTACATCTAACGGAATACCTGATGATCGAAGCAAGGTAAAGTGGGCGGAGCTTCCACGTCGCCGCCATTACGCACGTGGCAAGATCGGCACATGTCGCCAATTCACAAAGCAAGCAACGCTTGGATTGCAGAAAAAGTTACAACTCACATTATTCGTGGCCTCGATGAGCGAATGAACCCTCGAAATGAATTTCCTTTTAACGTGCACTTTACAAGGGAAATGGACGTTCCCTTTCAAGGCACCACAACGGCCACGACGTCCATCGAGCCTGAGAAATGGTTGCTAACGTCTGGTTGATTGTCCGTGCCAAACCTTTTTTTTTATTATTAAATGCTGAGGGTCATTGCGAGGTAGCAGTACGTACCATATTTAGTCTTTAGTACGACTCGACCCCGGCCTTGAACCTCCCAGACTTGAGGGGGGATGCTCTTACAATGACAACACCGAGAACACCAGAATCGCAAAGCAAACGACACAAAATAAAAGCAACTCGATATGAAGAACATACGGACAGGCAGAAAAAAAAATTCATCTTGTACAAACAAACATACCGACAAATGTAATACGATTTTCGTCGTACGATCACCAAAAAAAAAAAAAAAAAAAAATTAAATTAAATTAAATAACAAAATAAATTAATAAATCGACAAAAACCTCGGCAAATATAAATAAATTACTTTCTGAAAACAATCGCAAATATATCAGGATTAAAATGAGTCCCCGTATAGCTCGAGGAAAATCAAACACGAGGTGCAAAGCCTCCGCCGACCACTCGAGGAAAAGCAAATGGCGCGATATAGGAGAGAGGGGGTCAGGAAACAAAAAAAAAACCAAAAAAAAAAAACCTCCTCACAAAGCAACGGATTCTCCACACGCGCATTCAGCGAATCATTTACCGTGAGCACATCGAAAGAATAAAAAACATACCGCCACACAGACCGATTAGTAAAAAAATAAAATGCCAATCGTCTTCTTTCCTGACCAAGATTCCCCTCAGCGGAGCCGAATCTCCCTCCACACAATAAAAAAAAAAAAAAAAAAAAAGTCCCTCTTCCTGATGTCGCGCGATTACCTTCTCCGATTGGCGCCAAAAGGTCAAGTGCCTTAAATTTCCTCTCTTGTTCCTGTTGTAAACTCACCGTTAGTTTATCGAATTAAAATAGGTTATTGTTTCAACTCGTGTAGAGATTTTACGGATTGTCGTACTCTGCCACAAAGTAAAGATAACAGTAATATATCGTCGTGTGGAAAAAAAAAAGGGACGACCAGCCACACTGAAATTACTGGCTCATTACACCGCCCGAAGAATACTGTGCAGGAAATATTAGTAGAATCAGATGATGGTTTGATCCTGTCGACTCTTCCATTATTTTGGGGAAATTAATACTTTTTTTATCGGGAATATGGGAGAGTCAGCACAAGCTCGTGTGCCGCGTTTCCAGTGATAGAAAGGAGTTTTAAAAGGTCTTCACTGCTGTGGAAGACCGTTTCAAATGATGATGATGATGATGATGATGATGATGATGATGATGATGATGATGATGATGATGATGATGATGATGATGATGATGATGATGATGATGATGATGATGATGATGATGATGATGATGATGATGATGATGATGATGATGATGCTGATGATGATGATGATGATGATGATGATGATGATGATGATGATGATGATGATGATGAACGAAGCCAAGACCCAAGATCCGTTTCTTCTTGCATTGGATTGCAAACTTGCAAATCAAAGATATTTGTTCACATGATCATCACCCATCGTCACCGTCGGAAATTCTTGAGTTGAGGACCGCCTGAAGGTGGGCAGACTCGTCTACAAGCTGTCCATCTTGGGTT
This sequence comes from Eptatretus burgeri, assembly GCF_056783735.1. Taxonomy (NCBI): domain Eukaryota; kingdom Metazoa; phylum Chordata; class Myxini; order Myxiniformes; family Myxinidae; genus Eptatretus; species Eptatretus burgeri. Next base: position 5,774,086 of record NC_140970.1, on the reverse strand, counting down.
CGAATCCCGACCCAGATACAAACTGTCATATCCCAGTGTTTTGCAGGCAGTGGGTTCATCAGTGTGTGTGTGTGTGTGTGTGTGTGTGTGTGTGTGTGTGTGTGTGTGTGTGTGTGTGTGTGTGTGTGTGTGTGTGTCACACACCTCTCCCTCCCACAGTGAATAGCAACGTTTGGTGAGGTATCGCTCTCCCCTCGAGCTCCACCTTCTTCATTCTTCATTCTCATTCCCTCTCTCCCTCTCTCCCTCTCTCCCCCTCTCCCCCTCTCCCCCTCTCCCCCTCTCCCTTCCCCTCTCACGCTACACCTGCCCCTCTCTCTCTCTCCCTCCCTTCCCTTCCCCTCTCACCCTACACCTGCCTCCTCTCTCTCTCCCTTCCCTCCCCCTCTCACCCTACACCTACCTCCTCTCTCTCTCCCTTCCCTCCCCTCTCTCCCTTCCCTCCCCCTCTCTCCCTTCCCTCCCCCTGCCTCCCCTCTCTCTCCCTTCCCTCCCCCTCTCTCCCTTCCCTCCCCCTCTCTCCCTTCCCTCCCCCTCTCACCCTACACCTGCCTTCTGCCTTCTCCCTCTCCTCTCCTCTCCTCTCCTCTCCTCTCCTCTCCTCTCCTCTCTCTCCCCCTACACCTGCCTCCTCTCTCTCTCTCTCTCTCTCTCTCTCTGACCTCTCTCTCTCTCTCGTCTTTCTTTCCTTCTCTCTCTCTCCCTCTCTCTCTCTGACCTCTCTCTCTCTCTCTGACCTCTCTCTCTCCCTTCCCTCCCCCCTCTCATTGTGGCAGCTCGAGGGAAAAGTAAGGTAGAGAAAGCTATTGGAAAAAACCAAGGGTGGAAGTGGAGATGAATGAGGGATTTGGGAGGGTGAAGGAGTGGACTTGCTTTGGCAGTCATTTGGGAACATGTGGGAGGACAAAAGGATACCTCGGGATTGGCAGGAGAGTTACTTAGTGACGATCTACAATTAAAAGTAAATGGGATATTATGGAGTGTGAAATCACAAGATTATCAAATTGATTGAGCAGGTGTTCAAAATATTGGATGGGTCGGTAAATATCAGAAGACGGATATCAGACGAAAAGGGAAAGGAAGAGGAACACGGATATCAGGTGAGCAGCAAAAAAAGGCATGAAGGCAAGTCTGTATTGGTTGTGGCATATGCTCAGGAAGAAGATGGATGTCGTCGGGCAGTTTTTTTTTTAATATGGATGCAGTTGACAAAGGGGGCAGCCCAAGATTAAAGGTTGAAGTGGTGAAAAGTAACGTGAGAGAAATGGGCATGCAAAAATAAATATGTTCGGAATAGAAAGGAAAAAATATTGTTGCGGGCCGGGGGTCGGGTGAGAAGACCACTCGGGGGGGGGGGGGAGTTATCTCGGCTCCCACCAGACTCCCCGGAATTGTAGGCCGTCGCACACTGATAATTCCATGACGTGGCGGGTCGCTTAACCAACCGTGGACGCCAATAACTCAACCACGTGACTTAGGGTCCTCCATCTAGTTAATCCAGTTACCTAAAAATAATCACATGATTTAATTACCGGGGAACACGCCCTCAGTACGCCTTGTCCGAACCGGATCACTCTACCAGACCGGATCACTTTACCGGATCGGAGGCAGCCGAGCGACACTGCCACGGACGTACTGGCGAAAAGGAACGGTTTGTTGGGAATAAAGTCCCGGCTTAGCTAGGATTCGGACCATACTGGATCAATGAAGGAAAAGACAAAAATGAGCATGGAACATTTCTAATAATAATTTAATAACAATATTTATTGGGGTGTGCAAGCAGAGATAGAGAAGAAAGGTGTGGTGCGGCAATAAACAAGCAACTGATGAAAGCAGATGCAGAGCAGACAGACGTAACCCCAAAATAATAATAGCAATCTTCTGCATGCTTACTTATATAAACAGGCGCCAGGAGACACACACACAGACACAGAAAACCTGATGAAGAGGAATTGAAGCAAGACAGGAGAGGAGTTGAGGCTATGGTCTCTCAGTATCTTTGTATAATTGATTGCCCGAACGCACCACCAATACATTTGGGGGGAATGCTCCGTGGTGCGGTACCTGAATACTGGCGCGTTGTTTCTTGTTTCGGGCAGCTCGTGTCGAGACCGTGGGCGTGTAGGAGGGGCTTGAGTTGGGAGGGTGGAGTCCAGAGCGAGTGCACGGAGTGGTAGGCGGGACCAGGTGGGTGGGTGGAGTCAGTGTCGTCGAGGTGGAGAAGAGGAGGCAGAGTCCAGCGATGGCATACAGAGTCGAAGAACAGCTTGAGCGGGAGGCAAGGCAGGGCAGAGAGAGCGAGCGAAGGCTCCGGTCAGACCTTTATAGACCCTATGGGGTGGGGGGGGCCACCCCGAAACGCGGTGTCGTCACCCGAATCGGGCGCTCTGATCGGCCCCGACCCCCTGCGCGGCCTGGCTGTGATGGCCGGAAACCGCGACATTCCATTTCCAGCAAGGTGACCCCGTGCTGTGGAACTGTCTCACTCCGACCCCATGACATGATACGAATCGCCCACACCAAACTCCGCACCATGAATCGCCCTGCAAGAACCCCCAGGCCATGCCCTGACGACCGGCCGAGAGCGGCGCCGGCCCTGCATGCCCGCTCGGGCGCTCTGACCAGCGCTGGTCAACGCACCTGCCCCGTGTGTGCCACACGGCCCGAGCCGTACAACATGCCTCTGCCCTATCGCAGCCCCGCTCGATTCTGCTATTGTGTGCGTGGGGCGAAACCCGATCGATATAATTCGTCCAGAAATGGGTTGAAAAGTTCGTGCCACCCATATCATGAACAACGTGGCATGGTGTTGCCTTTCTATTATCGGCCTCGATTGAGGGATCGCTTGAGGACGGGAGCTCTGTGCCGTCAATGCTCATGTGGTGTTCGAGCGCCCCTTTCCAAGGTGCTGTTTCTTCCATCTGCTCGGTACGTGTTCCGTGCAGTGTGGGTGTCGTGCTGGGTGTGTTTCCTGCCCATTGGGTGGAAATTACCGCTGCGTGTGCATTTGGCAGGCTGTGTTTTCTACCGAGGGGTTTGGGTGTAATGCCTGCTTGGCCTTTGCTGAGGACTCATCACAGCGAAGGGTGCACATGGCTCAGATTTACCTCAGGAATAATCAGGAAAGAGTAGGAATAAAGTTAGAAATGAAACGAATAAGAAAGGATGTAAGCAAACCAAGCTATGAGATCCTTGCAACGCACACCCGTTGTCCCGCTAGACAAAAGGGAAGGGACTATCTACACATGTATTAATGGAATAACTGTCTTGAGACCACTTTATGTTGGATGCATGTGGTTCCGAGAACCGCAACAACATGATGTTGACCTCACAGGGTGGGATGAAAGTAATCGTAATAGTATTAGTAGTATTTTGCTTTGTGTGCAATATATTGAAGTGTGCAGGGGAAGGAGTGGTACCCTCCATTCTGTATTCAGGCTAACTGGATTTCATGCCACCTCTGCCTACATACTTTATGATTGTCATCCCCCTTCCTCCCCAAAATGATTTTCCATTCTCTCCCGGCACTATTTTTCTATTATAATTCTCCATTCTCTTCCTTTTCTCAATTTACCCTCCTCCCAGCTCCCCCACATTGTACTTTCCATGATAATCCATCCATCCATTGGGACCATACTCTGTGCAGAGCATTGGTGGTGCCAAAGCAGTCTCCTGGGTTATTGGGTACAATTCTGGATGGGTCGCCACTCCGACACAGGATACCAGTAAGCTGGCACTCATTTTGCTGACCTCGGAAGGACGACAGACAGAGTCAACCCCACCTGGTATTAATTCAACAGCCGAGCGGGATTTGAACTCCGGATCCGAGGATTCCAAGCCCACCACCCTAAGCATGATAATACCTTACACACACACACAAAAAAGCTTCATTTCAGATAAAGCAGAAACCACATCTTGGCAGGAAGCCACAGATTTCCATCGTACTTTTCAATCGTGTCAATGTTATGACACGGATTGTTGAGGGGATAGACAGTCAAAGGGTTGTAACGTGATTTTATAAATACGATGTTGGACTTTGGCCAGGAACGAGCGCAAGGAGGGAATTATTGAAGTAAAAAACCTCAAAGGTCACAAAGAGCCAAGAAAAACACGACACACAAAGTACGTTTATATTTGCACACAACCCTTACAACCTATCACCAACCTCGTTCCTTTGTTCCACCAAATCAACTCGAGCACGCACCTTCCATACCTTCACACGCATCTCCTCACGGTGACAAACAAAACATCCTAATAAAATCTCAAGTAAAACAGATAAATTAGAATGTATTCTATTCATGCAGAAAACGAGGCAATACGGAAAAATAAACCAAACGAACCAAAGCCTGCAGCAGAAACAAACTGACATTCATAAAAGAAAATCTAGTGAGGGGCAGTCATGATACGTCCCATAGGTACAAATGATGAGAACATCCCACCTGTTTAGAGACCTATAAATCCTAAAGAACAAGAAAAACCATGATGGCAAAATTTGAGGGGTGTCTCAGGACGGTCATCTTGCATTTCAAAATTTGGTAGATTAGATCAGATCCCGAACTTTGGGAAGAATTTATAGAATGTTAAACGAGGCCTTTTGTGCATGTGTGTGGTAAGTGACAAGCTTACGCTCGCCGGCACTTTTAACCTGCCGTTGCTTGCGTGAAATCTGATTCAAAATGTCTTTTTAAAATAATTTTCAGCATTTCGATAAAAGAGTGGTAATTTCAAACTGCTTAACCATAATTGTTCTGTTCTTAAATGTAAATCAGAAGCATAGGAAATATGACAAATATCCGTGGATGAGGTGTCGGGTTCATACCATTTCCTGCGAGCGATGCGGCAGGCAGTGGTTGTCTCTCTCTCTCTCACACACACACACACACACACACACACACACACACACACACACACACACACACACACACACACACACACACACACACACACACACACACGCACACACACACACACCTTTGCCAATAGATGCAAAAATCCTTCCTATAATTCGCAAACCAGTTTGTGTGTGTGTGTGTGTGTGTGTCACATTATTCCTACAGTTCTGGACCAATTACATTCATCGGCCATGAGCCAGACCCGGTAATTTTTGGCCACCGGTACCGAGTGGAATAATGCTCATCGTAATTTTTGGCAGGGTTATACATCTCTACAGTCAGAAACTATGTGATAGCATTGCATTGGTGGTAGCCTTTTGTGTGTTATTAGCCGTTTAGTAACCCCATCCCAAAATAAACTTTTCTGAAACCGGTGGAAGACAGAAGAAGACCTAATGGTTCTCTCTTATTATAGGCAATATCTTCTTGAAAATTGTTAGGCATGTTGCTCATGTTATTTGCTTTTCAAAACAGTTGTTAAAACTAGCCTAGCATTTAGTGTTTGCAATTACAGGCACTGAGAGTCCAGTGCTGATACATTGCAGAACATATGATTTTGTTTTCATAAAAAGTGGTACCCAAGTTTTTTGCCCATACCCTAATTCATGGATACCATGTTTAAATACGTGAATTTGAAGAAAATTTAATCATAAACTAAAATAACAAAATATATTTTAAGTTAGATGTATATTATAAATGTTATTGTTATTATTGTTACCCCAACCCCCCCCCCCCCCAAAAAAAAACGAAAAATACCGCAAATCAAGGAAAATTTGTTACTTTTAGTTTTTCCTGCATACAGGCTACAAATACATTGATAAAAAAACATATAAAATGATTTGAAGGTTCATGATTTTATGTATGAATATAATGTACAAATCATCAACATAAATGTATAAATCATGTATAAATATAATCATTTTTGTGTATGGTATGTTTTTACCAGATATGTTAATCCGATTTTATTTTCTGTTTCAGGTATTTTGGTGTTGGTGGTGGTGGTGGTGGTGGTAACAGTTCTGCACCAGAAGTTCGTAGCTAACCCCTTTGCTTCAAAATGGAAAAGCCTCAGTACAAGGCATTTGCTAAAAATCAGTGCATCATACACATGACAGCATCCAAAGAAGATGATGAACATTTAGTCAGTCCTCAAAGCTATGACTCATGACTAACCTTACTTGAAGCAGCCAAAGTGAGAAACCATGCACCTGTTTTAGACATTGCCAAGTAGCTTGAAGATGAAGAAGTCCCAAAAATCTTCTATCACCAGAAATGCTGAAGCCTCTTCACCATGAAGAGAGATTTGGAGACTGAAAAGGAAAGCAGCTGAAAGCCTTACTGATGAGGCTGGCAGTAGTGGCAGTACATCAAAAAGACCCAGTTGAAGATTGTCATCAGAAGGAAGGGTGTACAATCCGATCTGCATTTTCTGTAACAAGGTCAAGTTTCATTGACCAAACTACATAAATCCGTCCAAATTAGGTATTTTTTTCATTTGGGGGGTGGGGTAACATTGTCTGCTGTACTGATCTTTATATACAACATACAAAGAAGAAATTTAGATTTTTGGATTTCTTAATAAATTTGCGAAACACCCATGTAATTATATTGTTCCAGAACTTTTATTTACTTTCCACAGTAAATGATAGACAAATACTTTTCTGAAGGAGGTATGATTTATCACACAGGAAATAGACACTGATATATGTATAGGAAATTGACACCAATGGCATACCTTTCAACCGAGGCATGTTTAGCACTTTTTGTTGAGAAGCAAATGATCCTAGCAAAAGGTGAGACAAATTTCAATGTTAATGTTTGACTGATAAAAAAAATATATTGTGAAGTTGAAGTAGGATGTCTTACCTTGTACTGGCCATTTTGCACAAAAGCTTATTTTCGGGTAGGCATATAAACAGGGTGATAACACACAAAAAGCTACTACCGATGCAATGCTATCACATATTTTCTAACTCTAGGGTTGTATACCTTGCCAAAAATCACGATGAGAATTATTCCCCCCAGATGGTACCGACCAACCCTACAGCTCATGCACTCTCAGACTTACTACATAAAATCAGCATGACACCGATTAGTGTACAGGGGTGTTTTTTTTTTAATTTTTTTTATCTTTGCCGGTAATCTTGGGAAAGGGGAATGCAAATTCTTCATGTAAATGTGTATAGTGAAGTGCTGCTCGAGGCGGGAGAGGGTATTACAAGTCCCTACACTTTAAAGTACACAAGTATAATATTCCTGTCCCCACGTTTTCCACTCCAGTGAAGTGTTTTGAATTCGAAGCAATGGATCTGTTTTTGCTTCATCTACATAACCCAGGTTATTTTTTTTTTTTGGGAGCGATTGAGTCAGTTGGCAGTTGCCTATACACTGCCAAAATAAAGGTGTGTCAGAAGAACATGTTGCATGCTTGGAACAAGATCATTCGTACAGAGACATGACAGAAGTAAATAGACACCGTGATTTTAAAAGAATTTATTTCTTGAACATTTGATCCATTTTAATACATACACTAATAACTGGTAGACTTGCCATTTGCAGATTTCAATGCTTTCACTCTTTCAGGCATAGAACTAACAAGTTCCGAAAATTTCTCTTGTGGGATTTCTGCCCGGGCTTCATGCAAAAGGTTTCGCAATTCTGCCGGTGATGTTGGTTTCCTGGACATTTTCCGCACAGCTCGATCCAATATGGCCCAGAGGTGTTTAATGGAATTCACGTCAGGAGACTGACTTGGCCAGGGAAGTCGATTGATCCCATTTCTGTCCTGCCATTCTTTGGTCTTTTTGGAGTATGGCATGGAGCTCCATCTTCCATGAACAGTGTTGTTTTTGACCATCTGACCAGTGGAGAAGACTGGGAGACATCCGTCCTCAAGGATAGAAATGTGTATCGTAGAGTTGATGTTGCCAACACACTCCACAAGCTCTGATCGACCAGCACTCCAGATTGCTCCCCACACCATCACTGAAAAACCACTGTGTTTGACATTTAACTGCAATCGGTTCAAAGAGAACTCTTGACTGGGAAGTCTCCAGACCCATACGCGTCCACTGTCAGAAAATTGAGCAAATTGGGACTCATCTGAAAAATGAGTTTGCCAAAACTCCAAGGGTCTGTTGGCCATCTCGTCAGACCACTTCTTTCTCCTTTGAATGTTGGCTGGTCGAAAAAGAGGTTTTTTCCTTGCTGCTATCCCATAGTAGCCCAGTTGATGAAGGTACCACACGGCCGTTCTTGAGCAAACTTGGACCTCCTCTGCAACATCAGCTGCCTTGCAAATGGGGAGTTTTCTCAATGAACCGCTTGACAGCTCGAAGACACCTTTCTGAGGACCCAGATCGACCAGAACGGGAAGCTGTGGATTCCTTGCCTTCGCTGGTGAATTGCACAATCACCCGATTGACCGTAGAAAGCGGAATGCCAAGGTTCTGAGCTCCCTTCTGCTGGCTGACTCCATCTTCTGATTGGCCAACAATTCGTCCTTGAAAATCGCGAAGTTTGTGTGCTCCCTGGGTTCGAGGCATAGTTAATTGTCGTACAAGACCCAGGAACTCGTTTCTGCAAATAAATAGTTGAATATTAGGACAAATCACTGAGTAAACTTGCTTTATACAGATGAAATTAACAAATTTAATAAATAAATCTACTTCTGTCACGTCTCTGTTGGGTGGGTACTCTGTTATTCGAGTATAATTTATCTTTTGGCCCTGGAACCAAACAAAAATATATTTATAATGGCACTCTCAGTTAACTACCACTCCTCCCAAACATGATTAATAGTAAATATCATCATTTTAAACTTTCACTGTGCATTAACAAACCCCAGACCTTCGGTAGTAAGCAGCATGAAGGTTTGGTAAGAACACACGTCTCTGAACTTGCAAACCTTTCATGGCCTGCATTTTCAGGAGATATTGCAGTACAGACTGCAATATATCAACTTTTTGGGTGAGTTGATCAGAAAATTATCCAAATCTTTCATTGTGCAGAAGCACACCCCTTTCTGACAGGTACGTTTCCAAGTATTTTGGGCTTCTTTAAAAACTCTGTGAGCCATTTCATGCGACAATCCTAATCTGGCACACATATGTCCAGCCACTCCGATGGACCTCGCTACTAGGGGTTTCTGCACATACATGCCGAGCATTCTGGGGCAGTTAATGTCACTGAAAGTGGCTTATCGAGTTGCACCAATAATACGATACTGTGACAGTTATGAAACCGGCCACCAGCTGAACGAACATCCATGACAGGAATAGTTCCAGAGCCAGGAATATCGTTAATGTGTGCCCAAACAAGCCCCACCCATTGTAAAGAGGGGAGTGGGACAAACGCGTTGTGTGGGTTTCGATAGGTCTTCCTCCTCTTCTATACCCCTCCTGTTCTTACTTTATTCTCCTGCCAAACCTTTTATTCATGGCTCAGATACAGTGATTGCCATTTCATACACCACACAGTACAATTTGGTTACTCCTCTTCCCCAAAATACCCGTTATTCGTAACAAATTCCCATTCTTTCATTAACCCTCTCATACAGCACCACAAACAATCACATTTCAGATGATGGAGGAGATAACATTCCTGCTTTCAAAAGAATGGGAGAAGCAGCTCCTTGTGAGCCAACGGCTATCCATATCTAGTGCCCAACTATGTCTGCGGAGGTGAAACTGTGTCTGCCCAACTGCGTCTCCGACCACTGTAAAACCATTCACTCTGCAAAAAACAACGCAAAGAAATCTTAAAGCCCACTCCGTGGGAGTACCTCCTGTGCAGCTGCCCTCTGCAGGGCAGCTCAACAGATGACGGGATTGGGGCAAAGCCTTAAGGACCCGCACTCTTTGATGACAGGAGGAAAACCACGAGGTAACCTTCCCACATCAGATTGGGGTAGTGTGTGTCAGGGTGGTGCTTGGGTGTCGTACACCAGACGACGGTCTCCTTGGGTTAACCTCAGGCGGTCCCTTCAGGTGGATGCCTGGAATTCCCCATTCCAAAGAGAGGATGATCAACTGTCTCTGTTATCATCTGAGCTCAAGCGTTTGAACATCCGTATTGCAGCACTCTCTGAGGTTCGGAAACCGAAGAGTGGCGAGATCATGGTGGGTGGTTACACCGATGACTGTTCCAGTCGCTCTGATGGTTACCATGCCCAAGGAGTTACTGTCGCTGTGTACACTAAGCTGACTCCAAAGATAATTGAGGTAACACCGGTCAATGAGCGTATTATGTCACGAAGGATTTGTCACTCCTTGGGTGTCGTTTACCTGGTGTCTGCATATGCTCCGACTGAGGAGAGTGATCTCACCGTGAAGGACACATTCTATGCCACGCTTGGGTCTGTGGTTGATCAGTGCCCCAGGCGAGATGCTCTTCTAGTCTTGAGGGATTTCAATGCATCGACTGGAACTGATAGCTATTGTTATGAGACATGTGTTGGTCCCCATGAGTTTGGAACTGTGTGTGACCCAGAATATCACCAAGTTCTTTGACTTTGCAAGATATCATGGACTTAGGGTGGCTGGTTCATTGTTTCAGCACCCAAAGGCTCATCGCCAGACTTGGTATTCCAACGCTGGTGGTGTGACAAATGGGATTGACCATGTGCTTGTTTCTGGTCGCTGGAGGATTATTCAGAACTGCAGGGTCCACCGAAGTGCTCAGCTCCTCAATACCGCCCACAGGCTTGTGCTAGCAACTCTGAAGTTGCAGCTTACATCTGGGAGAATGGTACCATCCCAGCCAAGGCTGGATGTTGGCAAGCTCAAGGATGAGAGGGTTGCTGAGCAGTGGACGAACAGGCTGGGTGCTTTGGGGAATCTTGTAGAGTTGTGGAGTGCCTTTAAGACCACAATCATTGATGTTGCCGGTGGATGTCTTGGAACTCACCGAAAGGTGAAGAATAATTTTGTCTCTCAAGGGACATTAGATACCATTGACAAGAGTCGCAGGGCCAGGCTTAATGGCAGAGCTGAGCTGTTCAGGGAGTGGAGGCATAAAACTGTGCATGCGCTGAGGGTGGAGAAGGAGGCCTATGTGGGAGGAATCTGTGAGGAGGAAGAGCATCACCTGTGGTCAAGTGATTCTCATTATGATGACAAGGAAATATGCGCATTGCATTCCTCCAAGCCAGTCCCTTGGTGTCTTGTAGTTCGAGCGGAAGGTGGTAAGCTCTTCACAGAGAAGTCCGAAGTGAAGGCCTGCTGGGCCGGTTACTTTGAGCGGCTGCATCAGGCTGATCCACCACCCATTGAGTTTGATGTCAGGGGTGTTACTATCCCTATTGCTGACCCTCCAATCAACTGTGATCCACCTTCGTTTGTGTAAACACAGGCTGTAGTGAACCAGTTGAAATTGGATAAAGCTTCTGGGATTTGTGGCATGCATGCTGAACTTCGCAAGGCTGGTGGAGATTTTGTACTCATGTTGTTGCATGCAATTCTGTGCTCTGCCTGGAACACAGGCATCATCCCAACTTACTGGAAGAGGGGCCTTGTCGTCCCTCTCAATAAAAGGAAGGGTGATCGCCAGGACTGCAACAACGACCGATGGCTGACACTGTTCTCAGTGCTGGGCAAGGTCTTTGCTCGGATAATTCTTGATGGAGTTCGCCACCATCTACTCGAGTACCAGCACCCAGAGAAGTCAGGTTTTATGCCAAAGGGGTCAACAATTGACCGTATCCTTGCCCTTCGGCTCCTGAACGAATGCAGATGAGAGTTTCGGTAGGGGCTTGCAGCCTATGTTGAACTCTACAAAGCGTTTGATCCAGTGAATCGGGACGCCCTCTGGAGAATTCTTGGTCTTCGTGGGGTGCCACGAAAGCTGATCAATCTGATGTCTGAACTATACTCTGTTACTGAGTGCTGTAAGATGTGGTGATACCATCACTGACTTATTTCCAGTTGTTTTTGGAGTTCATCAGGGATGTGTACTGGCCCCCATACTTTTCAGCACTTGTACAGACTGTATTGTGGGGAAGATGTCAGAGAGATCAAGCAGCGGTGCATCGTTTGGGAATGTTAAGAACTCTGACCTTGATTTTGCTGATCATGCTGTCATATTTGGTGAGACTCTGGATATCCTTTTGGGGGACCTCAAGGTGCTGAATGAGGAGTCGGAGCTGCTGGGATTACGGGTTTCCTGGGTCAAAACTAAGATCCATGCTTTCAATAATATCTTGGATGCTGCTATCTTGTCTGTACCTGTTTGTGGTGAGGATGTTGAGGTAACAGAGAGATTCACTTACCTTGGCAGTGATATTCATGTCTCTGCTGGCTGTAAGGCAAGAGGTCAATAGACGTCTGGGTCGGGCCTGGGGAGTCATGGATTCACTGGATAATGGGGTGCGGCGCTGTCGGTACTTGTGCAGGACTAAAGTCCGAGTCTTCAGGTCCTTGGTGCTTCCAGTCTTGCTCTAAGGATGTGGGACTATGACTATGATCAGGGATCTGAAATGGACACTTAATTCCTTTGGCACTAGGTCCCTTTGGAGAATCTTTGGCTATCGCTCGTCGGATGTGGTTGCTGAGAGACTCAAATGAGATTTGTTACCTGCATTGTCTGTGAGGGTCTGTGAGACTCTGACTGGGGATCCGAGACGGAGACGTTATTCCTTTGGTACGTCTCTTCGGAGAATCAATGGCTATCGCTGGTTGGCCTTTGTGTCCAACGAGGCGTTGCTGAGACTCCAATGAGATTTGTTACCTGCATTGTCCATGAGCGTCAGCTGCAGTTGTATGGACATGTGGCTCGTTTTCCTGATGCTGATCCTGTTCACTCGATTCTCTCAGCAAGGGAGCCTCGCGAGTGGAGGACGCCAATGGGACGACCACGTGCCTCGGTTTGCAGCAGGTTGGTCGGCATCTCAAGATGGGGTTGAGCTGGACATCTGCCTGGGGGATGGCCAAATGGATGCCCTTGGAGTACCCATGGAAAGTGGATGCAGCAACCCGCTGCTCTGGCACATGCTCCCATACCTGACCTGACCTGTTTACAAACATACTGGGCAGGAAAACCCTTGAAGGAGGAAGTAGTGTCGACTCAGGGGAAGACTCTTGAAGATGATTGACAGCAAAGGAGGCGTTGGCTGGTGAATGCACCAACGAGGATGCGCTGTCACATGTAAAAGGGCAATCCATGACCTTTGCTCCTGGGAACACCACCTCCCACGAACTTTGATCCCTTGAGTCTCCACCCTGCTCAAGTGGCTTAAAAAGACGGAATGCTACTGTTCGCTGCTGTTGAACGCACTGGGGGCCCAATAAGAAGCTGTCTGCCTGTTTGTGCCGAGGATAAGTCGACTGCCAAAACCAATCGTGCTGGAGCTGGGATAAGATGCGCCAAGACTGGGCAAAGTAGCATTGGACAGACGGCATTATGACCAGACAGACAGAGGTGCGAGAGCAAAAGAGCCTCGAGATCCCTTCCCCCAGGAAGATAGCTTCACCACTGACACACACTACCTGTCTCTTGCTGTCCTCTAAGAACCCCCTATTCATCTACCTAGATTCACAAGAACATAACTGTTGGAAGAACTATCAACAATCGACCTCTTGTCCCATCTTCCTGAGGTTTGCATTCACACCATCACATGTTTCCTCAACGCTTGCATCGCACATACTACTCTCACTTGCATTTCACTTCTTCCTCATTTTCTTCCCGTTTCAGGATGAGCACACATCCGTTAACACAGACCGAGGTGAGTGAAAGGTTGACCCGAAGACTTTCTCTGCCTCTTTAGCTTCTTTCCTTCTCAACTACATTTCCTCGAAATGATTCTGCTGGCGTTATGTTGTGTGCAGATAAATATGTGAGACTCGAGGAGGGGAATAAGTGTTAAGGGTTAGAAGCTGTTCTATTTGTTTTTTGTTTTATGTGTTTGTAAATACATCAATTGCTTGGTTGTGTTTGTAAATTTATGTGCTTGTTGAACTGTTAACCATTTCCAACCTGCTTACTTCGTCCTTTTTTTTTGAATTTAAAATAAACATGCTCTCAGCTCGTGGAAGAGCTATAAAGCTGTCGTTTCCTCCATTAGCTTGGTTGAGGGTGTAAGACTAGATAGATGGGAAGTTCAGCCCCATTGACTGGATCCGCATTTAGCCGGTGCGTACTCGCGGTTTCCGCTCAGCCGTTAAGTCATAGGCGGCTGCATATCGAAAGTATGTACCCCATAAATTGGATGGTGAAAGTGGTTCTGGAGGGAGGCCTTATTGGCATCACAATAAATCCAGATGCCTGCCCCAAATCCTGGTTGCACCAGAGCTTGCATGCCTTGCAGAGGAAGCAAAGAACATGGCTAATCTACTCACTAACAAAGCAAAACATCATGAGCTCACAGAAGCAAAGGTCAAGCAACAGGAGAAGAATGTTATAGATCTCAAACACACCACTGACAAATTAACCACTCCATTTGCAGATGGATGAGAATAACTGATAAACATGGTTGCCAAAGCGGTTTTTCCTGAGAATATCCAAGACCAATAAGAGGACAGTTTGGAGACAAGGAATTAGTGTAGTTTGTTTCAGAGGATTTCAACAAATAACACAAGTCTTTGGGCTCCAATGAAGAAACTTAAGCAATAGATGTGGTCAACAGCAGGAACGTTTACCACAAAGGATGGAAACAAAATTGAGGAAGTCAAGGAAGAAAGAGCATTATTTGCCCACGTGCTTATAATCTCCAAAGCCAGTGATTTGTTGGAACCTATTAATTTTCTGTCGCACCATGAGGACTGTTTGCAGCATTTTTTTTTTCACTTTCCTCACTCATATTATCGAATGCCTGTTCATCATAGCTATGAATCGCTGGGTATATTGCAATGATTATAAATGCCCAGAGATGTCAGCGTTTGTTGCTTTATTTAATTTCCTCACATGCGATCACCACGAGTATCTCTGAAACAAAGGAGAATTACAAAATGTAAGCTCCAGAATCGAACTTACAAGCAGTCCCGACTCCTACAAGTGTTCATTTGTCCAATTCGGACATATTTGACATTTCAGGCATCTCCAGGAGGTGTATGTTTAATATGACAGTTCGGTGATTGCTAACCCATGCCAAGCGAGTCGTTTCTTATCAACCGTTTAGTTGGAGTGCTTAAGCCACTTGACGAGCATGCTACAATATTTGCAGTCACTGAATACTGTATATCAATCGACTTGAACAAAGTTCAGGGTCACTCGTCTGCGTTGGCCACGTGTTGTTCTGCAGTGCAACAGGTGGTGGCTGGCTCACTGAAAATGTGAAATTTTATTTTCCACGTTTCCCCCTTTGTTCTTCCATCATATGACCCATCACCGTGACATATACACATTTTTTTAAAATCCGACACAGACAGAGCTACGTGATGGTGCGGTCCCTCGGGTCGTGCCTTGTCAGCTGAAAATGTTGTGCAATATTATTTTTAGAAGACTGCTTTATTTAACTTATCTACCTATCAATGATATTTATACATATAAAAAACCCCGAAAAACAAGACCTCGTATTCAGAACTCCCTCATGTTGGAATTCCGAGCAGTGAAAAGCATTGGCCAACATTTTGTGTTCCCTTTGGATTGTTATATCTTTGAATTGCATTTTGTTAATTTTTCGCTTTAATTCCATATTTAAAGAATTATATTTGAAAGATAAGCCTTTGTGGTTCTCCTTTTTGTGTACTTTGTGCGGAACTTCGTATGGAACATGGAACAGGCCGTGTTTACCACACAGGAGTGGATGCTACTCTCCCGGTGATATAGCAAGCTTAGCAGGAAATCAACCACTACCTTTTAAATGTGAAAAAACAAATTTAACTGATGTCTTAATGCAGTCGGGTGCACCTGGAATGTATGACTTCAATAATCAATGCTTGGGTGACACACCACCTTAGTACGGCCAGGATGGAGATGCAGAACCACGGGTACAGTAGGTTTTAACTTTTAACCTCAGCAGCGTACGAGCGATCGCGTTTTCCTTTGGCCTTGCAGCTGTTTCTAAAGCAGTTGGATATTTTAATGAGAACTGGGTTTGCTTTAGAATCGTCAGGAGTTTCTCTTTGCGAGTTTCAAAGCTGATAATACCTGATTTCCGAGCCGTTTGCAGTCTTCACGTTTTCTAAATTGCAGAGGCAATTTTTTTCCCCTGTCACATGACAATTGACAGATGTTAAAAGTAACAATGTTTATGCACCACTTCTTGAAACATCTATAATGCAATGTTTGTTAAAAATCTATTTATTGAAATTCCCCAAAACAAGGGTCAAAGGTATTCTAGTTTTGTATTTTTGGTTCGCAGGCACCAGCAGTGACCACTATTTTCATTGTGTCTGTTTGTCACTCTCTCCAGAGCATAGCTCTGTGACGTTTGATGCGATCTTGATGAAACTTGGACACAAGCTAGATATCATGGTCTAGTTGTGTCTTTTTGTATGAGGGGCATCCCACACCCCTTGTGGGCGGCCCCACGCCCACTTGAACTTTTTTCTCTCACAATTTCATTTCCGAGAAGCTGTGCATAATGTCCATAAGTACAAAATATAAAAAATCCGATTTGATTTGGTCAATTTTGACAGAAGAGATAGGTTTTTACGGTAGGGCTTCCTCAAATTCAATTGTACCTATCGTGGCATTGTTCAATAATGCCCGCGAACCATCGTCGCCTCCTGGCTTGTTCATTCATTTTCTGAAGTGTGTACAATTTGTTTTTCACTTGGAAGTTGTGGGTTATGATGTGTAAATAAAGGTGGAAAAAGTCTGATGGAATGCAATTTAATTCCAGCATATAAGGCAATAAAAATGAAAATTTTGAAAGTGGGTGTAGAATTTCTTTCGGCACTGTATGATCGACTAATCAAGGGGAATATCGTTTTAATTTTTTTTTCTTCCAAATCCACCTTCATCAATGCAATTTACCCTCAATGTGCACGAAAGTGGTTGTTAACTATCTTTACCAATACCTGTTAAAGCTACAGGTATTGGCAATGTATGTGACATTACAGGGTGTATGGATGACATGGGTATATTGGACCATAATAGTAGCGCGTTCAGTTAATGATGGTATTTTTGTTCCGAATGAACGAGCAAAGTGAGACAATTCACTCAACGAATGCTGTTCTGATTGATAAATGTTTTATTGTTGCAAAATATTATCCAAATAATTCACGAACCAAAATTGTTCACGTTGTCTTAACTTAGAAAGACAGAAAAAAGGGTGGCATTATACAAGTTGAATCTGGTGATGCAATATAGGAGGGAAAGGTGGGAAACGATTTGATGAAACAAATAAAATATCAAACCTTGAGAAAGCAGTTGAGATCGTTAAACCAATATTGGGGTAAACAGCACCTTCCATTTTGGCAACAAAATATAGAATGACAAAAACACGGAGAAAACTCGGTGGCATTGGTGTAAATAAAACACAAGTGATTAATGTTTATTAAATTAAAATAATGAGAAGCACCCGCTCCCTCCTGGGCAGTCAAGGGGGTCATGTTGTTATATTTATGCCCATTTTACTCCAAGGGGTCCCAGGATTACACACCCCATAAAATGGTTGCGATCGGTGAGCCGTCCGTTTTTGCGGTACCTCGGGACAGACTGAATTATAGTAAGAAGATAAAAAGTTTTGCAAATTACACAAACATGATTGAACTTTGTTAAAGGTACACAATTTTGAAACCAGCACAATAGTTGCATCTCCAACTCCCCAACAAACCATATGACAGAGACCACTGCTACCAATTAGTGTGTGTGTGTGGGGGGGGGAATACCATTTGCATATGATCATTTGAACCATTCCAAGAAATGAAGAATGATTCTTTCCAATTTCGTCTGGAATAAAAAAATTGTCCTTTGGAGCACAATTTGTAAATTTCAGGCAATATGGCTCGTCATCATAGAGGTTGATTCCTCATTGCTTCCACCAGAATAAATGGCACAATTTCACCTTTTACTGAACAGAGGTTAATAAGCATAAATATTCCTCCCAAAGCTAAATCAACAGACGAGGGGTTTTACTTGGTCTTTGCTCAGTATCACTGGTGAAAATTATTGGCAATACCTACAAAATGCTCCCTGAACCAAAAAAATGATGAGCTGTTTTATCATCTCTTGCGATGAATAATTGTGTAAAGAATGTTGCTCCACATTTCTACATAATGTTCCAGGTGACATGTTCAAAGTGTCGAAGCACTGAACACAGACAACACACCACGGACAAGACGAGCAGCATTTGGACCTCAATCCAGACAACAGTCCTGTTTCTTAATATTCGAGGATGTCACAAAGCTTAGTGTTGTTACACCAGTCTGTTTCATCAAAGCACCAGAGGCAACCTGAAATGGAAAAAGGAAGGGGGTGTTTATATATATATATATATATATACATATACATACACACACATACACAATGCATACACATGCATAATAAGCTAAAAAAAACTTTCAACCTAAGCATGAAAATACTGTAATATTAAAGGTATCTGGGTCTCTGCTTGGTAGTATTGTAGACACCAGACAAAATTAAGGGACTGACTTAAACATAGGTTTGAAAAATAAAATACAGTACATTTAGTTGTATCAGCATTAAGCTGTAGGCAAGGTACATCTGAATAAATGTTAATAAACATTATTGCAGAAGTAGCATTTCACATTCCAAAGACCGTTATGACATTGGAATGTGTTATTTATGTCATGGAATCATTTTTCACAGTTTAATTATCCAGCACAAATCCTTCTCGCAACATATGATGCCATGCATCTTTTGGCCTGTTATCATTCCATTGAGCAGATAGCTTCACAATGGTTGATAAAAAAAATGTATATGATTGAGAAACTCAAAATAGTTCAAACCATGTCTACGTTACATTTTTCAACAGAAGGAAATATGAATAATATATATACACATATATATATATATATATATATATATATATATATATATATATATATATATATATATATATATATATATATATATATATATATATATATATATATATATATATATATATATATATATATATATATATATATATATATATATATATATATATATATATATATACACACACACACACACACACACACACACACACACACACACACACACACACACACACACACACACACACACACACACACACACACACACACACACCTACCTTTTTGTACTTGTGCCTATCTCGTTTGTAGAACTGTTTGAACATCATAAGTACGATAGTATTTTACCTAGGGTCCGGTAATATATATTTTTATATACCAGTATAATTTTTCATATCGATATACCCATCTTGGAAATTTGAATACAGCGGTTGACCGAAAAAAACTAAAAACATCAGTATACTGCATCCACAAAAATTCTTACTACAATTCATGGACCAGTGTTTATTTATTTGCGTGTTTGTCACAAAACTCCTCCCACAGTTCGGGGCCAATTATATTCAGACTTGTGACAGAGGATCACTGCATGGCCCCAATAAATGAAAATGGGTGTTTTTATCTTTGTCAGCGGTCTTTGGGTGTCATGGGGGGTGGGGGGTGGGGGGGGTGACGCAAATTTTCTATGTAAATATGCATCATGTGTACCGCCTCCACGTGTGGGAGGGTATTATAAGTCTCTACCATTTACAGTACAGTATTCCTGTCCCTACATTTACATTGGGGAAAACAAGTATTTGATACACGGCCGATTTTGCAGGTTTTCCCACTTACAAAGCACGTAGAGGACTGTAATTTTTATCATAGGTATACTTCAACTGTGAAAGACGGAATCTAAAACAAAAATCCTGAAAATCACATTGTATGATTTTTAAATAATTAATTTGCATTTTATTGCATGAAATAAGTATTTGATCACTGACCAACCAGTAAGAATTCCGGCTCTCACAGACCTGTTAGTTTTGTCTTAAAGAAGCCCTCCCATTCTCCACTCATTACCTGTATTAACTGCACCTGTTTGAACTCGTTATCTGCATAAAAGACAGTTGTCCACACTGAACCAATCAGACTCCAACCTCTCCACAATGGGCAAGACCAGAGAGCTGTCTAAGGACATCAGGGACAAAATTGTAGACTTGCACAAGGCTGGGATGGGCTACAGGGCAATAGGCAAGCAGCTTGGTGAGGAAGGCAACAACTGTTGGCACAATTATTAGAAAATGGAAGAAGTTCAAGATTACAGTCAATCTCCCTTGGTCTGGGGCTCCATGCAAGATCTCACCTCGTGGAGCCTCAATGATCATGAGAAAGGTGAGGGATCAGCCCAGCACGACATGGCAGGACCTGGTCAATGACCTGAAGAGAGCTGGGACCACAGTATCAAAGAAAACCATAAGTAAAACACCACGCCATCATGGATTAAAATCCTGCAGCGCACGCAAGGTCCCTCTGCTCAAGCCAGCGCATGTCCAGGCCCGTCTGAAGTTTGCCAATGACCATCTGGATGATCCAGAGGAGGAATGGGAGAAGGCCATGTGGTCTGATGAGACCAAAATAGAGCTTTTTGGTTAAAACTCCACTCGCCGTGTTTGGAGGAAGAAGAAGGATGAGTACAACCCAAAGAACACCATCCCAACCGTGAAGCATGGAGGTGGAAACATCATTTTTTGGGATGCTTTTCTGCAAAGGGGACAGGACGACTGCACCGTATTGAGGGAAGGATGGATGGGGCCATGCATCACGAGATCTTGGCCAACAACCTCCTTCCCTCAACAAGAGCATTGAAGATGGGGCGTGGCTGGGTCTTCCAGCATGACAACGACCCAAAACACACAGCCAGGGCAACAAAGGAGTGGCTCCGTCAGAAACATCAAGGTCCTGGAGTGGCCGAGCCAGTCTCCAGACCTGAACCCAATAGAAAATCTTTGGAGGGAGCTGAAAGTCTGTGTTGCCCAGCGACAGCCCTGAAACCTGAAGGATCTGGAGAAGATCTGTATGGAGGAGTGGGCCAAAATCCCTGCTGCAGTCTGTGAAAACCTGGTTAAGAACTATAGGAAACGTCTGATCTCTGTAATTGCAAACAAAGGTTTCTGTACCAAATATTAAGTTCTGTTTTTCTGATGTATCAAATACTTATTTCATGCAATAAAATGTAAATTAATTATTTAAAAATCATACAATATGATTTTCAGGATTTTTGTTTTAGATTCCGTCTTTCACAGTTGAAGTGTACCTACGATAAAAATTACAGACCTCGACGTGCTTTCTCAGTGGGAAAACCTGCAAAATCGGCAGTGCATCAAATACTTGTTCTCCCCTCTATATTCCAGTACTGTGGGTTGTTTTGAATTATAAGCAGGAGGTATATTTTTGCTTCATGCATTATATTTTTGCGTATAAAAGGAGAGACCCTCATAGAGGACAGAGCTGTAAATTGACTATCCACTGCCCAAATAAAGACATGCGTCAGAAGAACGTGTTCCGTGCTTGGAACAAGATCACCCGAAGCGCAGGTACTCTGCTAATATCAGTAAACAATCACCAACAAATCAAAGAAAGGTGTTCACAATCCTTAAATACTGTATACGAGTAAAGAAGCTTTGATGCACTCTGCTACACCTGGAAGTGGAACATATAACGTTAAGACGTACAGGAAAGTAGGTACACAGTAGGTTTTAACTTTTAACCCTCAGCACCCGAGCACAGCACAAGCAATCACACTTTTCTTTGCTCTTGCGGATGTTTTTAAAGCAAATGGATATTTTATATGAATTGGATGTGCTTTTACCGACGATTACTGACAAGGCGATCCACAACGGTGATACCGATATCAACCTGTGCACGCGGCGATCTGCTATAATGATACCGGCGGCCTGTGCTGTAATATTTACTGAGATAGCGAGCTGAGCACTCGCCTGCTACCTATGATGAACGGTCATCGACTGTCGTCTTTATAAATTATCGTGCAAGAATAATGCAAGTGAAGAACAAAACTGAACCCCTTTTACTCTCTTTACCAACCAAATTCTCTATCATAAGAAAAATTTGCCATAATTTGTAAAGATAGAGTGCATGATGTATCACATGAATTACTTACTGTGTCAATGATGTGTACATCATATATATATAAATACATAATGGACCATTACGTATTTTTGGAAACTGCGCAAAAAAATATTTATTTATTTAGATACTAATGTGAGCCCACTGATGTCAAAACAAAAGAAATAATAATAATTAAAAAAAAATTCCACATGAGTTTTCCAGGCCAAAATGTTTTCCAGAAGCCTTAATACAAATGTTTCATGTAACAAGTGATATTGGAATAAACCACAAAAATAAGAATGAAACCTTGTTTGTTTGCTGTTATTCCATTGACTAGAAAACACCTGCTCCCTCGAGTAGCCTTGGGGGATACTGGGGCAAATATATTTTGTGCTATGGCTAATATTCCCCCGTCTGCAGCAGGGGGTCACAGTAAGGCACTTGCACGGTGGCATGTGTACAGGCGAAAATTTGTAAGTAGTCGACCCACTCCACCTGCACGCTCGAAGGGGGGTGGGTTTGTGCCAATGACCTGACCCTGGGTAGTACCAACACGTATGCAAAATTGGGTGGAGATCAGCACAGCTCTGTGTTTTTTTCTATGATGTTCAGATGTACACACATACACATACATAGAGAATTGCCTTATTAAATTTTGTAAGATAGAGTATATGTATACCTACAGACAAAAAATACCAGCTTGGCATGTTATACCACAGCACCATTCCAAGTTGTACCTTTTGCAGCATTAATCACCAGCTTGTCACATGGATTGCTTTTTTGAGTAAACTGCAAACGATAATTATCCTCATTTTCATAACAAAAATTAAGTCAACAGATGTATGCTCTCCACATACTCAGTGGTTATTTGGACTACAGTAAACCCCATTTTCCACATGCGGTTATGTTTCATCTCACCGATAAACTCATACATCATGAACAGGGTGGTCATTCGTCCGGTTTTCTACTCCTTTGTCCTCCCATACAAAACTGGACACATGTCCTCCATCTTCCTCTTGAGCCACCTAAGCTTTCGACCCACAATTCAACTTTTGATTGTTGGTTTTCATTGGTGAATATAATTCTCATTTAATTACCTCTGCCACCGAAGGTGGAAGGGAGGTTGTGTTTTCACCCGTCTGTCTGTTTGTGTGCAGATTATCTCAAAAAGTTGTGGACGGATTCGTACAAACCTTGGTGGACAGGTTGGGTGTGTAACAAGGATTAATCGATTTTGGTGAAGATCCAAATCCGGATCCGATAATTATTTAATTTTTAAAGTGATTCTTCACCATTGAGAGATGGGGTTAAAAATGATATATAGCCTGATATTTCAAGAATTTATTGGGCCCGATATGTTCTGATGGATCTGGCATTGCATGGCAGAGGTGTGTGCTCCACTGAGTGCCCCTCGAGTCAATCCTGCATTTGTATTGCCCCTACAAATGCCAACAAAAATTGTATTTGTTATGTTGGTTACAGCTGGCTGTTGCGTGACACTGTTAAATCTTTACATTACAGCTGTTGCTTGACTTAAAAAATTTGTACAAAATATTAGGTAATATGGAAATGTATGTGCTCTCCTGAAATGAAAGACTGCCAGATGAGAGAGGAGAGGTATTTGAACTTTTCAGCAAAGCCTACTGTCATGGCCAAAAATAGTCACCCTTGTGCTTTTTTCAAATAATTCACAATGTTCCCCAAAAATAAGTTGAAATTGACAAAAGTATTTGGTCTTCACAATTCTTTATTTCACTGTTAACATTACAGAACCTTTGTTTTTGATTCAAAACTTAATACATCCTTTTAAATCAGAAAATAAAAATAAATGGCATTGACAAAATGATTGACACCCAAAACTTAATATTTGGTAGCACAGCCTTTGGACAAAACTGCAGTCAAGCACTTCCTATAGTCATGAATGAGCTTCCTACACCTCTCTACTGGCAGTTTGTCCCACACTTCTTGTGCAAACTGCTCCAGTTCTCCCAGATTTGAAGGGTGCATTTGGGGTCATTGTCATGCGACAAGACCAATGACCTTCAACAGAGATCCAGCTTTCTCACACTGGGTTAAACATTGTGCCCCAAAATGCCTTGGTAATCTCCTGATTTAATGATGCCATGCACACACTCAAGGCACCCAGTGCCAGAGGCAGCACAGGTCCCAAAGCATCACTGAACCAACTCCATGTTTCATGTTTGACTGGAAGGAAGGTGTTCTTTTCTTTGAAGGCTTCATTTTGTTGTCTGGAAACATAGAAATGATGTGCTTTACCAAACTCCAGTCAGGCTTTCTTTTGTGTCTCTCTCAGCAGTGGGGTCCTCCTGGGTCTCCTACCATAGAACCCCCTTTCAGAGTTGGCGACAGATGGTGAAAGTTGAACGAGGTGCTTTCTCCAGCATTCAAACAATCTTTCACTGCAATCTTCGATCAAGTTTTCTCTTGCAGCCATGTCCAGGGAAGTTGGCGACAGTGCCATGAGCCTTAAACTTCCTGATGCCATTGCATACGGTGGACACAGGAACATCAATGTCTCTGGCGATGGATTTGTAGCCTTGAGATTGTCCATGCTTGGCTACAATCTTGTGTCTGACCTCAGACAATTCTCTGGTTTTCTTTCTTTTCTCCATGCTCATTGCGATTTACAGTGACAGGAAACAGCAGAATGACTCCTTTTCTCTATTCAAACTGGTTGAATGAGTGATTTTTATGTTGCAGGCACCTGAAACTCACCACAGGTTAGTTTAATTCCAAAGTAAAGGAGAATCACCTGCTTGAAATCTAATTATTTCTAACAACTTATAAAAGGTGCCAATAATGTCTGGATCATTTTAGGACTTCTGTGTGGAATAAGCTAAGATTCAGTAATTTTTTTCAGCTTTTTTTGTTTTGTTCCACTGCAAACCAAATAAATAAATCTGTGGATACCAAGATTTTTTAAATTTGAATAATTTTCTGGAAGAAACGGTGCATTATTTGAAAAAAAGTGCAAGGGTGCCAATATTTTTGGCCATGACATGAGATACTGTACATGCTGCAGACAGTACTGTATGTGCTGCGTGTTTCAGTTAACACCAGACTGCAGCAGCCCCTGCTGCAATTATATTTGTAAAGTTGAAGCTACTGCAACGCCAAATATTTTTGGTTCAACAGATAAACGCCAGAGTCCCGAGTGGGCTGCAACGGCTATTTTTCAGTCTTGTTGCATATTCTGGTCTTTCTCTTGTGATGTACCCTTTGGGTCCCGAAAGGTTTATTTCATTAAAGTCATTTTGTCTGTCTAAAACCTGGAGCATATTTCGAAGTTGTATAGAAAAGGTTCTCATGTTCCCAGTTCTCCCATCCCTGTTTCATAAATACACAAATATGTGATTTAGGTCTCCTTTGAGGTTATCGAGTTGCCATGATCATAAAACCATTCAGTTTGTCATATAAAGGACAGATTTGACAGGACAAACAACATTCAGGTTTAAGTTCACTCCCCCCCCCCCCACCCCAACCAAATAAAGTGCTACGAGCTGCTTTAAGTCGCCATTTTGAGTAGCATGGTGGGAGGAGGAATCCGGTGTGCCATTCAGACCAAATTGAGGTTAAGGTGCGATTTTGTTCTCAATCCGGCTCGGTGCATCTGGGCCGATGCGACTGCAGTCATGAAACACACGCACACAAGGTAAATATGTTGCTCACACCACCCCGTACAAGTGCGACATGGCCTGGGGTTAGCTGAAAGGTGGTTGGCCAAATTCAAATTCAAACACTGGGTGGTGAAAAAGGTATCCCTGCATGAAATTTAACGGCTTTCTCCAATGGGACGATGCCAGCAACAAAAGGCGTCCTAGAGATACCAATCAAATTAACACGATTTTATTTACAATGTAAATAAAAATACAAGCATAATTAAAACTGGTAAACCAGTAATCCCGGGCTTCAAGGCGTGCCTCCATTTTAACAATATCACCCTGTCACATGATATGGGTTTTCCGAGTTAGAAAGTTAGTTCAAGTCTGCAATGGGGTCCAGCTACGGGGTCCCTCACGTTATCTCAATGAAGGATTGAAAAGCCCATAGCAATACATGATAGAGAAAGAAACTTCACATTGGACAAATCGAGGCTGGACAAATTTTCAAGTCCCCAAAAAAGTCCAATAACTCCACATTTGCATATTAATGTAAATGGCGAACTTGTAGAACGTTAAAATATCTTCCAGAATTTGTGGTCACTTTTTGTCTATCTTTTTTGGTTTTCATTTTACATGTCAAAAATGGGTGATTTTCAACTTTGGGGGGCTCTGGGGCCTCACTGGGGTAAAATACAGTCATAGTGTAAACATATTTGGAGTCCCCTCTTCAAGGCCTATCAGAATCTCTCATTAAATTTTTTCAACTCTCATTTGCATATTTGGCATATTTAATGAGGTGAATCGGCATCATTTTAATCATATAAATTATGCAACGATTTCGACGAAATTAACAACTTAACATTCCAATGGAACCTCGTAAATGTGTGCAAAAGTTTGAGGTTGTCGTATTACCCCTTCTGGAGAAGAAGATGTTTTTAGGTTTTGGAGAAAATCCAATATGGCCACCATACCAAGTGACCTACGTCATCAAAATTTTCAAAGTATAAACTTCAGGTGGAGAGTTATTAAATGGTTAAGTTTCATTGAATTTCATCCAAGCGTTGTTTTTATTTTATGACATTTCAAAAATGGGTCATTTTCAACTTTGGGGGGCGCTGGGGGCTCACTGGGGGCAAATACAGACATAGTATAAATATATTGGGAGTCCCCTGTTTATGTGCTATCTAAATTTGTCATTAAATTTTTTCAACTCTCATTTGCATATTTTGCATATTTAATGAGGCAAATCGGCATCATTTTAAATCACATGAATTATGTAACGATTTCGACCAAATTAACAAATTAACATCACCATGGAACTTAGCAAATGTGTGCAAAAGATTGAGGCTGTCAGATTATCCCTTCTGGAGAAGAAGATGTTTTTAGGTTTTGGAGAAAATCCAATATAGCCGACATACCACGTGACCTAAGTCATCAAAATTTTTAAACTATAAACTTCAGGTGGAGAGTAATTAAATGGATAAGTTTCATTGAATTTACTCCAAGCGTTGTTTTCATTTTATGACATTTCAAAAATGGGTCATTTTCAACTTTGGGGGGCGCTGGGGGCTCACTGGGGGCAAATACAGACATAGTATAAATATATTGGGAGTCCCCTGTTGATGTGCTATCTAAATCTGTCATTAAATTTTTTCAACTCTCATTTGCATATTTTGCATATTTAATGAGGCGAATCGGCATCATTTAAAATCATATAAATTAAATAACTATTTCAACCAAATTAACAACTTTACATTCCCATGCAACTTTGCAAATGTGTGCAAAAGATTGAGGCTGTCAGATTATCCCTTCTGGAGAAGATGTTTTTAGGTTTTGGATAAAATCCAATATGGCCGCCATACCACGTGACCTTCGTCATCAAATGTTTCATAGTATAAACTTCAGGGGGTGAGTAATTATCCTGTGAAGTTTCGTTCAATTTCATCGAACAGTTTTCCCTCCAGATCCGCCACAAAATCGGTCAGTAGAACATAAAAACACCTTTAATAATAATAATAATACGAACGATTTCAATAGAGCCTCAGCCATGCTTGAAGCCCTAATAATCAGAGTATGCTCAATGTGGGGAAGGCATGGGAAAAAAAACATGGCCCATCATGGCCCAAGGCACCCATGGTAACAAAACAGACCCCATCTGTTACATACAAAACTAAAGTTGGAATCTCTTCACTAAAACTACAAACCAAAACCTACTTGCTTTGTTCAGCTGATTGTCAAAGCAGGGATCACCTTTCAGGTCTTCAACCATGGAAAAAGCAGAACAAAAATCCCCCCAAAACATGAATCGGTCAAACCCGGGATTTCATCTTCTCGTTCATAATAATAATAACTAGAACTGCCACTTTATAACTGCTGGCAGTGATGACCGGGTACCCAGACGTCCGCCTTTGATACAACATGAGACTAAAATGAGAATTTTGCAAAGCTTCCCTTCAATAGGATAAGTGGTTCCAGAGAAAACATTATTTAATAGTGTTACAAACACAGCCCTGCTTCGAGACAGCGCGGGACTGACGAGTAACGAACCGGGTCGCACAAAGTGTTCAATCTATTCATTACTGATACAGTTAGCCCTTTTTCCTGGGGACATTGTCGGTATCAATTGAATTGCTATTCCTGTACCCTCAAATGCATTCAGGTGCAGCCAAGTGAGCCTTCTGGAAAAAAAAAATAAAAAAAAAATAATAAAAAAAAAAATCGAAAAGTTATCAGATTCAAATAATTAAATAATTCTGGCTGCCAAACCGCGTGGCTGATCGGGTTGAAATTTTAAACCCACGTTTCACATGTCGGCTAAATTACAATTGTCAAGTTTCACATATATAGAAGCAGCGGTTCCAGAGTGAACATTAATTCATATTTATCCTTCAATCCAACATGGCTGCCAAAACATGGGGCCAATCGAGTTGAAATTTAAACACTTCATTCCGAATGTCTGCTGCATCATCTCTCTGAAGTTTCACATTTATTGATGTAGCAGTTCCAGAGTAAACATTAATTAATATTTTCCCTTTAATCCAATATGGCTGCCAAACGATGTGTCGTGCATTAAAAGGTGGGGGGGGACTTTTTGTTCGTCATGGAGAGGCGGTCATACATGTGGAATTTCGCCACGATCTGTTCAGCTGTTTGAGAAGATTAAAAAAAAAAAATTCTAAACAAGATGGCTGCCGAACCAAGTCACCTATGATGTCATAATATGTTTTCTACGGTGAATTGTGGATGAGGATCAAGAAATTTCAGATTTTTCCTATGCAGCGTTGTACTTGACGAATTTTCACGGGGATACCACTTCACTGATGTCACGAAAAATCACCCGTGTTCCCCATTTTTTAGGAACAATATAACGGAAAAAGAAAAAGAACAATCACCCGGCGGAAAAAGAAAAAACAATAGGTTACCCAGTCCTGACTGGGTACACTAATAATTAGAGTACCCAGTCAAATGGACTGGGTAACCTATTGTTAACCACCGCCATCGAAGATCGGAGGTTACTGTTTTCACCCCTTTCTGTTTGTTTGTGAACAGTATTACGGAAAAACTCCAACGGATTTTGACGAAACTTGGTGGGGGGATTTGGTATGGTATAAGGATCATTCCATTAGATTTTGGACTTGGTCCAAAATCCAATATGGCCGCTATGGCGGCCATTTTGAAAAAAAATTGAATTTTGTTTTTGCATTTCTACATGTTTTAAGTGATGTCCACCCCCCCCCCCCAAAAAAAAATTGTTGGAGAAAAAAAAAATTTGCAACTTTTTTTCCAACAAAATTTCGAATTTTTTTTGCATTTCTACATGTTACAAGTGATTTCCAACAAAAAACATGCCAAAATTATAATTGCGGCTGATTTTGGAACTTCAGGTGGATATACCCACGTAAAATCAATTTCTGTCTCAAGAAATGTAGTTATAACGAATTAATTGAGTATGTAAAAGTTAAAAGTAAAAGGGAAAGTTGCAAACTATAACTCTGAGCACTGTTGACGTCAAATTGAATGAAAAGGATATCAGGTTCACTTGCGTGACCTTGCAGTATTGGCGGCGGAGGTTTTGCACTCTACCAAGTGCTCCCCCTCTAGTTTTTCTTCTGTTTATCTCTTATTATTTTTTCATTCTTTTTCCGCCGGCAATTTTTGGGTTCTTTCGCTTTAAAAAATCATTTTCAATCATCAATCAATCAGTCTGATCGACACAAAATTTTCACCATAGTACGTATCTTTTTTGACAGCAAACTTAATTGATAATTGTGACGTCATATGTCACGTGGTATGAGCGCCATCTTGAAAAAAACCGATAAACTTTGGACCTCAATCTCTGAAACCATGCAATGGAAAATTCTTTCGCTTCATACATTTTAATGAACTTCCCATCGGGAAAACGGGTGATTTTTCGTGACGTCATCAGTGAAGCGGTATCCCGGTGAAAATTCATCAAGTATAACGCTGCAGAGGAAAATTCTCAAATTTCTTGAGCCTCATCTACACAATTCACTGAAGAAAAAAAACATTATTTCATAGGTGACTTGGTTCGGCAGCCATCCTGTTTTGAATTTAAAAAAAAAAAATCCTGTTCTCCAGAACGGCTGGACAGATTGAGGCGAAATTATACACACACATTCCCCATGACGTCCTTTTTCAAATTTGTTAATTTCTTATTGATAGGTCACATGGTTTGGCGGCCATATTGAATTTACCTTAAAACCTTCAAACATCTCCAGAACGGCTGGTCAGATCAAGGGGAAGCTTCACAAATGTATTTTCCTTGTGTAGGGGATACAAGTTTGTTAATAATTATAATTGATAGGTCACATGGTTTGGCAGCCATGTTGGATTTAAGAAAAATATTGAATAACGTTTTCTCTGGAACTACTAAACCCATCGAAGCAAAAATTTGCATCCATCATCTACCTACATACATGGTAAAAATTACATCACAAGTCACATGGTTTGGTGGCCATCTTGGATAGAAAAACGCACCTTATCCGATTAACAAGAAACTTCACACACCTGTTCCCCTACATGATATGAAACTATGTAAATTTCTGATGTCATAGGTCACATGGATCATCAGCCATCTTGGATTGAAAATTAATACATTTTAAAAATCTTCTCCAGAACAGCTGGACAGATTGAAGCAAAAATTCACACAATTTCCCCAAGACAACCTTTCACAAGTTTGTTAATTTCTTATTGATCGGTCACATCGTTTGGCAGCCATATTGAATTAAGCATAAAACCTTCAAACATCTTCTCCAGAACGGCTGATCAGATCAAGGGGAAACTTCACACACATATTGCACAAGCAAACGCAATGTATGTTTAATGAATAATTGATTGGTCACGTGGTTTGGCAGCCATGTTTGAATCAAGAAAAATATTAAATAATGTTTTCTCTGGAACTGCTTTAATCTATCGAAGTGAAAATTTGCAACCATCATCGAACATCATGTCTGCACACATGGTAAAAATGACATTACAAGTCACATGGTTTGGCAGCCATCTTGGATAGAAAAACGTAACTTATCCGATTAACAAAAACTTCACACACCTGTTCCAGTTCACGATTGGAGGCAGAATGTAAATTTATGTCATAGGTCACATGGTTCGTCAGCCATCTTGGATTGAAAATTAATACATTTTAAAAATCTACTTCTCCAGAACGGCTGGACAGATTGAGGCAAAAATTCACACACACACACACACACACACACACACACACACACACACACACACACACACACACACACACACACACACACACACACACACACACACTTTCCCCAAGACATCCTTTCACAAGTTTGTTAATTTCTAATTGATAGGTCACATGGTTTGGCGGCCATATTGAAATTACCCTAAAACTTTCAAACATCTTCTCCAGAATGGCTGGTCAGATCAAGGGGAAACTTCACAAGTCTATTCTGCACGCGTAGGGGATACAAGTTTGTTAATAATTGATAGGTCACATGGTTTGGCAGCCATGTTGGATTTAAGAAAAATATTAAGTTTTCTCTGGGACCACATAACCTATCGAAGCGAAACTTAGCAACTGTAATCATCCCCTGCCTGCAAATACGCTAAAAATTATAACGTCACATGGTTTGGCGGCCATCTTGGATAAAAAAAACGCACCTTATCCGATTAACAGGAAACTTCACAAACGTGTTCCACTACAAGATTGGAAGCAGAATTTAAATTTATGTCGTCATAGGTCACATGGTTCGTCAGTCATCTTTGATTGAAAATTAATAAATTAAAAAAATCTTCTCCAGAACGGCTGGTCAGATCAAGGGGAACTTCACAAGTGTATTCTGCATGAGTAGGGATATAAGTTTGTTAATGAATAATTGATAGGTCACATTGTTTGGCAGCCATGTTGGATTTAAGAAAAATATAAAATAATGTTCTCTGGAACCACTTCATATATCGAAGTGAAAATTTGCAACTCCTATCTACTATCATGTATGCACGCATGGTAAAAATGATGTCACAAGTCACATGGTTTGGCGGCCATCTTGGATAGAAAAACGCACCTTATCCTATTTACACGAAACTTCACAAACGTGTTCCACTCCACGATTGGAAGCAGAATTTAAATTATGTCAAAGGTCACATGGTTCGTCAGCCATCTTGGATGGAAAATTAATAAATTTTTTAAAATATTCTTCT
The DNA here is from genome assembly GCF_056783735.1 of Eptatretus burgeri. Taxonomy (NCBI): domain Eukaryota; kingdom Metazoa; phylum Chordata; class Myxini; order Myxiniformes; family Myxinidae; genus Eptatretus; species Eptatretus burgeri. The sequence continues at coordinate 5,741,899 of NC_140970.1, read as the reverse complement.
CCAGAACGGCTGGACAGAGGCAAAAATTCACACTTCCCCCAAGATATCCTTTCACAAGTTTGTTAATTTCTAATTGATAGGTCACATGGTTTGGTGGCCATATTGAATTTACCCTTAAACCTTCAAACATCTTCTCCAGAACGGCGAGACAGATCAAGGGGAAACTTCACAAACATATTGCACACGAGCAGTGAATACAAGTTTGTTAATTTCTAATTGATAGGTCTCATGGTTTGGCAGCCATGTTGGATTGAAGGATGAATATTAAATAATGTTTACTCTGGAACTGCTATTTCTATATATGTGAAACTTCACAATTATAATTTAGCAGACACGTGAAACGTGGGTTTAAAATTTCAACCAGATCAGCCACACGGTTTGGCAGCCAGAATTATTGAATTATTTGAATCTGATAACTCTTCGATTTTTGTTTTTTTCCCAGAAGGCTCACTTGGCTGCACCTGAATGCATTTGAAGGTGCAGGAATAACAATTCAATTGATACCGACAATGTCCCCAGGAAAAAGGGCTAACTGCATACGTAATAACTAGATTGAACACTTTGTGCTACCCGGTTTGTAACTCATCAGTTCCGCGCTGTATCGAAGTAAGATTGCATTTTTATCACTATTAAATAATGTTTTCTCTGCAACCACTTATCCTATTGAAAGGAAACTGCAAAATTCTCATTTTAGTCTCATGTTTTATCAAAGGCGGACGTCTGGGTACCCGGTCATCACTGCCAGCAGTTATAAAGTGGCAGTTCTAGTTTATATTGAATTTCTTTCTGCTCCTGGTTTGACATTGCCCCCACCCTATTTTCTCCAAACTGAAACTTCATTAAATATAACCACTGTAATTCTTAAAAAAGAAAAAAAAAATGCATTTCAGCATTTCAACAACAAACATCGGACACGTCTTTCACAAAAGCTGCAAATATTCTTCACCATGATACATCTCTTCTTCCGAGCACGCGTTAGCGCAGCGAAAAGCGGGGTTCCGCAATCAGTCCCGTACATGCACACGCGAATTTCTGCATTTTGTTATTCCCTTTTCTCTGGAACTGCTTGTCAGATTGACACCAAATTTTCACCATCGATGCAACTACTCATGCAGAACGTTTTTTCATGATAATTATGACATACGAGGTCCGTCAAAAAAATAACAGGACTGAGCCTGCTGTGTGCTCCACTTACACAACTTGAATGAACGGGTTGCGTCAGTCTTTCGCAACATATACGATTGGTGATGGTTGACCGCTCATTGTGTGATTTTTTTTTTACCGGTAGTGCTTTACATGTTGTCGATTCTGAGTCGTTGCGCTATAAGTCGTGAGCAGAGAGCCAATCTGAAGTTTCTTGACAAGCTTGGCAAAACACCTTCCGAATCCTTCGCAATGCTGCAGCAAGTCCATGGGGAAGAAACGATGTTATGTACACGTGCATTTGAATGGCACAAGAGGTTCAAAGAGAGACGGGAGGAGGTTGAAGACGATCCACGGTCTGGAAGACCTTCAACGAGCAGAACGGCCGACAACATAGAGCGTGTGAAGCAGATTGTACACGCAGATCATCGACTCGCGGGGTGGATGATTGTTGAGGAACTTTCCATCAACAAGGACACTGTCTGGAGCATCATCACTGAAAATCTCAAAATGCACAAGGTGTGCACAAAAATGGTCCCCAAGCTGTTGTCCAAGGACCAGAAACAGCAGTCACTGTCTGTCAAGACATTATTGAGCGCCTCGAAGACGATCCAGACCTGCTCGGGAGAGTTATTACTGGCGATGAATCGTGGATATTCAAATACGATCCAGAGACCAAACGGCAGAGTTGTCAGTGGAAAAGTCCAGCATCACCAAGACCAAAAAAAGCAAGGATGTCGAAATCGGTCAGGGTGATGCTCATCGCGTTTTTTGACATCAAGGGCATCATCCACTTCAAGTTTCTACAACAGGGTCAAACAGTGAATCAATACGTGTACAATAAGCCTGGTGTTGGCTTAGTGGTTAGGGTGGTGGCTTGGGATCCTAGGGTCCTGAGTGCAAGTCCCGTTGGCTGCTGAATTAAAAATACACCAGGAGGTTGACTCAGCCTGTCATCCTTCCGAGGTCAGCAAAATGAGCACCAGTGTACTGGTAAGGGGGACACTGCATCAGCGGCAAAGCCGCATCCCAACCAATGATGCAACCAGCAGCCACAGGCTGCACTCGATAGAGAGAATACGTGTACAAGGAGACCTCCGACGCCTCATGAGATCAGTCCGGGATAAGAGGAGGGATCTGTGGGAGAACGCCTGGGTGCTCAACCATGAGAACGCCTCTGCTCACAGTGCCTTGAGCATCCGACAGTTTCTGGCGGAGAGGAACGTGCAAACGCTGGAGCAACCCCCATATTCGACAGACTTGGCCCCTTTTGATTTTTTCCCATTTCCCAAGCTCAAGGGGGTAATCAAAGGCACCCGATTTCCTCATGTGGAGGCCATCAAAAGGGCAGTGACGATGGAGCTCCGGAGGATTCCAGAAGACTTCCGGGGGTGCATCGAAGCATGGAAGAAGAGGATGGACAAATGTGTGAGACTGGAGGGAAACTATTTTGAAGGGGACAAACTGCGATTTCAATATATTTTTTTGTAATAAAATTTCTGTGAAGTCAGTCCCGTTACTTTTTAGACGGACCTCGTATGTTACATGGTCTGGCAGCCAAGTTGGAAAAAAAGAGAAACGTTGGACCTCTGCTTCTCCGAAACCACTCCATGGAATAAATTGATACTTTGCACCTGTCAAGTATGCGTCATGGTGAATAAGCGAGTTTTTATGACATAGGGTCCCTTTGTTTTGACATCATAATTGCATACGTAGAACGCTACATCCGAGCAGTATGAAAATTGAGGGTCATCTCGGGATAAGTTGGTCAACAATTTTTTTTTTTTAATGACATCGGTCACGTGCTTCCACAGCTATATATATATATATATATATATATATATATATATATATATATATATATATATATATATATATATATATATATATATATATATATATATATATATATATATATATATATATATATATATATATATATATATATATATATTAAAACCTTCAAAATCTCCGAAATGGCTGAACAGATCGAGCAGAACCTTAACAGGTATGATCGCATATACACGAGGAACAAAAAGTTCCCCACCTATGACATCATGTGTACAAGTCACATGGTTTGGCAGCCATATTGGATGAAATGGAAATATTCAAAAAAATTATATCTCTTGAACCACTGCATCAATCAATGCAAAACTTCAAAATTATGATCTCATAGTGATGGGGAATATACGTTTTAAATTTCAACCTGATCGAAGGCATGGTCCGGCAGCCATAAGTATTTCATTTTTTAAATGTTCTTTTTAAATTTTTTTGAATGAGGCACACTTGGCTGCACCTATATGGGTTTGAAGGTGGAGCAGCAGTTTAAACCTTGAGTCCTATCCAGGTTCCTCCTGATGACTTCATCTTTGCTTTTGGCTTGTTCGGGTTCCTTCTGACGACTCAAATGCAGTACCTATTTTTATTTAGTTTTCCATTTGATTTGAATTTAATTTTTTTTTTTTTTTAAATTACAAATATGCCACCAGAAGAATTGGCTTGCACAAAGTCCTTCTCAAGAGTGCGTGGAGTAAGTATTCTATGAATCCCATATAGTTATTCAAAAGGAATATTTTTCTGAGGAGTTTTTCTGCTCTGCCCTTCATCCACCCCCCAATCACACAGCACAGCACGTTCTAATCTCTCATCCCATGATCTTTATATCCGTCAAACAAAGTTGGGAATCTGGAAAAGCATAGAGTCCCCCCCTCCACCCCCAATCTCTGTTTTTAGACCTCAAATATTCAAGGCTCCAACCTGACATATATCTCAATCCAGGCAACTGCTGATAAACCAAATATCATTTGTTTAACAGAATCCTTCCTCCTGAAAGATGTCCTCCGATGTGATAGACCTGAACCACACCCCCATGGCAGAGTTGCACTTTACACCAATAACTAAATTTCCTGCTGCCCGTGTACTGACCTTTCACCTCCCAACCGCTAGGGGTACCTCTGGCTGCCACTTCCCTCCGCTTCTACCTCTTGCTCATCTGTGTGTTGTGGCGTCCTCCTAAGAGCGATTCCTCCATCTACATATCGCTCTCAGAGACATGAGCAAACTTTGAAACACATATGTGCTGATTTCAATGGTCATCATGCAACTTCACGAGGTGTTGGTACCCCTCTCTCACCAGCCATGGCAGTTCAAAGGACATCCATGAGTCCATGGGACTGACTCAATCTGTAAGCTTTCAAACCTGGATGTCTCCCATTGGCAAATTCTCCCACCTGGACTTGGTGATGACTAACTTTCCTGCAAATATCTCCTGCACTCCAATTGGTTCATCTGATCATATGCTTGTGAAGGTCAACGTCTCTGGCTATTCTCAGAGAGCTGCCTCAACGCCAGCAACTCGCATTTCACTTAAGCAGATTGGCAGGGACTGCAAGTAGACATTTCTCTTCAAGATGTTAACTCAGCCTGGGAATTCTTCCACAGAATCTATATCTATATATCTCTATCTCTCACACAGATTCATCCCATCTCATCTTCAATTTTCCTACCCTTCTTCCCACCTATGGTACACTGAATCCTGTGGTGAGGCAGTTGCTCTGAAACAACTTTCCTTCTCTTCCTGCAAGACAAATCCAACTGAAGGAAATCATAGTGCATTCCAAAAAGTCTGCAACAAGTGAATGTCCACTCTCAGGAGAGCCAGAAAACAACATCTGCCCAACCTCAACAATGAACTTTCAATTTTGGTACCCATCGTTCCGTCGTACCCAACTGCTCCTGGGCTTGTCTTATGCACCTGAGAAGGTTCTTTCAGCTCTCAACTCTGCTACAGTATCGGCTCAAGTGCCAAAAAAAAAAAAAAAAAAAAAAAAAAAAAAAAAAAAAAAGAGGGAAAAAGCTGCTCTGCTGCTCTTGCACATCCCCTCTCTGCCCTTTTCAGCCTATCACTTACCCGGTCATCTTCCATCTCCTTGGAAATCCACCATTACTGCACTCCATAAAAGGTGCAAAAACTGACCCCTTCAACTCCAGACCTATCAGCTTATTTCCAATCATCAGCAAGGTCATGGAATCAATCATGACAGTTGATATAAAAATCCTTCCTTTTCTCCAACAACCTCATCTGTGATCACCAATTTGGTTTCAGACCAGTTGACACCACCTTGGGCATGCCGTTTCCACTCACCCAACAATGGAGGACCTCAATGTCAGACATGAGATCAGGGCTGTATCTCTGGACAAATCTCATGCTTTTGATACACTCTGGCATCCTGTCATATTCTGCAAACGCTATGCACATGACATCCAAGGCAAACTACACACATGGCTTACAGATTTCCTCTACCTCTCTGAGCTAACATGTGGCACTCAATAGAATCCTCTCCCTGTTAAGGATGGAGTGCCCCCCAAGACAGCATTCTGGGCACAGCCCTTTTCCTGATCTTCAAAAAAGATTTTTCTGACTGGAAAATCCTCTTTATCCATTTGCTGATAACCACCCTCTGCTGTGACATATCTTCTCATTCTTCAGACAGGCAGGCTACTGCTTCTTCCCTTGAAAACAATGACAAGCTGATCAAGCACATGGGATATGTCCTTCAATCCTGACAAGTCTCACTATCTCTATCCAAAAGGGCCATCTGGAAAACCCTCCAATCTACTTTATTAACAATTCTCTTGAGGAAGTTGTCATTCAAACTACTGGGTCGCACCATCAGTCATGATCTTTCTTGGCAAACCACATTACAAAGTTGGTCTCCAAAGTCAGCCGCCAACCGGGCATCCTAAGTCGTAAAGTCCCTCCTTGGCACACCTGACCACCTGTAAGGTCTTATCCACAGCTAGGGGTACCTCTCTCCTCTTTGGGCTGACTCCCCTGCCCCACATCTTGCTCAGCTTGATGCCATGGAAACCAAGGAACTTCAACATCATTGGAATTTACTGTGTTGAAGCTGAGTCGATGGGCTTATCACTTTGCTATAAGACAGGTCGGTGGTCTCCCTGACTTCTACCACCTCCTTTCTGGTCTTGCACCCTCTGCTCTTTCCATGCTTTGTCCCTTCGTCTTCTGCAGAGCGAAAAAGGTCCACTATCAGCCCCATCCTCATGAAACTACCTCAATCCAGGATTACTGCTTACCTCCACTCATTTGTCCCTGTTTTTTCCCCTTCGTGGAACTAACTTTCACATCCTCTTCAATCTCATTATTTCCTACAGGCCTTCAAAGCAGCTGTTCACCACCATCTCAGATCTTCCCCAGTCAAAAACCATGATATTTCTCCCCTTTTTAACCACGTCCAAATCCCTTCTCCTTCCAATTATCCAGTTTTCCCTCCCCAGGAGTTTCCTTCTGCATCCACTTGTCCCCCCCATGCATGCATGTTTTACATAATGTTTTTGTCCGTTACCTCATCTGTTCAGTGTGCTCGCTCTTCCACAAGACTATGTAAACAAAAAAAAAACCCCATAAATAAGTTGACGAGTACAAGTGGAAACCCGAGATTGGGGGGGAAGTGGTAGCCGAAATGTTCCTGGTTCCTGGATACCAATGGTCTGGCAATGGTTTGTTGGGGAAGGGGACAGGAAATTTGGGAGAAGAAAAGGTCTTAATGACAAAATTCATTTTCAATCAATTTTGAAGTAGAAAGACCACCAATTTGAACAGGAAAAATAATGACAGGTTGTGTATAGTTTTTCTACAATTCTGGTATCAAAGGATGTGAAAGATGAAACGAAATGAAATAAATCTCACCTGGGAGATACAAGTTTGTTTTTTCTTTTCCCCAGCCTCTCATCCAACATCAGGATGCTTATTGACCTGTAAATTAAAATAGAGTTTCAGATAAAAAAAAAAGATTTTAAAATTCTGATCACAGTCTACAATATCACAATCCACAATGCAAAGGAAACAGCATCGATTGAAATAATTGTAGTTCAAACAATGAAAAGATCAGCAAGAACATCGCTGGCATTCAACAATGTACAAGGTTTAACGAAAACAAACAAACAAAAAAAAAAAACCTTCATATTTCAATCATAAAAAGCAAGAAAAAATCAAAATCAACCTGCACTTCTCACCCACAAAACATTTAAGTTTATCTAAATCTACATTGGCTTGGAAAAAGGCCTTCAAAAGTGAAAAAAGTTGAGCTGTGCACATGAGACTGGAAACAATCTGGCATGAACGAAGAAAGTAAAAGCTGACTTTGCACTGGACAGAATGAAAGTTGAAAGCTGCTCTACTTGCATGGGGGGGGCAGCTGGAGGCTGATTGCAATAGTCGTAGCTTCAGGCAGGAAGTACGGCGGGACGAGGTAGGTTTGTGGCAGCGGACGACCTGTCAATGTTCAAGGAGGCCTTGCACTGGTTGGGCTCGGGAAGGGAGAGGGCAAAGCCTGGACACCCCCGGCTGCCATGTTTATGATGGCATCCGGTTATAATCACACAGGTCCTGGGTTTGTCAACGTGGCAGTGGCTTGGACATTTTGGTGGAAATGAAAGTGTTTTTAAGGATAAAAGTGAAAAGTTAATCACATTGGAATCATGCAATGGCTTTACTGCCAAATGGCTTGAACTGTGAACATGCTGCAATACGAGAAAAGGCCCTCGACAAGATAAATCCAGATCAACTTTCACTGCATAAGATGATAAAACTCCGAGTGGCACTTTCCTGAAACAATGAGATGACTGCAAGTGTAAAAGTAGCCCAGGCACGAGTTGTTGTAGAGAACGGCAAATGAACAAATGCCACACCTCAAATCTAGAGAAATGATGAATAATTGATTTCCCTAATTATGCAAATAAAAATCCACAAGACATGGAAATAGCAAATGGTCAGTGGAAAGATGTAGGAAGTGGAAAAACTGAATTGGCTCCAGCAGAGGTGCAAAACCACTTCGAAGTATTTTGCCTTGATCTTGGTCATGAGGTCATCTCCATCATGTAACCAAATCAGTGATCACCGATTGAATATACAAAACAATTCAAAGAAAGTTGGTGCACACATTAACAATAAGCATCATTGTGCACGTGAATGATGCAACAATAAATCCAATTTGCCTCTGTACTTAAATGAAAGCTAACCGTTTGGCCAGTAATGGAAAGAGCTTGGGAATTCATTAAAACAGGGAATGAAGATTGAGAAAATTCCAAAATGGACAAAACCCTATGGCTCAATACTCAATGACTGTGGCCTCATGGAGGAGCTTGTACATAAAACACGTACAAGGCAAAGACATAAGTAGAAATCAATGTACTTTATTTAACATGAATTACAAGGAATCGGAAATTGACAAACAAGGTATATGGGATTTTGAACCTTGGTTCCCTACACCATGAGCTATGGATTCAGCCAAAGTGACAAGGCCAACCCTTGCATTGTTCATACAATGCAATACTAGTCTGTGAAGGCGAGTATGCCCTTTTGCTCCAATGGAGAGAACAGCCACACCTCGCTTCCCAGTGTAGTTAAACACACTCTCACAGGCTATCAGTTGCATTACAGTTTACCAAATCACCATTAGATGCTTGTGGCTTTTCAAAATTTTAAAAATCGCCAACTTAGTGTGAAGGAGGGGGGGGGAACAAGAGAAGAAAAACAAGGTACATATTAGTATCCTCCCTGAAGGATAAAATTTGACCTCTCACCACAGTGGTCATTGAAAGACTGACAATTTTAAGATTAGTTTAGAGTGACCCACAAGACAAATCAACACTGGCTTAATGATTGTGTCAGAAAATGTACGTTAGCAATTATTGCTCTGCCAAGGGCACCCCATCCAAATTGAGGTTTTTCAATGTCGCACCAACTAATACCATCACCAGATTGCAAGATTTTATCACTTTTTTAATTTTATTTCATTTCAATCCTTCAACACAATTAATAATTGTATGGCAGCCACATTTGCATTTGAAGCTTGTTGACTTTTCAAGAGGATGCACTTTTTGGCAATATCTGCATGGTTGGCAGCATCCAAAGTAGTTTGCAGACATGTTCATAGAGTACAGTGTGCAGGTTGGAATGGGAAAAAAATCTTTTAATGAGCAGATGAGATGAACAGTACATCAGCAACGTGGCCAGGCTGTCGATATTGAGAAGATCAAAACTAAAAAGAGGCTCAAAGTGGGACTATGCTTGGCTGAGCTGGAGAGAAAGGACACTGAAAAGACCGTTTATAATGATGGTCTGGAGTATATGGACATGAAAACATGAACCTTGGTTTTTCCCCGCTTGCTGAAGTTTTAAAAGTCAAAAAGAAAACCGAAAACCCATCACAATCAGGGGAGCAATCAACAACTTTAGAAAATTCAAACGTCCCACACAAATAAGATTAATTAAAAAAAAACAAAAAAAAAAAAACAAACACACCAGCACTAAATTATCAATAATACAAAAGCTGAACATGACAATGAAAAAAAAAAAACCTTTGTGATCAAAAATCCAAAGCAAAGCAAATCTATAGCACTTTATGAAGGAGGCCGAGCTGAGCCAGGTTTCATGGTGGATGGGTCGTGAGGCCTGGAAGTATTCACTGCGTGGATGCATTTAGGGACGTGGAGTTCACAGGTTAATCCATGAAGAAATCTAAAAGGAGAGGTTGGTGAGAAAGGCGTGGTCAGTCAGGGTGGGCGAGCTGCTGGCACTGACGGTATGGAGAACGCCGGCACAGACTGCTTTGATCAACAAGCATGTGGTGACTGTAATGACTTGGTGGCTGGATGCGGGCTGCATACTTGGCTGGCCTTCTCAGTATGGTTCAGATGTACAGGCTGCACTTCCAAGTGAACTGTAAGCGTGTATTTGCTTGGCTACACAAAGGTATGAACCAACAGACCACTTGATGGTGATATAGCCTTTGATGGGATCAGATTTGTGCCAGAAAAAAAAAAAGACAGGCCTCAAGGTGGGAATAAGTCATGCCACCATTTAAAAGTCGCATTGTGAAACCAATCCTTCCATAAAATGATTGTGTGGAGAAGGCAGATTCAATGTTTGCATGCCTTGATCTGATGCAAGATAAAATACAGTATATGCATTCCTCCTTTTCACCTATTTCTGAGACCTAAGAAAGATTTTTTTTTGTCAATGTGGTACTAAAAGATAAAAATACCAAAACCCATTATCACATGTACGTTGCCCATCAATTTTCTAACTCATTGGTTAAATAATTTCAACTTTATGCTGTTTTGTTTTTCATTGCTAAAGATTTTTGGAAAAACTGCAGCGACATTGGCACAACTGAAACAAACAACTCTGATGAAGGTAATCACTACAGTCCACAATATATTTACGTCCTAATAAATTAAAAAATAACCCCAAACAAACCTTAGAACCCTGACATTAACATTCGCACCAGCAAATCGTGCAATGAGCTCACCTTGGCTCGGCTGCTCCTCAGCACTCAGCGCTTCCAAGTCTTCTCTTGCTCTACAGACCAGACAATGGGACCCCACCACCAATTATGGCATTCATTTCCCCAGACCGGCAAATAGTGACAGCAGGCATCTAATGATAATAAACCCTCAAATATGAAAACAAAAGCAGCTTTGAGAGCAAAACTCCCCCCTACCCTCTTTTTCTATTCCTTCATTCATTCCCTTTACATTTGTACTTCTGCTACTTATCCCTTGCTATTCCATCAGCCATGCCATTGTAAAGGAAATAAATGAATAAATAACACCTACATGAAGCATAAAATAACAACACTATGGATTTAACAATGCAATTCTTTACAGGGGATCTGTGGCACTGAGATTTATTTGTATTTCAAATGCGCTAAACGAATAAAATATATTATTAGCCTGGAGATGTGATTTTGTAATCACTTTTGTACGTCTGTCTGGGATGCAACTTTTTACAAGTTGGGGGGGGGGGGTGCCATTTGAGGTCGTCATCAAATTTTCAACCAAGCTTTATTATGAGACTATGGAGCAGTCAAATTAATAATTTTGATAAAAGGTCAACATCACCTAAAATCATCATTTCTCATTATTCTTCAACTCCTTTCTTACTCTATTGTTTTTAAACCTTTTTTTCCCCTCAGCAACCACTTGCCTGATTGCCAAAATTTTCAGGGAAGGAGCAACCCCCACCCCCATACAGAATATTTTCGTGATAATTGTGACGTCAGAGGTCACGTGTTATGGCAGCCATCTTGGATTAAATGCAAGAAATTTCAAAATTATATCTCAAACCACTGATCGGAAAAAAACTTGAAACTTGGCACATCTCATTCCACTCCCAATGGGGAATACAGGGTTGTAAGGACAATGCCATTGGTGAAGGGGTAGACCAGCCATAAATGTTTTAATCAAAATCCTTGTTCACCATCGAGATTCAGTGTGTAAGCCCAGGCCGTAAGCTTTTTGGTATACGTCACATTTTAATAAATTAAAGGTGTTATAATGATCATGTTTTATTAAAGAAACAAAAATGAATTGTATTTTATAATATTAATGGATGAAATTGCAATATTTGGTGTGACCACCTTTTTCAGGCAAAGCAGCAGATATCTGTTTTGGAATCATTTCGTGCAATTTCAGGACAAATTCCATTGGGAGGTTGTTCCATGCATTCTGCAATGTTCGCCATCATTCGTCTTTTGATGTTGATTTTGTTTAAAGATAAAAAATACATCAGTAATGGTTCATGTTTCATAAAAGTTAACCCTGGGTTCATACAGTCCTGACTGAATGAAATTCCAGGAGTTTTCCAGGACAAATTGTCATTTTCAAGGAAACATAATGCTTGTGTTATACCTTGTGTTCAACAATTTACTGATTGAAGGAATGCACAAAATTCTATAATCAGTCTTTTTTATTAATTGTTTTCATGATTGAACTGCAATACATTTAAGTAAAGGCAATTTCACCGAATACTGTTTTACTGTATAAAACATGAAAATGTATATATTAATTAAAAAACTAAAAATCTTTGGAAAAACAAAACACTTTTACATTCTTATCTTAAAAGCCGCAATTAAGCTGCAATATTTAAAGGCAATTTCACACAACACTGTTTATCGCATGAGAAAAGAAAATGTATATCTATAATTCCAGGTGTGTGTGTGTGTGTGTGTGTGTGTGTGTGTGTGTGTGTGTGTGTGTGTGTGTGTGTGTGTGTGTGTGTGTGTGTGTGTGTGTGTGTGTGTGTGTGTGTGTGTGTGTGTGTGTGTGTGTGTGTGTGTGTGTGTGTGTGTGTGTGTGTGTGTGTGTGTGTGTCCGCTGTTTCGACAACCACTGGTCCGATCTAATTGAAACTTGACAGGTATATTGCTGGGGCCCTGTGGATGTGCCTTTTCAAGGTTCGATATGAATCGGACAAGTGCCTCCCAAGTTATGGCCATTTATTTACCAACCAATGACAAGACACATTGCTGCGTGGGCGTGGCCGATGGGGAAGAGAACCTCAGCCGCGTTCCCCATTACGGGTTACAACGTATGGACTTCCGGAAAGTGATGACTTCGTGTATTCTAATAATTTCTCGATTTCTTATGCACATTTATAGATAAACACAATGCCCCAATCCAGTCGTCGTTTACGAGAGCGAAGGAACGGCCTATGTGGTTGTTTGAAAGGTTTTTTTTTTTTTGCACGTACGTTTTTTTTCCTCTTCTCTTTTCTTTGTGTTTTTCCTTGCGATAACATTGCGAAAAGGCAAAATACGTTGGCGCTAATTGAATAATTGGCCATTAAAACTAAATTGCGAATAATCGCAACTACGATATGCGAACTTCCAGGCCACGCACGTATGGGCACGCGAGAGTGAAGGAACGGCCTGTGTGGTTGTTCTCTGGCTCGTGGTTTGAAAATTTTTTTTTTTTTGCACACTTGTATTAATAAATCTGTGAAGAAAATACTTTTTACATACTTTCTCAGAAGTTTTTGCATTTAATGTCACTTGTTATCAACAAGTCACCTTTGTTGAACTGACTAGCATGTCATCCGTAAGTGCCACAAGCACTTAGAGGTTTCTCAGAAGCCGAGCATTTTCAACCACAAGTTTCTCTAACTCAATCAATTATTTTTCTTTCTTTTTGGAGGACTCTCTCAAACTGTTAGCTTTACTAACAAATGACAAATCTTTCTGCCATCAATGAAAACTCGTACACCATTTTTTGCATAGAGTCAATGTCTGTTTTGAGTCTTTTTTTTGGCGCGATTTTAAGTCCGATAATTCTTCTTCCATCTTTCGTTTTCTGTCCGAGACAGAAGCCAGTTGTTTATTTTGCTTCTGCTCATCCAAGTAATCTTGGTACTTCCTTCGTACAGCACTTGCAGACAATAGCAGCTTCTTGTCGAGTTCAACTTTCTGCAACCCTCCGACATTGTGAAGATGATCACAGATTACTCTCTGGGCAATCAAGGACTCGCCTCAGATTTTCCACCTCAATTCCTTTGTTTATCGAGAAGCTCCTTTCAACTGCAGCCTGTCCATGGGACAGTAGCAAAAGTTCTCACAACCTCCCACAGATTACTGAACTCCGGCTTTTTTGCAATGTCTGCATGCCACAGATGGTCGAAGCGATCTTTCTTTCGATCGAAATATGCGTGCTTGACTGAAGTGTCAGTTCTCCTGGGCCTCACTTTGAAATGAGATCGAAAGCAGAATTGGCTGTACAAGAATGTGGCGCAACACCACCTCATGTCATCCACCATATAAGAATTCCTGTTTCCTCGATACGATGCAGTTTTTTTTTTTTTTGGACACAAAGTCGAGGCTAATGGAGGAGCTGGAGCATACAACAAATCAGAAGAAAAGGAAGAGCAGAAAAAAGAGGGGGAGTGGGGATGTAGCAACAGCAGGGTTGAGGGACAAACCAGAGGAAGACTTGGAAAAATTGATGTTTTGTTAAGAATGAGGGGTAGGAGAAAACATGGATACAGAAGCAAAATGCCATCGAAGGAAAAACTGGAAATTTGGAAAGAGGTGGGCTTGGGGAAAGTTAATGGGGATAGAAAAGACCATGGTTGGATGGGAAATGATGGATCGAACAGCTTCAGGTCTTTAAGACAGTGGCTCAATATATGGTTTAGATTAAGCAGCTGTCTTGAAGGCTTGGAGGTAAGAATGACATGGAAGAGAATGTGGAAGATGGTTCACAGGTGGGGCGGCAGCAGGGAGGGTGGGGGTTGGCAAACCAGGGAAACGAATGAGTGGTGGTGTGTAGTGTATCTGGCTTTTGGAAATTTCACCAAAAGGGATTTGCTGGACCACATGGGCCCTGTAGAAACTTTGGGGGAGGAGGGGAAGAAGAAGAATCTGCAAGACCAGAAGGGAGGCAGTAGAAGAGGCAAGATCATGAAGACAGAGACCACCAACCTGTGTGTGATGTGAAATTGATAGTCCCATAGACTCACCTTCATCACAGGAGATTCCATCGATTTTGAAGGGCTTAGTTTCCACTGCATCAAGCTGAACAAGGTATAAGGCGGGGAGCCAGCTCAGAGGAGAGAGCAGTAATCCGTGAAGCTGTGGACGAAGGCCTTGGCGGTGGAAAAGAGTTAAGGTGTGCCAAGGAAGTACTTTGCCCAACGGATGATGCCCAGTTAGAGATTGATTTTAGAGTTTCCACAAAGAGAAGAACAAATACAACCCCCACCTATTTAAAACACAAAAACATTCACCCATGCACGTACCATAAGAATCATAATCACGGTTGTAGCGTCTGGTGCCGTAATCACGTGAGTAGCGGTCCCTGGGGGAACAAGATCATGAACCAATAAGAATGTGAAAACAAGAATAAATGGTTCTGTATGGGTTGGGTGGGTGCAGTGTTCAAGTATACAATTCAAATGAAAAGAAATAAAGATTTTAGAGGTTGTAGAAAAATGCTCTGAGACACACGAAGCAGGAAATTTGAAAGACAATATAAAAAAAAAAATCAATCGCCACTGCTCTCCCTCCATCCATTCCCTCACTTCAAATGTCACCACAGTCAACTCCACTTGTGAGAAGGCCAAATGCCTCAATTCTGTGTTTGCTTCCAAATCTTGTGTCCCCCAACCTATCGCTCTCTGTACCCACCACTTTACCCAGTCGCACACAAGTGCTTCTGGATTCTGTCATTTTCACCTGAGAATGTGGAGAGGTTTCTGGCAACCTTCAACTCCAATTCTGCAACTGGCGCAAACGGAATGAATGCACGAGTCTTAAAAACCTGCTTTGTTGCTCTTGCACATCTTCTTTTTGCTTTTTCACCCTTATTTGCCCAAAGTCATCATCCATCTGCTAGAAAGTCAGAAAACATCACTGCATTACATAAACATGGTGCAAAAAAGAGATCCTCCACACAACAGACCCATCAGCTTACTTCCATTACAAAGTTGTTCCTCAGTTATGGAATCAATCATCACAATGGACATCAAATCATTCCTTTTCTTCAATGGCCTGATCTCAGTCCATGAGTTCTGATTCATATCCTGTCACCCAAACCTGGATATACTGTTTCTGCTCTCCCAACAATGGATGGAGACCCAAAATGTCAGATGAGATCTGGGCCATCTCTAGACACATCTCAAGCTTTCAATATAGCCTTGGCATATCGCATTGCTCTCCAAATACTCTGTCGATAGCATCCGATGCCAGCTCTACACAGGGGTTACTGACTTCCTCCACTGTTGTAATCACATATGGCTCTCAACAAAATCCCACATCCTCTCCGTCAAGGCGACAGTGCTCCAAAAGCAGTGCTTTGGGCCCAGTCCTATTCCAACTTTTCATCAACGATCTGACTGGAAAAATCCTCATTTTCTCTTTGCTGAATTCCCCTCTACCATAGCATCCCTCACCCTTCAGATAGGCAAGCAGCAACCTCTCCCCCCTTCCCCCCTGCAGATGCTGGTATAAACAGGAGCTGATCCTAAACTTGAAATATGTCGTTTCCCCCTTCTCAAGTCATTGATAATTAAGTATACTTACAACTAGAAAGTTCACAGAACACCTTACCCCTCACAGCCTTGAGGAAAGAAAAGAAATAAATAAAAGTAATTAAAAAAAAAAAGACATGGGTGGGTCCACAAGTGGAAAATTTGATTGGTTGAGATATGTAAAATTCCGTAATATTTTGTCTAAGTACTGCTAAACGGAAGGGTTGTGAAAGTGCCAAGGCGATTTGTGTTCTCCAGTGTTCAAGTATATTATTCAATTGAAAAGAAATAAAGATTTTAAAGGTTGTAGAAAAGAAAATTCCTGGAAGCTTACCACCGTTGATGCAGTGTCTTTTACACCACTCCATTCAACACGTTGAATTAGTTCTTTGTGCATGTTGTTCATGTCCTTTTATGACATCCTTAAAAATAGTAAGTTGCCTGCGTGGAATGATTTTCAATTTTGTTTGACTGCCAGAAAAGCAGACCGAGTGAAAACAAAGTATCTTTCTACTCTCTACACATGCACGATCAGGATGAGATTCCAAACAATTTGCCAAATTCAGAGCCAACGTACTGCTGAACCGGAGATAAATGTTCCAATTGGTGTTTAAAATATAAAACATTCAATTGAAATCAAGTTGTTCCTCAATCACAAACTGACGTTTGTGGAGATAGACTAACATGAGCCAATCGCAGAACCACACTTTTCGCTTCACACGCAGGGTAATAATTCAACATCAGTTAGCCAATAATTCAACATACCCGTCTCGGCCACCACCATAATAGTCATCCCGTCGTGAGTTGCCAAAACTGCGCTGCTGCTGGGACCCTCCGTAGTAATCACGACTGCTGCGGCCACCGCCACCACTCCGGGAGCCATAGCCTGTAATCATAGCACAGATACATTAAAAATTGGACAAACATCTCCGCATTACATTTAAAACCGAGAACGGCGCTCTTCAATGTTGACCGATATGCGTACGCACACATTATTATATCATTATACATACTTGTACCAAATTTAATTTAAATCCCTTCAGGTGTTCTCAAGTATCACATTTTTACATGACATGACCCCTGACCTTTGACCTCTTTATGCCAAACTCTAATCAGTTCATCTTTGCATAATCATATCATGGACGGATTACACAAAAACATAATCTCTTAGACCAAATAATTACAACACATATCTCAGTGTTTTCCATCCATAGTGCTCACTTGGACGGCCGCCTAAGTCAATTTCTGGCCACCCAAATGACTTAACAACATTGTCCACATGTATATACTGTTACGGTTGTGGAAATTCACAGATCACCATTCAGGTTCCCCGAAGATCAGTTATGTCGATAAGTGTGTGTTCCAGGTTAGATTTCCCCACCAATGTATAACGGGAATTATTCATGTGCCGGGCTGTGCATCTTCAGTTAGCCGTTATTCTGTCTATCTTTTATTTTAACAACAATAACAACCAGAGCAATTCATCGACCACGTTCGCCTTCGATCGGGGCGGATCCCGCCTGAATGAGGGTTCAAAGGCGAAGAGAAGGAGGGCGATGATTTCGGGTGGAAAAAGCCCACCGCGGCCCTCCCCTTGGGGGCGATAAAAAAGCCGCGTTCGCTCGCCGGAAGAGGGCGCGTGAGAGAGCCGATTGAGAGTTGGAGGAAGTGGAGTGTCGTCGTTGGGTTGGTGGATCGAGATCGCTGGAGCAGTAGCTCGTGGGAGAAGCCTTGGAGCGCAGCCAGACGGCAGTGGAGAGGAGAGTCAGGCGCGTCGCAAGGCCCTTGACCCACCAAACCGCCATTCGAAGCTGCTGCAGCGTTGGCAATGAACCAGCGAGATGGACACCAAGGGTCGCCAACCCGAACCAGGACCCAGCGAGTCACCACAAGGGTGGCCAGCTAGCCCGCTCGGTCTCTCGGAGCCCCTTCGATCATCCCGGCTCTGAACAATAATAAAGGCTTACGAGCATGCCTGTTTTCTTTCTTGGGTTTTTGTATGAAAGTCTGTGGCACCTTGTCTCGAAGTAGAATTGTGAGTAAGTATGTGCTTGTACATAAGTAGACATAGGCTGGTCGGCTTTTTGATCATGTCCTGCCCCCATTCCCTGCTTACGTGCATGCACGAATAAATGTCTCCATTTTTGAATGTCACCTGCTTGTTGCGTCCCTTCCTACATTGACTGCCATAATTGCGTTCGGGATATTCGCTGGCTGATTATAAGCTGATAAAACGTACATCTGGTCCGACGGGACTTGGCGATATAAAACCGCTCGGCCATCGCATACGGAAGGAGCTGCTTAAGCGGCTCGTTTTCGTGCAGGTCCCGTCGAGGTATAAACTCCCGGCATTTCTGTCCGCGCGAATAATTAGGTACGTCAACAATTCGGCGATCGACCCTGTAGCGCGTGGACAGAAGAGTTGGCTGGTTTATGGTGTGTTAAAAACACCCGTTGCTGGGTTTCGGCGTTGATCCGGAAGCTGCGACTCGATTGCCACGTTCGGTGGGCGCGTGCGGCCGCAATTGGGCTAAAGGCGGTCGTCCGCACGCTGAACGGGTGAAAATCTACAACAATACAACCTTCTATCATCACAAACCTTGATTTCCAATGATGATGGGTGTGGGGGAAGTGGTGGTGGAGGTAGTGATGGAGTGGGAGAGGTGGTGGTGATGAGTGTGGGGGAAGCGATGGAGTGGGAGAGGTGGTGGTGATGGGTGTGGGGGAAGTGATGGGTGGTGGTGGTGGTGGTGTGGTGATGGGATAGGATAGGAGGGATGGTGATGGTGATGGTTGAACCAATGGTGCTAGTGGAATATTTACCCATTTATTCACTCATCTATTGTAACTTGTCGATGTACTATTTTTGTTCATCTGGTAACTTCTTTTCTGTTGAACAAGCAATTTGATTTATTTTGCTGAAAGTGTGTTCCCTTTTGATAACTGTTAAAGGCAGAGTAACCTTTGGGGAGTCAGCCTCAGGCTGGAGAGATGTAAATAAACTGAATACACACTGCACACCAGTGTTTGTCAACTTATAATATCCATGTCATAGTTATATTGTAGATTGGTACACCGAGTGCCTCACGCAAGTACAGAGTATATTCAATACAAATTTATTTCTTGGAAATATTGATCAGACAAGCAATTTTGATTGGATATATCATAATTTTTTTTAATGAAATCCCATGCATGGTTAATGGAATGTAAGTTGAGATATTAAAAAGATCATTGATGGGTATTTACAACCAGAACAAAGATTTTAAATATTTATGGTGAAGACTGTTACGGTTGTGGAAATTTGCATTACACCATAGAGTCCTCAGGTGAGATATATCGGTAAGTTCATGTGTAGTGAGCCCAAACCCGTTGTATAGAGGGAATACAAGTGATCCATTCGGGCTGCGACGCTTCAGTTAGCCGTTTTTCTTTGGCTATTGTTAATTTGGTGCAAGAACAACAACAACGAACATCGCCACAACCAACATCTCACGATCACGCCATTCACCACACGACGCCACCTTCCACAACTACGCTACCACATCTTCGCCACTCGCCATTCAACGAGCACCGTGCAAGAACAAAAACCAACAACGCTTGTGGGGCTTTCCCACCTAATTTCCCCGCCTGATGCTTCCACCTGAACCCCCCCACCACGCTTGGTGTGAAGGGGAGGGGTGCGGCAGCTCGCTCCCGATTGGTGGATGCACGGCATGAGGCGGTCGGAGTGGGGGCACGCCCCCCTTCGAGAGCTTTCTGGAAACGCCTCCAAAGGAGCCAAGAACGGGGCGGGGCGCGGAGCGGAGCGAAGGGCGGAGCCGGCCCCTACAAAAGGGTGGGCGTGAAGAGTAGTTGTTGGTTAGTTGTTCCCTTGTCCCGGTTGGAAGCGAGAGGCTCTTGGTTCGTTCAAGCGATTGACAAAAGGCGTGGGCGTGAAGGTCGACGAGAACGTCGTTCCCTTTCCTGTTCGCTTGTCCCTGAAGGGGAATTGTGGAGAGTGGTGCTGACAACGCCAAGGTCGGAGGTTCTGTTCGTTCGTCCGAGCTGTCGAGTGGACCACGCCGGAGGGACTCGGAGTTACGGCCGCCAAGGACTCAACGCGCACAGGGAAGTCGCGACTTCCATTTCTTTTGGGTTTTGTGTAAATGTGTGTGTGTGGCACCAGTCTGGTCAAGTAGAACTGTTTAAGTGTTGTAATAATTATATTCGGTTTTAACTCTTTCCCTGCTTCCTTTTGACTGCGTAATAAAGTGCTTGCTTGTTGAACTGTTTTCCCGTTTCGCTTCGTCTTTTCTTTCATTGAATCACGTAAGGGATTGGTAGGGGGTTTACAACACCCGGTAATTTATCGGAACAGTCAAGGCCGACGATAACTCCGCTCGGTTATCCCTGTAATACGGAACGAACCGCTTAAGCGGTTCGTGTCCGGAGTCGGCCTGTGGCGTGGTCCCATCCCTTGGCAGATTACCTGTGCGGGTACTTAGGTATATCGACATTCGGCGATTTACCCTATTCCACGCGGGTAGACTGGGTGGTGATGGGGTTAAACCCCCACCCATGACTGGTTTCTGGCGGTAGTCCCAGGAGGGTCACGACTGAATTGTCCGCCCGGTGGGCGACGCGGTCGCGATTAGAGTTACGTGGCCGATCGCACACCGGCGGGCGCTAATTCGCAACAATACATACATGCTAAATACAAGATATGTTGTAAGTGAGAATTTTTTTTTTACAAAATTGATGATGCCAAGATACTAATTTCTTTACTTGCATGTTCAGAATGCCCCTACGAGCATCTAAAATTGCTAAATTTCGTGCGGGAGAACCCCAGACCCCCCCCACCCGACAGCGAAAGGGAGGAGCCCCCCTCTCCCCCCGACAGTGAAAAAGGGGAGCCCCCCCCCGCGCCCACTAATCGTGACCGTAAAATTATTCATGTTGCCAATTTTACCCAAGTCATTTTAAAACCCAGGGAAAACCCTGATATCTGCCAAACCATGTGACATATGATGTTATAGGTAGTGAACTTTTTGTTGCTCATGGATAGATCACACCTGTAAAGTTTCGCTTTGAACTGTTTAGCCGTTTGAGAAGATGATTTTTGAAGGCTTTTCTGTATTAAAAAAAATAAAAAATAAAAAAAAAATAAGGCTGCTGAACCACATCACCAATGACATCAATTCCCCCTCCCCCAATGCAATTTAGTCCTAGATGACCTTCACCATAAATTTTCATGCTGATCAGATAAAGCAGTCGACGTATGTAATGACATCATAATAAAGCCACTGATGACAAAAAAAAACTAAAATAATAATAATAATAATAAAAAACCCCCAAAAAAAACCACACTTATTCCCCATGGTGAGTACTTGACATGTGCCTAGTTTCAATTTATCTTCCATGGAGCAGTTTGGAAATAGAGGTTCAAAGTTTTTCCTTTTTTTCCAACATGGCTGCCACACCACATGACCTGTGGCATCATGATAATCACTGAAATATTATGCATGAGTAGCAGGGTTATGCACACTTTCGGAAATACCTGAATGCCAAATAAAAAGTAGATGTATGAAAACCTTGACGGCAGGGAGTATGGGGGCCACTGAGGCATGTAATGCACTCTCTCTCTTGTGCATTGTCAGCCATTTTGGGTAACAAAATACATTTTAAAAACTTTTGATATTTATGAGTGTAAATAGGGAAATGTTATGGTGTAAAGACATTCAATTTAAATAATTTCACTCAATAAAGTATGAATCATCGGCAGAATCGCTTATGCTATAAAATTACTTTCTCGAACAAATTTGTTATTTATTCTACACGTTCACCACATTCCAATGCAGTTACAAAACACCCCAGATTCCACACCACCACGTATAATCTATTAAAAGTCCAAATGACATTTAAACTGTGTGGGGGGGAAAAAAAACATTCCATATCGGCTTGTAGCAAGGTATTATGTACACATTTAGGACACGGGGGGGGGGGGGGGGCAAAAAAATGAGTCATTGTATGATTAAGTTTTGCATATCATTTGTTAGCAAACATCATGGGGATTCAGGATCTATTTGGGCAGAGCTTAATTCTTCCTCTTTCTATTGCTCTGACAGGGTCAAAGCTCTGACCAAACTTACATCTTAGGATTAAAAGTGCAGATTGCTTTAAAACGTGACGTACTTCCTAACGACCTTTGACGTTCTGTGCACTGAATACAAACTGGCCTTTGGTATTGATTTTTATATCATAGGGCCATCTTGGTAAACTTAGTCTATGGTTATAAAATCAAGCTGATAGCTACCAGTAATTTTGTAGCAGTTTGGTAAATGCAATTTGTTACGTACTTCCTAACATTTTTGATAGCCTGTTTGGATAAAAAAAACATGCTTTGTAAGCAACTATATCCATTGGACCCATAGCAAAGTATACATTTTCTGAAAGCACAGACACTTGGGCATCATATAACATTAAGATCGTTTATCTTATTAAAACTGGGTACAATTTGTAAGCTTTCTCCTCATTTCGGACCTCAGTATACACGATACCATGCTACAAGCCTATCTTGAGATGAGTTACATCTATTAGGACATCTATCCGAATAAAGTGAGCTAACTTGGATACTTTAAAAATAATTGGTTCATGAGATAGTAAGTTACCACTATATTTGTTATGGGTGTGTCTGTCTGTCTCTGTCCTGAGCATAGCTCCATGGGTTTTGATCCGATCCTGATAAAATTTGGGTGGGAGGTTTATATCATGATCTAGTTTTGTTTTCCGGAGAATGGGAGTGCTGCGCCCATTATGGGCGGAGCCACGCCCAAAAAACATGTGTTTTTTAGGGGGTAGCCGGTTTCAAGTTACATCTTCTCCAAGGGGGTTTGTCGAATCTGGCAGGGGTTTCGGTATTTGGTTAGCCCAATGGCACCTGCATAGCCCCACGGAGCTCGATTTTTCATTTTCGTCCCAATGTCAAGGTCACGAACTTAGAAAATGTCAAAAAAAAATCAATAAATTGGGCATCGAGCTCCGAGGGTTTTCAACTGTTTCGAATGAAAGTTGGTATGCAAGTCGTACTCTTCGAGTACTAAAACTTTCATCATTTATGTTTTTCCCCGATTCCTGCCAGTTTGCCCGTGGCGTCCCCTCGAAGGTCAAACAAGGACAAATGTGTCCAAGAGCCGTGTCCTGAAGGCCATAACAACAACTTCCGGTATTTCGTCACGTGCCTTGATTGAACCAATAGCGGGACCCGTCATGGAGGCTCCTGTTCATGACGAGAAAAATCATGTATTTACAAAATTACAACACATTAAATGGAATAATCTTTAAATAGTAACGTGAACTTTTCGAAACTTTAAAGCAAATGTTCGAATATATTTAAAAATTTCATGATAGATGCTCTCAAAAGGCACCCTCAATGCGAGGATGTGTAGAGGTGTTTAGTATTTAAGGAGATCCGGATCCTGTATATAAAAGAGTAGAGTCCAAAAGGTTTTGGCTTCACCAGAAGAAAAACAAGAACAAGAAGAAGAAGAACAACGCGGAGCTTAGAGCAGCATTCGCTTCGCGAAACGCGGCAAAAAATAAAAAAGGCGAACAATGTACATTGCTTGTGAACCATCGCAGTCTCCAGACTTGTAATATTAATGATTAAATTTAAAAAATAAAAAATAAAAACATACCACCCCTGAAACCACCTCCACGTTGCCCTCCTCTGTAGCCTCCTCGACGCCCATGCCCTGCCTTCTCTACTGTAATGATCCGACCTTCCAAATCCTGCAAAAAACAAAGATTAGGGAGAATAAGTTGATTGAATGAGGAAAGTTTTTATTTTTAAACAAGATCAAAGGCTCATGATGGAGCGGCCACATATGAGCATACAAACAAATTTACATGAGACAACACAGGACTGTTATACGAGACAAACAACCAATGAGCTTGGAAGAAATGTCATCACTTCCTGGGCCCTCTGGGTATGAGCAAGTCAAAACAATGGCGCCGCATTTCTCACCATACTCGGCAGGACATTTCCCAAAAAGAAAGTTCCTTCTCCACATGAATGCCAACCAATGGGGATTGTTGGTGCCCTTATCCATGTAAAAGCTGACCGTAAAGCAAGGGAGCAACACATACCATTTTAAGTCTTTGGTATAACTCGGCCGGGGTTTGAACTGCCGATCTCCCAGACTAAAGCGGACACTAACCATTATACCACAAAGTTAGATCTTCATTATTATCACAAAAGAAATGCTTGTCTTGAATATCCTCAGTAATGAAAAATGGACACAAGTTAAGGTAAATAAATTCATGACAGCCTTTTATGGTGTGATCGCGATTTAACCTTCATTCCTTCACTTCCTCAAACTACCCTTTTCTAATTCAAACAGTTTCATCCCCTTCCACTCCATCAAAAAATATGGTTTAACAGGTGTAAAAAAAAGATCATGGTTTTGGATGGGGGATGGTGGTGAACTGGTGTCGTGAAGACTTGGAGGGAAGAATGAGAATAGTGTGATAGACCCATAGACTCAGCTTCATCGTGGGAGTTTCCAATAATTTTGAAGGCTTTGGTTTCAATGGCATCAAGATGAGCAAGGTGTGGGGCAGGACAGTCAGCCCAGAGGGGACAGCAGTATTCAATCAAGCTGCGGATGAAAGCCTTGTCGGTGGATCGAGGTTCAGGTGTGCCAAGGAAGGACAATGCACAACGGATCATTTACAGTTGGTGACTGGCTTTGGAGGCCAACTTGGAAATGTGGCTTTCCCAGGAAAGATCATGGCAGACAGTGAGACCCAGAAGCTTGAATAAAAGGACTTCAAGAGGATTGTTGAGAAAGTAGATTTGGGGGGAGGGGTCAGGTTCGATCTATGTCAGGTCAGGTTCGATCTGTGACCTGCTACAGGTACCATGTAAACCTGTACTAACCTGTTCCATGGTCGGGTTGTCGGCGACTAAACCGTCTCCCCCACCAGGTTTTCTGGTAAGGAGGGTGTTTGAATATGGACACCCAGCAGGATTAAAAACAAAACCTGTCAAAGGGCGGAGGAGCTCCTTGTGAGCCAACGGCCATCCATATCTAGTGCCCAACTGTGTCTGCGGACGTCCTCCTGCAGTTGGGTCACTTCTTATTAGGAGGTTGGTGGCAGGATTTGCACTCCGGCCACCGTAAAACCCTTCATTCCGCAAAACGCAAAAACGCAAAAAAATCTGAAAACCCACTCCGTGGGAGTACCTCCTGTGCAGCCTCCCTTCGCAGGGCAGCTCACCGGATGACGGGATTGGGGCAAAGCCTTCGGGACCCCAATCTTTGATAGGAGGGAAACCACGGGGTAACATCCCTGGGTCAGATTGCGGAAGAGTGTGTCGGAGTGGTGCTGAGGTGTCGTCCACCAGACGGCGGTCTCCTTGGGTTAACCTGAGGCGGTCCCTTCGGGTGGGTGCCTGGAATGTCCTATCCCTAAGAGAGGATGATCACCTGTCTCTGTTATCATCTGAGCTCAAGCGTTTGGACATCGGGATTGCAGCTCTCTCTGAGGTTCGGAGACCGGATTGCGGAGAGATAATGGTGGGTGGTTACACCTACTATTGGTCTGGTCGCTCTGATGGTTACCATACCCAAGGAGTTGCTGTAGCTGTGTCCAATAAGCTGACCCCAATGATAATTGAGGTAACACCGGTCAACGAGCGTATTATGAGATTAAGGATTCGTCACTCCTTAGGTGTCATTTCCCTGGTCTCTGTTTATGCTCCGACTGAGGCGAGTGATCTCACCGTGAAGGATGCATTCTACGCCACACTCGAGTCTGTGGTTGATCAGTGCCCCAGACGAGATACACTTCTAGTCTTGGGGGATTTCAATGCATCGACTGGAACTGATAGGGACGGTTATGAGGTGTGTGTTGGTCCCCATGGGTCAGGAACTATGAACCAGAATGGCACTAAGTTCCTTGACTTTGCAAGAAGTCATGGACTTAGGGTGGCTGGTTCATGGTTTCAGCGCCCACAAGCTCATCGCTGGACTTGGTATTCCAACGCTGGCGGTGTGGCAAAGGAGATTGACCATGTCCTCATTGACGGTCGTTGGAGGATGATCCAGAACTGCAGGGTCTACCGGAGTGCTCAGTTCCTCAAAACTGACCACAGGCTTGTTGTAGCAACTCTAAAGCTGCACCTTAAATCCTGGAGAAAGGTACCATCCCAGCCGAGGCTGGATGTTGCCAAGCTCAGGGATGAGAGAGTAGCTGAGGAGTTTGCGAACAGGCTGAGTGGACACTTGGGGGGTCTGGGTGCTTTGGGGGGTCCTGAAGAGTTGTGGAGCGCCTTCAAGACCACCGTCCTTGATGTTGCCGGTGGATGCCTTGGAGCTCACCGCAGGGCAAAGAAGAATTTTGTCTCTCAAGGGACACTGGATACCATTGACCAGAGTCGCAGGGCCAGGCTGAATGGCAGAGCTGAGCTGTTCAGGAAGCTGAGGCGTAAAACTGTACGTGCACTGAGGGTGGACAAGGAGGCCTATGTGCGAGGAATCTGTGAGGGGGTAGAGCATCACCTGTGGACAGGTGATTCTCGTCCCGCTTACAGGGGAATTCGCGCATTACGTTCATCCAAGCCCATCCCTCGGAGCACTACAGTTCGAGCAGAGAGTGGTAGGCTCTTGACAGAGGAGTCTGAAGTGAAGGCCCGCTTACTTTGAGCGGTTGTACCAAGCTGATCCCCCAACTGTCGAGTTGGACGTCAAGGGTGTTACAATCCCTGTTGCTGACCCTCGAATCAACTGTGGTCCACCTCCGCTTGTGGAAACACGGGCTGCGGTGAACCAGTTGAAACGGGGAAAAGCTCCAGGGATCTGTGGCATCCATGCCGAACTTCTCAAGGCTGGTGGAAATGCTGCACTCGTGTCGTTGCATGCAGTTTTGTGCTCTGCCTGGAACACAGGCATCATCCCAACTGACTGGAAGAGGGGCCTTGTTGTCCCTCTCTGGAAAGGGAAGGGTGATCGCCAAGACTGCAACAACTACCGAGGGGTGACGCTGCTCTCAGTGCCGGGCAAGGTCTTTGCTCGGATAATTCTCGATAGGGTTCGCCACCATCTGCTTGAGCACCAGCGTCCAGAGCAGTCAGGCTTTACACCAAAGAGGTCAACGATTGACCGTATCCTTGCACTTCGTGTCCTCACCGAATGCAGACGAGAGTTTCGGCAGGGGCTGCTTGCAGCCTATGTTGATCTCTGTAAAGCGTTCGATTCAGTGAATCGGGATGTCCTCTGGAGGATTCTTGGTCTTCGTGGGGTGCCACCAAAACTGATCGATCTGATGTCTGAACTCTACTCTGGTACTGAGAGTGCTGTGAAGTGTGGTGGTACCATCTCTGACGCATTTCCAGTTGTTACTGGAGTTCGTCAGGGGTGTGTACCGGCCCCCACACTTTTCAGCACTTGTATGGACTGGATTCTCGGGAGGATGTCGGAGAGATCAAGTTGCGGTGCGTCATTTGGGAATGTCAAGATCTCGGACCTTGACTTTGCAGATGATGCAGTCATCTTTGCGGAGACTTTAGACATCCTCTTGGGGGCCCTCGAGGTGCTGAATGAGGAGTTGGAGCCGTTGGGATTACGGGTTTCTTGGGTCAAAACTAAGATCCAGGCTTTCGGTGACATCTTGGATGCTGCTGTCCTGTCTGTTTGTGGTGAGGAGGTTGAGGTCGTGGAGAGATTCACTTACCTTGGCAGTGATATTCATGTCTCTGCTGGCTGCGAGTCAGAGGTCAATAGACGTCTCGGTCGGGCCTGGGGAGTCATGGATTCACTGGATCATGGGGTGTGGCGCTGCTGGTACCTGTGCGGGAGGACGAAAGTCCGAGTCTTCAGGTCCTTGGTACTTCCAGTCTTGCTCTATGGGTGTGAGACTTGGACTCTGACCAAGGATCTGAGACGGAGACTTAATTCCTTTGGTACCAGGTCTCTTCGGAGAATCCTTGGCTATCGCTGGTCGGATTTTGTGTCCAACGAGCGGTTGCTGAGAGAGACTCGGATGAGATTTGTTACCTGCATAGTCCGTGAGCGTCAGTTGCGGCTGTATGGACATGTGGCTCGTTTTCCTGACTCTGATCCTGCTCACTAGATTCTCTCAGCGAGGGAGTCTCATGAGTGGAGGAGGCCAGTGGGTCGACCACATGCCTCATGGTTGCAACAGGTTGACCATCATCTCAAGGAGATGGGGATGGGCCTGGCATCTGCCTGGGGGATGGCCAGACGGAGGCCCCTGGAGTACCGACGGAAAGTGGACGCAGCGACGTGCTGTTCTGGTACATGTTCCCATACCTGACCTGGGGGAGGGGGGGGTTCCAGACGGTCCTTTCGTAGAGACATAGTGAGAGTGTGAGATTTGCCACGGTTGAAAGGCATGTTCCACGTATTGGACCAGCATGCGATTTTATCCAGATTTGCAGAGTGAAGAGGCTGTTGCTTGCCAATCTGAGGGATGACAGATGGTCGGAGAGATCATTGATGAAAACCAGAAAAAGAACAGAAGACAGAACACTGCCTTGAGGAACTCCAGCCTGGACAGGAAGAGGGAATGAGAGAACTCCATTAAGGGCCACACGTTGGCTGCAACAGGAGAGGAAGTCTGTGAGCCATGAGTGGAGATGGCCTTGGATACCATAGGAAGAGAGTTTGGTGAGCAGGGCAGGGTGCCAGACCGTGTCAAAAGCACGTGATATGTCCAGGGATATGGCTCGGATTTCCTGTCTGGCATTGAGGACCTCAATCCATTGTTGGGAGAGCAGAAGCAGCATATCCAGGGTAGAGTGACCTGGTCTGAAACCAAATTGATGATCGGAAATCAAGCCCTTGGAGAAGAGGAAGGATTTAATGTCTGAAGCGATGATGGATTCCATCACCTTGCTGATGATTGGGAGAAGGCCGATTGGTCTGCAGTTGCACCTTTTTATGCAGAGTGATAGTGTTTGCTGATTTCCAAGGAGATGGCAACCTTGAGCAAATGAGGGGATGAATAGAATAGAGAGAGGGTGAGCAAGAGCAGCAGAGCAGGTTTTTGGGACAAATCCAACAATCTTTGTACTTGGCCAATGATCTTCAGATAGAATAGCAATTAGACTTCCTTGTCAATTCAATTTTAATACATTACCCACTTTAAAAACCAAAATTGGAAAATTTACAAGCCCCAAAAAAAAAAAAAAAACATACCAATGTCACCCCCAGGGTGACCAGTATCTTGCCAAAATGTGAACATGAGCGACTTATTTATTCTATTAAAGGTACTCAAAAAATAAGGGTTTCGTCAACTTTGATGCTTGACCTTTATATTTTCGTACGGTTAATGGTATGTCATGAAAAATCCGTTTTTTCGTCATGACGTCATAGCGTCAAACTTTTGACAGATCTGGAAAGCACTTATCAAGCGCTTTCATATGAGGTATAACTCGATATGGTATCTAAGATTTCAAAATTTGACCTTGGGGTCAAAAGCTTTCAACCTCCAGCGTTCACCATGAAGGTCAAGGCCTATCGCCACCAAAAATTAATCAGCTGAGCGCCAGACCATGAACTATATTCCCATGAAGTTTGAAGACGATCCGATCAAAATTACTCAAAAAAATAAGGGTTTCGTCGACTCCCCTGATTTGGGACAAAGTGACCTTGAAAATTGTATGCGCTGAAAGGGACCTCTATAGGACTCTGATATGCGAAGTTACAAAAATTTCCAATGATAACTGTGCTCTGCAGAGTGATCGATACGTGATTACAGACAACAAGAACAAAAAAAAAAATAATTAAAAAAAACAAAAAAAAACATACAAGCTGACTGACATTTCTTGAAAAAAAAAAAAAATTCGTTTTGGCAAGATAATGATAAAAAAAATAGCACCGCAAAGCAGGCATAACCCCTCAGCCCCTTGACGCAAACCAATTTCAAGATGGTGGTCATATTGAAAAATCGCAGCACGCCCATTTTAGAAAGGAACCTTCCTCTACTCAACCCCAACACACCCAGCAAAAAAGGATTTAATCGGACAAGGCGTTCTCCTCGAAATTGACGGAAACCAATTTCAAGATGGCTGTCGTGGCGGCCACAGTGAAAAATTGCAGCATGCCCATTTTGGAAAGGAACCTTCCTCTACTCAACCCCATTATACCTCACCAGAATAAAATCAATGTGTGAAGCCGTTCTCAAGTTATTGTCCGGAAACCAAATTAAAGATGGCTGCTGAAGCCACCATATTGGATATCAGATTGCGCTGAATATCGAAAGGAACCTTCCTCCAAACACCCCCATTATATCACACAAAAATGAAATCAATAAGTCAAGCCGTTCTCAAGTTATTGTCCGGAAACCAAATTCAAGATGGCTGCCATAGCCGCCATATTGGACATCGCATCGCACTGAATATCAAAAGGAACCTTCCTTTACCCAGCCCCAACATACCCTGCAAAAACAGATTTAATCGGACAAGGCGTTCTCCTCGAAATCGACGGAAACAAATTTCAAGATGGCTGCCATGGAGGCCACATTGAAAATCACAGCGTGCCCATTTTCGAAAGGAACCTTCCTCTACTCAACCCCAACATACCCTGCAAAAATGGATTTAATCGGACAAGGCGTTCTCCTCGAAATTGACGGAAACCAAAAGTTGACAGACGCCCGAACACCCGCACAATGCCTGTGACGACAATACCCCTCAATCGAATTGGGCTGAGTGGTAAAAACTGCTTGGAATTACTATGTTTATCCAAATGAAATTGCACTCAAAAATGTTTTTTTTTTAAATGCAAAAAAACATTTAAACAAAAACTAGAAGGGAACTCGGTAGAGCGCATGCCTCTGCCACGTTATGCCTAATCCAGGAGAACATATCAGGCCCAATCTGTTTTTGAAATAACATGTTATTCAGTACGCCATTTTTGACCCCATCTCTCAATGGTGAAGAATTACTTAAAAAAATTATTCACCGGATCTGGATTTTCATCAAAATGTAATCAATTCGTCGTCACACACCCAACCTGTCCACCAAATTTCATCGGAAATCTGTCCACAACTTTTTGAAATATCCTGTAAACAGACAAGACAGGGGTGAAAACATAACCTCCTTCCACCTTTGGTGGCAGAAGTAAACAAACAAAAACACCAAACATATACATGGCATACAAGTTCACAAACAGACGAAACATGAAAACACAAGAAGAAAAAGGGTGTACATTGCATAAAACCTCAACCACATATTATCAGCCAGCCACTAGCAAAGGCCATGCAAAACCCTTAATTATCAAGATTCATTTAAAACTGACGGAATGTGGAACAAAATAATTTAAACTCGAAGGGCACTCTGTAGAGCGCATACCTCCGCCACATAATGCCTGATCCACGAGAACATATCAGGCCCAATACATTTTTGAACTAGAACGGGCACTCGGTAGAGCGCATACCTTCGCCGCCGCAACTTTTTTCCGGGCACATTTGAAAAACGTCATTTTAAAACGTCCATGACGTCACAACGGTCAGTCCGATTGACGTCAAATTTGGTGTTTAACCTCCTTGAAGGCAGTCCAACAAAATGGAATGATAAACACTGAAAAATTTAAAAGTTGAAAAATGACGTCATCTTTTGACGCACTTCCGGGGATGTCACGTCCAATCGGGGACTACCATTCTGAAAGCTCGTAGTTCACTGAACGTTTTAACGTTGGTTTCATGCCAATAGCTCTATTAGATCTGAAGCTATGCCTACAAGTATATTTTGACCTTGAGTGTGACCTTGACTACAGAGTTAATTGGCAAAACCTGTACATCAATAAACAGATATTTTGGTACTGATCCTAATGCCTGGATTTGGCAGACTTTGCTTTATAAATTATATAGATATTTGAATGTAAAATATCAGGACATTTTAGCCACAATTGAAAAACGTCATGTTCAAACGTCAATGACGTAATAACAGTCAGTCCGATCGAAGTCAAATTTGGTGTGAGACGTCCTTAAGGTAAGTCCTACAAAACTGTATGATCAAAACTGATGAGATCGAAAATTTAAAATTTACGTCATCTTGTGACGTCATTTAGACGCACTTCCGATGACGTTACGTCAAATCCGACACTACATATCCGAAAGGTATCTCGTCATGGAACAATATGGCGGTGGTTGCATGTCGATAGCTGTATTATTAAAGGAAGTTATGCTCAAGAGTGTTTTTGACCTTTTCATGACCTTGACCTTTGACCCGATCGCTCCCAAAATCTAATCAAATCGTCCTTGGATACTCACGAATCATCCCACCAAATTTCATGCAATTCGGTTTCATACTTTCTGAGTTATGCAAATAACAAACAAACACACATTCACAAATAAATAAATACACAGCGACCAAAACATAACCTTTCACAGAATGCGAAGGTAAATATCATGCGATTTGGCCCTCTCTCTCAATGGTGAAGAATCACTTTAGCTGGATCCGTATCTTCACTGAAATCTAATAAGTTTGTCCTCGTCACACACCCAACATGTCCACAAAATTTAATCCGGATCAGTCCGCAACGTTTTGAGAAATCCTGCACACAAAAACAGACAGAAAGGGGTGAAAACACAACCCGCTTCACATTCGGTGGTGGAGGTTACGAGTTGTTCAACATCAGAGGCTTCTCAGTCTTTTCCCTGACTTTATCCATTGATGGCGATTGTCCAGTGGATGGTACTTGTCCTTTAAATCATTAACCTAAGTTACAAGTTACAACACAACTGGGATATTTGTGTGTTTTCAACAAATTTCCCAGTATTTTACCTGCTTGGTTAGCTATCCTTTGCAGTTCACAAGTCTTATTTCCTGAGACTTTTAAACCACACAATACAGACAAAGAAAACATTTAAACCTTTAATAACTCAGACCACAAAGTTGTACGAGATCGTAGAGGGCAAACCACTTAACTATACCAACCTTGCCATTCAAATCCTTTTCTGCATCTTTGGCATCTTCTGGGTTTTCAAATGTGACAAAGCCATACCCTTTTGACTTCTGAGTCTCCCTGTCTTTCATCAGCAGTACTGGGTGAACAAGATGGAATAACATGAAAATTAAATTAACGTGAGAGTTTAACAAAAACAAAATACAATTCCCAAGCCCAAATGTCATGAAGTGCCTCAAATACCCTACATAGCCCACAATGTCAGGCAATGGGTACCTTCCAAGATTGGCCCATATTTGCTAAAGATAGAGTCCAGAAAATCTTCATTTGTTTCAAAGTTCAGTCCACCAACAAAGAGCTTGCCAACATTGCCTCCCTCCATGACTTGTGTGATGACACCGTTTCAGGGTACTGGAAAAGGACATTGGGGAGTGGGGGGGGGGTGGGGGATGGAGCATTTTTATTTTTTTTAAATACTCAACTTCACACCAAATAACTTTGATGAACATTCAACCAGGAATAAGCTTATATTAAGCAAATGGGCTTCAATTTTGGAATCGGCATGTGGTGAGTGACACAGCAACACAAACCAAAGCAGTAAAAAAATTTCCTCAAAAATCAATTTTCTTCCATACTGCCAGGTAGGATGGATGGATGGGTGGGTGCTTTAATGTGCATGTCTACATTGTTGAATTACATTTGTATCAAAAGTCCTTTATGCCTTAATTATAAAATTTCAGACTCGCTTACCCAATGCTTTTGACTCGGCTATGTTATTATTACCAATATGATTATTTTGTAATGACGTTAATAATATTATGCTATTATCATTTGATGGAATTGATTAATTTGTTGTTATAATAAATTGTATTTCTGGTAGGTGTGCAGACCAGCAACTCACAGCCTATACACTGCTTATGTGCAAACATATATATATATGCACATTGTACATCCGATTTTCTTCAAATTTCCTTCAAGCGAGTATTAAACAATACAGAGTGTTCGGAATGGGGTTGTGCGTCGAATAACGAATAACGGTCACGATTGGACAGTGAGGGTGTTGGGGGGACAATATGGTACAACACACTTGAAGCCATAGCCAGGAGAAATCACACGAGACCCCAAAATATGTTATATTAAAAATAATAATAAAAATCTATATGCAGTTCACACAAAATCTGATGGCTGGGGGAAAAAAAAATTACTGGCAATGGCATACATCATTCATGTGTAGAGACTCATTGAAGAACCTTTAGAAACAAGATTATTGCGGCCTCGCAAGTCAAGACATATAGGGCCCGTTAGTCTTCGGAGGAGGGGGTTGGGAGGGCGATAAGCATATAATGCATCAAGGATGTTGGATTTCCTCCAAAGTTATTTCAGTTCAGTGTTAAACAACAGTAGCGACTATTTACAAAAAAAAGCTAATCATGATTTTTG
Organism: Eptatretus burgeri; assembly: GCF_056783735.1. Lineage (NCBI taxonomy): Eukaryota > Metazoa > Chordata > Myxini > Myxiniformes > Myxinidae > Eptatretus > Eptatretus burgeri. The sequence goes on along the minus strand of NC_140970.1, from coordinate 5,707,582 downwards.
GACAGAATCGACTGAATAGCTTGTGGTTAAAATCAACTTTACTTCCTGTCGGTGTGCCCCATGAAACAGCAAGATAAGCTATTTATGCACCTTAACATAGAGTTGGGTCAGGTGGAAAACCCTTTGACGAGAGGGGCAAATGAAGTTGCTGCAACCTCCGTTGCATGATCCCCTAGTCCCCCTGGCAAATTCAGTTGAGATTGGATTACGATCAAAGTGGTCAGACATACAAGACAACAAGTAGTGTATTTTAGTACGAGATTCTAAAATAATGCCTCTTGGTAATGTACAAATGCCATCTATACCAATATGTGCGCGCGTGTCCCCCATAACTCCAAAACCATGAAACGTAGCAGTCTGAAACTTTGCATGCATACAAAGGGAACTCCAAGGAAGTGCAAGAGTAAAAACTGGGTGTTTGGGTAAATTAAAACACTCCTTTGAAGATAATTAACAGCCTTATTTAATTACATCCTTTATCAGGCACAATCCTCGGCCACATCGCTGTCTGGAGTCTTAAGGCGCATCCTGGGTAACCTCGCTGGGGACTGAAGCCACTATGTTTTTTGGCTTGGTTAACCATGCCTTGACTTGGAACAGGCTACAACGATTTCTCAACAATAGTTTTTTTTTTTTCCAGCCCTCACTCATATTATCGAATGCCTGTTCATCATGGCTACGAATTGTTGAAAACATCGCTTTTGTATGTACTATAGTTTTAAAATTAGGAGCTTGGAGTGATTTCATGCATTATCTGATGCGATTTTCCATGATCAACTCTTACGGACTAAAGTATATCATCGAAATAAGATTTTGGCTTTGAGAATCGGATATCGTCGGGACTAAATAAGTGTCAAAATCTGGAGTGAAATCTGAAAAAAAATAAATTTTTTAAGGTCTTATAAATTACGCCTATATACCTATTTACTTTGAGCAAGCAAGGCTATGGTCCCTCATTCTCCTGAGATACACAAGAAAAATGCGACATTTCCAAAGCATTAAACTAATCTTTTTCTACTGTTTGGAAAATTATATTGAGAGAGCAAAAGATTTAGAAATGTGCCAAAATTAATCAGCTTCATTGAGCTCTATGATTTAATGCATTCACTGCTTGGCATCGCACACTATCCCCCAGAGGGAATGCCAATCTATGTATATATTTTCAGAGGTTTTCCAAGGAGCTCCACAAAGAATCAAAGCAAATCTGGTGAAAAACGGATGTTTTAAAATAGTTACAATGTCTGCGCAGATCGCGAACCGATTTCCTACGTGACGCATGCACAGATTGAGCAGGCAACATGGCAGATTTTCAGCAATGTTTATTTCACGGGAGATTAAATTTTGCAATGTCCCAGGGTTGTTCTACGTTAAACAGCAACTTTTGTGGATAAAGTCATTATTTGAATGAATTCATTTAATTTCTTTGACTGCAGCGGGTCACTGGCTTTAAAGTTAAAGACATCCTATATGGTATGCAGCCACAGCCGAGCCAGCCATTCTGTAGCAACCGTTTATTTGGAGTGCTTAAGCCACTTGCCAAGCACCCTACAGTCGATAACGGTATAGTTTGTGGCTCGATCGGGATGTACAGTCAGCAGTTGCTTCAAGGTAGAGGGACACGATTTACAAAAGGTTATATGGTTTCTCTTTGCGAGTTTCAAAGCCAAATATATTCGATAACACCTGATTTCCGGCCATATCAACGCGTTTTCTAAATTAGAATCAATTGTTTTTTCCACCCATCACGACGATTGGCAGCTGTATATAAAGAAAAATGTTTATGCACGTATCTTCCTGAAACGTCTATAATGTAGCGTTGTTTTTATAATTTATTTATTGAAATTCCCCCAAAACAAGTGTGAAAGTTATTTGAGGTTTTTGGGTTGTGAACAGTACGTAGTGTAGTTGGCAACCACACCGATTCCTGAAGAAATGCGGATATCGTCCAATCGCCAATCGTGTATGTGTGTGCGCGTTTCATAAAGCATAACATTTTCTCTTTGCTGTTACAGGGTTCCCACTCAATCTCAAAAATGAAATTCCCTGACTTCCCAGGTCAGTGGGAACCCTGTAATTATACATTAGGCTGTATAAAGGGTGCATCTATTTATTACGCATGTACAGGACATCATTCCAGTGCAGACATCAAGTTTACAAATCATATTCGGTACAATTATACAATCAAAACTTAATAAACATGAAGCAAGCACAAACCAATCAATGCACAAGCTCCAATGATATGTATGTATGTATGTATGTATGTATGTATGTATGTATGTATGTATGTATGTATGTATGTATGTATGTATGTATGTATGTATATATATATATATATATATATATATTCTGTGTCAGTCTGTTTGTCCGTCCGTCGAGGGGCTTCTCAGTTCAGAGCAGGGCTTCCACATCAAATCACCACCATTTTGTTTGCTTCGTGGAGCCTCTTTTGTAAAGCTTGTACTTTCTTCCACAGTCACAGCTTTATCTTAACTCTTATTCGATATCTGGTTTGTTATTTTTTTGTAGCTGCTCAGATGGTGTAAGATTCAGATGCAAAAAAAAAAAAAAAAGAAAATTAGCATTTTTCAACAAAAATGCATTTGAAGCGAAATTAAGGCCTGTATTATAACATCTGGTGTTGGCTTAATGGTTGGAGTGGTAGGCTTTGGATCCTAGGGTCCTGAGTTCAAATCCTGCTCAGCTGTTGAATTAATACCAGGTGAGGTTAACTCAGCCTGTCATCCTTCTGAGGATGCCAGAATAGAGTGCCAGCTTGCTGGTATACTGTGTCGGAGTGGTGACCCGTCCAGGATTGTGCCGAATAGCCAAGGAGACTGCTCAAGTGGTCCCAATCTCCATTACGTCCATTCAGACTCCCTCACAGCTATATCTCAACTCTAATTCACCTTCCGATTTCATTTTTTGGAGTCGTTAAGATGGTTCAAGTTACAGTTGAATCAAAAGGTGAGAAAATAGAACGAACATTGGCGTTTATAGACAAAAATGCAATCTAATAGCCGTTTTCAATGTACCTGGTCAGACATGATGTGGGGAGGGGGTTATCATTGTTACTTTTTATCAGTTACCTTTTGAAGAAACAAAGGTATATTTTGATTCCAATTCATGCAAAGAAAACAAAGTAATTCACATCAGTGATCGCAGCAGCGGTCTGTACACCGCCCAGAGAAGGTAGGTTTTCATAATGAAGAGGAAAGAAAATCGTGAAGTATTTAATAATAAAAAAAAAAAAAAAAAAAAAAACATAATTTAAAAAAAAAAAAAAAAAAAAAAAAAAAAACAACTTGGTTTTCGCCAGAGTTTAAGGCTGAATCGTATGCAAGTATAGGATTTATAAACAAACGATTTCACATGTACGATGATAAATCGTTTTCAATGAATCTGGTCGAATAGAATGTGGGGAGGACGAGAGAGGGGGGAGTGGTGAGGGAGGAGCGAGGGTTTGGGGAGTAGTGAGAGGTGTGAGAGGAGTGAGGGGAAATGGAAAGGGGAGGGAGGGGGGGGGGGAGAGGAGGGAGGGAGGGAGAATGAGAAGAGTGAGGGAGAGGAGGAGGAAGGGAAAGTAGAAGAGCAAGGGTAGGGGAAGTAGTGAGAGGAGGGAGGGGGAAGTAGAAGAGTGAGGGTAGAGTTCCATGCTCGGGAAATAGTTGTGACCGTTTTGAATGTATCTCGTCAGACGCGATGTGGGGAATGGAAGAGCAAGGGTTTAGGGGAGTAGTCAGGAGGGAGTGGAGTAGCCAAGTGTGAGGGTAGTGTTCTCTGCGAGGTAAAACTAAAGTTAGGGTTCGAACTGGTCCAATTATATTTTTCCATGTTCCCGGGGTATATATAAAAAGTTTATTCAAGGCGAGTAAACTCTTTTCCAAATATGTAAGGAAACAATACTTCCAAAAACTTAAACATAATGAATATGGTGACTCACGATGGAATCCAATTATTTATTAATAACGTTTGGTTTTAAGGAATTTTTGATATGTTAATCAAGGCAGGTTCTGCCCCCTCTTGTCAACATAGAAGTAAGTTACTCCACATCCTTTCCCACCCCTCACCTGCCTATCTCCCTCCCTCCCCTGTGCACGATCCTCTCCTCTTCCCCCATCAATGTGTGGACTGATAAACTGGATGTCACATCTGCCAAAATCCTCCCTCTTCTTCACCTCCCCTCTCCCCCTTTGAGTGACGCATCAGATATGAAGAGGACTAGTCCAAATGTCATACATGTCTGTGCCCGTGGGTTCACCACTAGTAATTTATAAAAATCCCAATGTTTTCTCTTCACAACAGCAACCAGTTACAAGACAGCTTTATCCTTTGATCTCCCCACAAAACATCCGCAAGAGAAATACAATTTTTCACCCGTTTCAAAGGTTTCCATTGTCCGTCAGACTTATCAATCATCGAACGATCCTTTGAGCTGCCTGGAATCAGGAATTTTGCTCCTCGGGTTGAGAAGTCTGATGGGAAAACCATGCTTCAACAGCAATGTCACGTGTTAGTTTTCCCTGGGTTATGGGGATTGTACCATCTGGTAAAACTGAAAATTAAGGTGCATTTTCCTCACTTTGCGCTTGCAACAATTATTATTATTATATTATATTAATACGCTAAGCCATATTGTGTGGACATATCTCCTCCGAAACTGCTGGATGGATTGTCGCCACTTTCGGTATGCGGGTGCTCTGTGGTCTAATGTACAGCAGAGGCTATGTGAGATCGCGCCAGATGGACAGGTTTGGGAATCTTTGGCAATTTTGTAAATTTTACATTCGTATGCATGGCGACATGTGACATCACCACTGAGATGTCATGCCACTCATAGAAAACAGCCTCTGCAATGTAAAAACCCTCTTCTGCACATGCTGACTACCTCAGAAGGTGCATCTGACAAACAATATGCAACAAGAAACATTGTATATAAAGAAATTCCATAAATCACTTTGTGAACAATTGATATATTGACGTCATAACGAACCCTCACTCGAGAAACTTCACGCGGGTTTGGCTCGTACCATTCAATGTCGGTGAAATATCCTGAATTATGGTCGCTCATTTAGAATCGCAAGAGGAACACCAAGCAGCTGTGCGATTATTTATCGGGTAGTTTCCACAGAGACGGGGATTTTGTGGAAATGCTAAACACGTGACAATCCATGTGGTGATTTTTCAAAGGCAGAACATATCAACTAAAAGCGATCTCAGCGTGACACGAAACGTTAACCAACGTGTGGGGCCTGCTCCCAAATCGTCCATCATTTTTGCAGTCTTTCGAAGGGACAAAAAAAAAAACAAGCTCAAATGAGCCAAGATCCTCGTCCTCTTAATGATGACGTCATAAAACGAGTATGACATGATTGCGATAAATTATTTGTGCTAATGCCCGGCTTGATTCCCGCAAATAAAATTCAAACAGCTTGCCTAGTTTTGGAGATAATGGTGTAGGTGATATGTCAATTTTTTTCCTAGGAAGAATTTCCAAAATCGGAGACGGTTACTGCCTGTGCGTGGGCTTTCTGCATAATATATATATATATATATATATATATATATATATATATATATATATATATATATATATATATATATATATGGCACGTTTCACGAAGATCCGATGAAAACTCTGGGTTGTGAAACAAAAAAAAAATAGGAATGACGTCATAAAAATTGATATGTCGTCATAGTGATGTATCATATGTGTGGTAATTAATCTCTGCTAATGCCCTGTTCGATTCCCGCAAACAGAATTCAAAAAGCTTGCCTAGTTTCGGAGATAATTTTTTAGGCGATACTTTGACGTCACAACTTTTTTCTTCTCGGAGGAATTTTCAAAATCGGAGATAGTTACTGTCTGCGCAGGGTATTTTTACATATATATGCCAAGTTTCAAGAAGTTTCGGTGAAAACTGGAGGCTGTGAAACAAAAAAAAAAGTCCACAAGAAGAAGAAGAAGATGAACAACAACAACAACGTGAGTAAGACTTTGAGATCCTCCACGAGGGTCTAAAAAAACCATGTGGTTCGGGGTGGCTTTGTAGGGGAAGTAGGCGGAGCTTCGACGCAGCCGCCATTACGCACGTGACCTTGTCGGGGAAGTAGGCGGAGCTTCCACGCAGCCGCCATTACACACGCAGCACGAGCCGCCATTTCACAATGCAAGCGGTAATGAAATTACAGAAAAAGCTCAAACGAACAAATAGTCTTGTTTCACGAATCAAGCTTTGGAATACATTCGTTTTTGTCATTTTTATTATTCAACAATGCGGGAAAAGGAAAATATACTTAAACCGAGCACTTCACCAGTATATATCATCGTGTGCAAAGATACCGACAAAGAATGAGAAATGTAGCGGGACGATACAAGGTAAAAAAAAAAAAAAAAAAAATCGATTTTTAGATTTTTTTTTGGTTGTTGTTGATGATAAAGAACATACGGGACCGAGAGAGGAAAAAAAAAAATACTTTGCAAACAAGAAATAAAAAGGACCGTCGTCACCTTGCAGCGAAGGCAAAGAAAGCGAAATAATATCGGCTTTACAAGTGGTAAATTCATTAATACAAAAAAAAAACTCCAAAACATCGAGAATACGGCGTGGTTAGACGAGTCCACGTAGTACAAGAAAAATCAAACACAACGAGCAAAGCTTGAGCCTTACCGCCTGAGGAAAAGCAAATGGCGCGATCACGAGGCGGAAAAAAAAATCTCCACAAAACGCACGAATCTCCACAGGTCGCTTGGACACATCAAACGAAAATAATAAATCAATTTTAGAAAATACGACTAAGCATTAAACGGTTAAAGAAGGATAAAAACCATACTCTGTAAACGCGGACAATATCACAGAACGACCGAGCCTCACCTCGACAAGAAGCGCCTGTGCGAAGCGTGACGTCAGTGCCTTCTCCGATTGGCTCACGAAGATCACGTGGGTCGCCTCGTCCTTTGAACTCGTTGACGGATCGCCCGATTGAACGTACAGTGAGCGCACTGAATTATAAAGATATCATTTTGAGGGAGGGGTCCACCGGCCGCACCAACTTTTTACACCGCCTATCATGAAGTCCCAAAAAAATCTTCACCACGAAACCCTTCGACACAATCGTTTTGATCAGATATCGATGAAAAAAAAAACATTGATTTGAAACCAATCGCAGCCGAGGACCCGCCGGCCGCTGGGGTCATTGAACCCGTTCACATCATCGGTCTGTTTATTACTACGGCAAGGTTCGTGTTTTGGTATCACCGGTCTGTATATTACTACAGCAAGGTTCGTGTTTTGGTATCAACGGTCTGTATATTACGACAGCACGGTTCGTGTTTTGGTATCAACGGTCTGTATATTACTACAGCACGGTTCGTGTTTTGGTATCACCGGTCTGTATATTACTACAGCAAGGTTCGTGTTTTGGTATCATCGGTCTGTATATTACTACAGCACGGTTCGTGTTTTGGTATCACCGGTCTGTATATTACTACAGCATGGTTCGTGTTTTGGTATCATCGGTCTGTATATTACTACAGCAAGGTTCGTGTTTTGGTATCACCGGTCTGTATATTACTACAGCACGGTTCGTGTTTTGGTATCACCGGTCTGTATATTACTACAGCAAGGTTCGTGTTTTGGTATCACCGGTCTGTATATTACTACAGCACGGTTCGTGTTTTGGTATCACCGGTCTGTATATTACTACAGCACGGTTCGTGTTTTGGTATCACCGGTCTGTATATTACTACAGCACGGTTCGTGTTTTGGTATCACCGGTCTTTATTACTACGGCACGGTTCATGTTTTGGTATCACCGGTCTGTATATTACTACAGCACGGTTCGTGTTTTGGTGTCATCGGTCTGTATATTACTACAGCATGGTTCGTGTTTTGGTATCAACGGTCTGTATATTACTACAGCACGGTTCGTGTTTTGGTATCACCGGTCTGTATATTACTACAGCAAGGTTCGTGTTTTGGTATCATCGGTCTGTATATTACTACAGCACGGTTCGTGTTTTGGTATCACCGGTCTGTATATTACTACAGCATGGTTCGTGTTTTGGTATCATCGGTCTGTATATTACTACAGCAAGGTTCGTGTTTTGGTATCACCGGTCTGTATATTACTACAGCACGGTTCGTGTTTTGGTATCACCGGTCTGTATATTACTACAGCAAGGTTCGTGTTTTGGTATCACCGGTCTGTATATTACTACAGCACGGTTCGTGTTTTGGTATCACCGGTCTGTATATTACTACAGCACGGTTCGTGTTTTGGTATCACCGGTCTGTATATTACTACAGCACGGTTCGTGTTTTGGTATCACCGGTCTTTATTACTACGGCACGGTTCATGTTTTGGTATCACCGGTCTGTATATTACTACAGCACGGTTCGTGTTTTGGTGTCATCGGTCTGTATATTACTACAGCATGGTTCGTGTTTTGGTATCATCGGTCTGTATATTACTACAGCATGGTTCGTGTTTTGGTATCACCGGTCTGTATATTACTACAGCATGGTTCGTGTTTTGGTATCACCGGTCTGTATATTACTACAGCACGGTTCGTGTTTTGGTATCACCGGTCTGTATATTACTACAGCACGGTTCGTGTTTTGGTATCACCGGTCTGTATATTACTACGGCACGGTTCGTGTTTTGGTATCACCGGTCTGTATATTACTACAGCACGGTTCGTGTTTTGGTATCACCGGTCTGTATATTACTACAGCAAGGTTCGTGTTTTGGTATCATCGGTCTGTATATTACTACAGCACGGTTCGTGTTTTGGTATCACCGGTCTGTATATTACTACAGCACGGTTCGTGTTTTGGTATCACCGGTCTGTATATTACTACAGCACGGTTCGTGTTTTGGTATCATCGGTCTGTATATTACTACAGCATGGTTCGTGTTTTGGTATCACCGGTCTGTATATTACTACAGCATGGTTCGTGTTTTGGTATCACCGGTCTGTATATTACTACAGCATGGTTCGTGTTTTGGTATCATCGGTCTGTATATTACTACAGCACGGTTCGTGTTTTGGTATCATCGGTCTGTATATTACTACAGCACGGTTCGTGTTTTGGTATCACCGGTCTGTATATTACTACAGCACGGTTCGTGTTTTGGTATCACCGGTCTGTATATTACTACAGCACGGTTCGTGTTTTGGTATCACCGGTCTGTATATTACTACAGCACGGTTCGTGTTTTGGTATCACCGGTCTGTATACTACTACAGCACGGTTCGTGTTTTGGTATCATCGGTCTGTATATTACTACAGCACGGTTCGTGTTTTGGTATCACCGGTCTGTATATTACTACAGCACGGTTCGTGTTTTGGTATCACCGGTCTTTATTACTACGGCACGGTTCGTGTTTTGGTATCACCGGTCTGTATATTACTCCAGCACGGTTCGTGTTTTGGTGTCATCGGTCTGTATATTACTACAGCATGGTTCGTGTTTTGGTATCATCGGTCTGAAAATTACTACAGCATGGTTCGTGTTTTGGTATCACCGGTCTGTATATTACTACAGCACGGTTCGTGTTTTGGTATCACCGGTCTGTATATTACTACAGCACGGTTCGTGTTTTGGTATCACCGGTCTGTATATTACTACAGCACGGTTCGTGTTTTGGTATCACCGGTCTTTATTACTACAGCACGGTTCGTGTTTTGGTATCACCGGTCTGTATATTACTACAGCACGGTTCGTGTTTTGGTATCACCGGTCTTTATTACTACGGCACGGTTCGTGTTTTGGTGTCATCGGTCTGTATATTACTACAGCACGGTTCGTGTTTTGGTATCACCGGTCTGTATATTACTACAGCACGGTTCGTGTTTTGGTATCACCGGTCTGTATATTACTACAGCATGGTTCGTGTTTTGGTATCACCGGTCTGTATATTACTACAGCACGGTTCGTGTTTTGGTATCATCGGTCTGTATATTACTACAGCACGGTTCGTGTTTTGGTATCACCGGTCTGTATATTACTACAGCACGGTTCGTGTTTTGGTATCACCGGTCTGTATATTCCGACAGCACGGTTCGTGTTTTGGTATCATCGGTCTGTATATTACTACAGCACGGTTCGTGTTTTGGTATCACCGGTCTGTTTATTACTAAGCACGGTTCGTGTTTTGGTATCATCGGTCTGTATATTACTACAGCACGGTTCGTGTTTTGGAATCACCGGTCTGTATATTACGACAGCACGGTTGGTGTTTTGGTATCATCGGTCTGTATATTACTACAGCATGGTTCGTGTTTTGGTATCACCGGTCTGTATATTACTACAGCACGGTTCGTGTTTTGGTATCATTGGTCTGTATATTACTACAGCATGGTTCGTGTTTTGGTATCACCGGTCTGTATATTACTACAGCACGGTTCGTGTTTTGGTATCACCGGTCTGTATATTACTACAGCACGGTTCGTGTTTTGGTATCACCGGTCTGTATATTACTACAGCACGGTTCGTGTTTTGGTATCACCGGTCTTTATTACAACAGCACGGTTCGTGTTTTGGTATCACCGGTCTGTATATTACTACAGCACGGTTCGTGTTTTGGTATCACCGGTCTGTATATTACTACAGCACGGTTCGTGTTTTGGTATCACCGTTCTGTATATTACTACAGCACGGTTCGTGTTTTGGTATCACCGGTCTGTATATTACTAAGCACGGTTCGTGTTTTGGTATCACCGGTCTGTATATTACTACAGCACGGTTCGTGTTTTGGTATCATCGGTCTGTATATTACTACAGCACGGTTCGTGTTTTGGTATCACCGGTCTGTATATTACTACGGCACGGTTCGTGTTTTGGTATCATCGGTCTGTATATTACTACGGCATGGTTCGTGTTTTGGTATCACCGGTCTGTATATTACTACGGCACGGTTCGTGTTTTGGTATCACCGGTCTGTATATTACTACAGCATGGTTCGTGTTTTGGTATCATCGGTCTGTATATTACTACGGCACTGCTCGTGTTTTGGTATCATCGGTCTGTATATTACTACGGCATGGTTCGTGTTTTGGTATCACCGGTCTGTATATTACTACGGCACGGTTCGTGTTTTGGTATCATCGGTCTGTATATTACTACGGCACGGTTCGTGTTTTGGTATCATCGGTCTGTATATTACTACAGCACGGTTCGTGTTTTGGTATCATCGGTCTGTATATTACTACAGCACGGTTCGTGTTTTGGTATCACCGGTCTGTTTATTACTAAGCACGGTTCGTGTTTTGGTATCATCGGTCTGTATATTACTACAGCACGGTTCGTGTTTTGGTATCACCGGTCTGTATATTACGACAGCACGGTTCGTGTTTTGGTATCATCGGTCTGTATATTACTACAGCATGGTTCGTGTTTTGGTATCACCGGTCTGTATATTACAACAGCACGGTTCGTGTTTTGGTATCACCGGTCTGTATATTACTACGGCACGGTTCGTGTTTTGGTATCACCGGTCTGTATATTACTACGGCACGGTTCGTGTTTTGGTATCATCGGTCTGTATATTACTACGGCATGGTTCGTGTTTTGGTATCACCGGTCTGTATATTACTACGGCACGGTTCGTGTTTTGGTATCACCGGTCTGTATATTACTACAGCATGGTTCGTGTTTTGGTATCATCGGTCTGTATATTACTACAGCACTGCTCGTGTTTTGGTATCATCGGTCTGTATATTACTACGGCATGGTTCGTGTTTTGGTATCACCGGTCTGTATATTACTACGGCACGGTTCGTGTTTTGGTATCATCGGTCTGTATATTACTACGGCACGGTTCGTGTTTTGGTATCACCGGTCTGTATATTACTACGGCACGGTTCGTGTTTTGGTATCATCGGTCTGTATATTACTACGGCACGGTTCGTGTTTTGGTATCATCGGTCTGTATATTACTACAGCACGGTTCGTGTTTTGGTATCAACGGTCTGTTTATTACTACAGCACGGTTCGTGTTTTGGTATCACCGGTCTGTATATTACTACAGCATGGTTCGTGTTTTGGTATCACCGGTCTGTATATTACTACAGCACGGTTCGTGTTTTGGTATCACCGGTCTGTATATTACTACAGCATGGTTCGTGTTTTGGTATCACCGGTCTGTATATTACTACAGCACGGTTCGTGTTTTGGTATCACCGATCTTTATTACTACAGCACGGTTCGTGTTTTGGTATCACCGGTCTGTATATTACTACAGCACGGTTCGTGTTTTGGTATCACCGGTCTGTATATTACTACAGCATGGTTTGTGTTTTGGTATCACCGGTCTGTATATTACGACAGCACGGTTCGTGTTTTGGTATCACCGGTCTTTATTACTACGGCACGGTTCGTGTTTTGGTGTCATCGGTCTGTATATTACTATGGCACGGTTCGTGTTTTGGTATCACCGGTCTGTATATTACTACAGCACGGTTCGTGTTTTGGTATCACCGGTCTGTATATTACTACAGCACGGTTCGTGTTTTGGTATCACCGGTCTGTATATTACTACAGCACGGTTCGTGTTTTGGTATCACCGGTCTGTATATTACTACAGCACGGTTCGTGTTTTGGTATCACCGGTCTGTATATTACTACAGCACGGTTCGTGTTTTGGTATCACCGGTCTGTATATTACTACAGCACGGTTCGTGTTTTGGTATCACCGGTCTGTTTATTACTACAGCACGGTTCGTGTTTTGGTATCACCGGTCTGTATATTACTACAGCACGGTTCGTGTTTTGGTATCATCGGTCTGTATATTACTACAGCACGGTTCGTGTTTTGGTATCACCGGTCTGTTTATTACTAAGCACGGTTCGTGTTTTGGTATCATCGGTCTGTATATTACTACAGCACGGTTCGTGTTTTGGTATCACCGGTCTGTATATTACGACAGCACGGTTCGTGTTTTGGTATCATCGGTCTGTATATTACTACAGCATGGTTCGTGTTTTGGTATCACCGGTCTGTATATTACTACAGCACGGTTCGTGTTTTGGTATCACCGGTCTGTATATTACTACAGCACGGTTCGTGTTTTGGTATCACCGGTCTGTATATTACTACAGCACGGTTCGTGTTTTGGTATCACCGGTCTTTATTACAACAGCACGGTTCGTGTTTTGGTATCACCGGTCTGTATATTACTACAGCACGGTTCGTGTTTTGGTATCACCGGTCTGTATATTACTACAGCACGGTTCGTGTTTTGGTATCACCGGTCTGTATATTACTACAGCACGGTTCGTGTTTTGGTATCACCGGTCTTTATTACTACGGCACGGTTCGTGTTTTGGTGTCATCGGTCTGTATATTACTACAGCACTGCTCGTGTTTTGGTATCATCGGTCTGTATATTACTACAGCACGGTTCGTGTTTTGGTATCAACGGTCTGTATATTACTACGGCACGGTTCGTGTTTTGGTATCATCGGTCTGTATATTACAACAGCACGGTTCGTGTTTTGGTATCACCGGTCTTTATTACTACGGCACGGTTCGTGTTTTGGTGTCATCGGTCTGTATATTACTACAGCACTGCTCGTGTTTTGGTATCATCGGTCTGTATATTACTACAGCACGGTTCGTGTTTTGGTATCACCGGACTGTATATTACTACAGCACGGTTCGTGTTTTGGTATCATCGGTCTGTATATTACTACAGCACGGTTCGTGTTTTGGTATCAACGGTCTGTTTATTACTACAGCACGGTTCGTGTTTTGGTATCACCGGTCTGTATATTACTACAGCATGGTTCGTGTTTTGGTATCACCGGTCTGTATATTACTACGGCACGGTTCGTGTTTTGGTATCATCGGTCTGTATATTACTACAGCACGGTTCGTGTTTTGGTATCATCGGTCTGTATATTACTACAGCACGGTTCGTGTTTTGGTATCAACGGTCTGTTTATTACTACAGCACGGTTCGTGTTTTGGTATCACCGGTCTGTATATTACTACAGCATGGTTCGTGTTTTGGTATCACCGGTCTGTATATTACTACAGCAAGGTTCGTGTTTTGGTATCATCGGTCTGTTTATTACTACAGCATGGTTCGTGTTTTGGTATCATCGGTCTGTATATTACTACGGCACGGTTCGTGTTTTGGTATCATCGGTCTGTTTATTACTACAGCACGGTTCGTGTTTTGGTATCATCGGTCTGTTTATTACTACAGCACGGTTCGTGTTTTGGTATCATCGGTCTGTATATTACTACAGCACGGTTCGTGTTTTGGTATCACCGGTCTGTATATTACTACAGCACGGTTCGTGTTTTGGTATCACCGGTCTGTATATTACTACAGCAAGGTTCGTGTTTTGGTATCAACGGTCTGTATATTACTACAGCACGGTTCGTGTTTTGGTATCACCGGTCTGTATATTACTACAGCACGGTTCGTGTTTTGGTATCACCGGTCTGTATATTACTACAGCACGGTTCGTGTTTTGGTATCACCGGTCTGTATATTACTACAGCACGGTTCGTGTTTTGGTATCACCGGTCTGTTTATTACTACAGCACGGTTCGTGTTTTGGTATCACCGGTCTGTATATTACTACGGCACGGTTCGTGTTTTGGTATCAACGGTCTGTATATTACTACATCAAGGTTCGTGTTTTGGTATCATCGGTCTGTTTATTACTACAGCACGGTTCGTGTTTTGGTATCATCGGTCTGTTTATTACTACAGCATGGTTCGTGTTTTGGTATCAACGGTCTGTTTATTACTACAGCATGGTTCGTGTTTTGGTATCAACGGTCTGTATATTACTACAGCACGGTTCGTGTTTTGGTATCACCGGTCTGTATATTACTACAGCATGGTTCGTGTTTTGGTATCATCGGTCTGTATATTACTACAGCATGGTTCGTGTTTTGGTATCAACGGTCTGTATATTACTACAGCACGGTTCGTGTTTTGGTATCAACGGTCTGTATATTACTACAGCATGGTTCGTGTTTTGGTATCAACGGTCTGTATATTACTACAGCACGGTTCGTGTTTTGGTATCATCGGTCTGTATATTACTACAGCATGGTTCGTGTTTTGGTATCAACGGTCTGTTTATTACTACAGCATGGTTCGTGTTTTGGTATCACCGGTCTGTATATTACTACAGCAAGGTTCGTGTTTTGGTATCAACGGTCTGTTTATTACTACAGCACGGTTCGTGTTTTGGTATCATCGGTCTGTATATTACTACAGCATGGTTCGTGTTTTGGTATCAACGGTCTGTTTATTACTACGGCACGGTTCGTGTTTTGGTATCACCGGTCTGTATATTACTACGGCACGGTTCGTGTTTTGGTATCATCGGTCTGTATATTACTACAGCACGGTTCGTGTTTTGGTATCACCGGTCTGTATATTACTACAGCACGGTTCGTGTTTTGGTATCATCGGTCTGTATATTACTACAGCACGGTTCGTGTTTTGGTATCACCGGTCTGTATATTACTACAGCACGGTTCGTGTTTTGGTATCATCGGTCTGTATATTACTACAGCATGGTTCGTGTTTTGGTATCACCGGTCTGTATATTACTACAGCACGGTTCGTGTTTTGGTATCACCGGTCTGTATATTACTACAGCACGGTTCGTGTTTTGGTATCACCGGTCTGTATATTACTACAGCACGGTTCGTGTTTTGGTATCACCGGTCTGTATATTACTACAGCACGGTTCGTGTTTTGGTATCACCGGTCTGTATATTACTACAGCACGGTTCGTGTTTTGGTATCACCGGTCTGTATATTACTACAGCATGGTTCGTGTTTTGGTATCACCGGTCTGTATATTACTACAGCACGGTTCGTGTTTTGGTATCATCGGTCTGTATATTACTACAGCATGGTTCGTGTTTTGGTATCACCGGTCTGTATATTACTACAGCACGGTTCGTGTTTTGGTATCACCGGTCTGTATATTACTACAGCACGGTTCGTGTTTTGGTATCACCGGTCTGTATATTACTACAGCACGGTTCGTGTTTTGGTATCACCGGTCTGTATATTACTACAGCACGGTTCGTGTTTTGGTATCACCGGTCTGTATATTACTACAGCACGGTTCGTGTTTTGGTATCACCGGTCTGTATATTACTACAGCACGGTTCGTGTTTTGGTATCACCGGTCTGTATATTACTACAGCACGGTTCGTGTTTTGGTATCACCGGTCTGTATATTACTACAGCACGGTTCGTGTTTTGGTATCACCGGTCTGTATATTACTACAGCACGGTTCGTGTTTTGGTATCACCGGTCTGTATATTACTACAGCATGGTTCGTGTTTTGGTATCACCGGTCTGTATATTACTACAGCACGGTTCGTGTTTTGGTATCACCGGTCTGTATATTACTACAGCACGGTTCGTGTTTTGGTATCACCGGTCTGTATATTACTACAGCACGGTTCGTGTTTTGGTATCACCGGTCTGTATATTACTACAGCACGGTTCGTGTTTTGGTATCACCGGTCTGTATATTACTACAGCACGGTTCGTGTTTTGGTATCACCGGTCTGTATATTACTACAGCACGGTTCGTGTTTTGGTATCACCGGTCTGTATATTACTACAGCACGGTTCGTGTTTTGGTATCACCGGTCTGTATATTACTACAGCACGGTTCGTGTTTTGGTATCATCGGTCTGTATATTACTACAGCACGGTTCGTGTTTTGGTATCACCGGTCTGTATATTACTACAGCACGGTTCGTGTTTTGGTATCACCGGTCTGTATATTACTACAGCACGGTTCGTGTTTTGGTATCACCGGTCTGTATATTACTACAGCACGGTTCGTGTTTTGGTATCACCGGTCTGTATATTACTACAGCACGGTTCGTGTTTTGGTATCACCGGTCTGTATATTATTACGGCACGGTTCGTGTTTTGGTATCACCGGTCTGTATATTACTACGGCACGGTTCGTGTTTTGGTATCATCGGTCTGTATATTACTACAGCACGGTTCGTGTTTTGGTATCACCGGTCTGTATATTACTACAGCATGGTTCATGTTTTGGTATCATCGGTCTGTATATTACTACAGCATGGTTCGTGTTTTGGTATCATCGGTCTGTATATTACTACAGCACTGCTCGTGTTTTGGTATCATCGGTCTGTATATTACTACAGCACGGTTCGTGTTTTGGTATCATCGGTCTGTATATTACTACAGCACGGTTCGTGTTTTGGTATCAACGGTCTGTATATTACTACAGCATGGTTCGTGTTTTGGTATCAACGGTCTGTATATTACTACAGCACGGTTCGTGTTTTGGTATCATCGGTCTGTATATTACTACAGCATGGTTCGTGTTTTGGTATCAACGGTCTGTATATTACTACAGCACGGTTCGTGTTTTGGTATCATCGGTCTGTTTATTACTACAGCACGGTTCGTGTTTTGGTATCAACGGTCTGTATATTACTACAGCACGGTTCGTGTTTTGGTATCATCGGTCTGTATATTACTACAGCACGGTTCGTGTTTTGGTATCATCGGTCTGTATATTACTACAGCACGGTTCGTGTTTTGGTATCATCGGTCTGTATATTACTACGGCACGGTTCGTGTTTTGGTATCATCGGTCTGTATATTACTACAGCACGGTTCGTGTTTTGGTATCATCGGTCTGTATATTACTACAGCATGGTTCGTGTTTTGGTATCAACGGTCTGTTTATTACTACAGCACGGTTCGTGTTTTGGTATCATCGGTCTGTATATTACTACAGCACGGTTCGTGTTTTGGTATCAACGGTCTGTATATTACTACAGCACGGTTCGTGTTTTGGTATCATCGGTCTGTATATTACTACAGCACGGTTCGTGTTTTGGTATCAACGGTCTGTATATTACTACAGCATGGTTCGTGTTTTGGTATCATCGGTCTGTATATTACTACAGCACGGTTCGTGTTTTGGTATCAACGGTCTGTATATTACTACAGCATGGTTCGTGTTTTGGTATCAACGGTCTGTATATTACTACAGCACGGTTCGTGTTTTGGTATCAACGGTCTGTATATTACTACAGCACGGTTCGTGTTTTGGTATCAACGGTCTGTATATTACTACAGCACGGTTCGTGTTTTGGTATCATCGGTCTGTATATTACTACAGCATGGTTCGTGTTTTGGTATCATCGGTCTGTATATTACTACAGCACGGTTCGTGTTTTGGTATCATCGGTCTGTATATTACTACAGCATGGTTCGTGTTTTGGTATCAACGGTCTGTTTATTACTACAGCACGGTTCGTGTTTTGGTATCACCGGTCTGTATATTACTACAGCACGGTTCGTGTTTTGGTATCATCGGTCTGTATATTACTACAGCACGGTTCGTGTTTTGGTATCACCGGTCTGTATATTACTACAGCACGGTTCGTGTTTTGGTATCACCGGTCTGTATATTACTACAGCACGGTTCGTGTTTTGGTATCACCGGTCTGTATATTACTACAGCACGGTTCGTGTTTTGGTATCACCGGTCTGTATATTACTACAGCATGGTTCGTGTTTTGGTATCACCGGTCTGTATATTACTACAGCACGGTTCGTGTTTTGGTATCACCGGTCTGTATATTACTACAGCACGGTTCGTGTTTTGGTATCACCGGTCTGTATATTACTACAGCACGGTTCGTGTTTTGGTATCACCGGTCTGTATATTACTACAGCACGGTTCGTGTTTTGGTATCACCGGTCTGTATATTACTACAGCACGGTTCGTGTTTTGGTATCAACGGTCTGTATATTACTACAGCACGGTTCGTGTTTTGGTATCATCGGTCTGTATATTACTACAGCACGGTTCGTGTTTTGGTATCATCGGTCTGTATATTACTACAGCACGGTTCGTGTTTTGGTATCATCGGTCTGTATATTACTACAGCACGGTTCGTGTTTTGGTATCAACGGTCTGTATATTACTACAGCACGGTTCGTGTTTTGGTATCATCGGTCTGTTTATTACTACAGCATGGTTCGTGTTTTGGTATCACCGGTCTGTATATTACTACAGCACGGTTCGTGTTTTGGTATCAACGGTCTGTATATTACTACAGCACGGTTCGTGTTTTGGTATCATCGGTCTGTATATTACTACAGCACGGTTCGTGTTTTGGTATCAACGGTCTGTATATTACTACAGCACGGTTCGTGTTTTGGTATCATCGGTCTGTATATTACTACAGCATGGTTCGTGTTTTGGTATCATCGGTCTGTATATTACTACAGCACGGTTCGTGTTTTGGTATCATCGGTCTGTATATTACTACAGCATGGTTCGTGTTTTGGTATCACCGGTCTGTATATTACTACAGCACGGTTCGTGTTTTGGTATCATCGGTCTGTATATTACTACAGCACGGTTCGTGTTTTGGTATCACCGGTCTGTATATTACTACAGCACGGTTCGTGTTTTGGTATCATCGGTCTGTATATTACTACAGCATGGTTCGTGTTTTGGTATCACCGGTCTGTATATTACTACAGCACGGTTCGTGTTTTGGTATCATCGGTCTGTATATTACTACAGCATGGTTCGTGTTTTGGTATCACCGGTCTGTATATTACTACAGCATGGTTCGTGTTTTGGTATCACCGGTCTGTATATTACTACAGCACGGTTCGTGTTTTGGTATCACCGGTCTGTATATTACTACAGCACGGTTCGTGTTTTGGTATCACCGGTCTGTATATTACTACAGCACGGTTCGTGTTTTGGTATCATCGGTCTGTATATTACTACAGCATGGTTCGTGTTTTGGTATCACCGGTCTGTATATTACTACAGCACGGTTCGTGTTTTGGTATCACCGGTCTGTATATTACTACAGCACGGTTCGTGTTTTGGTATCATCGGTCTGTATATTACTACAGCACGGTTCGTGTTTTGGTATCACCGGTCTGTATATTACTACAGCATGGTTCGTGTTTTGGTATCACCGGTCTGTATATTACTACAGCACGGTTCGTGTTTTGGTATCACCGGTCTGTATATTACTACAGCACGGTTCGTGTTTTGGTATCACCGGTCTGTATATTACTACAGCACGGTTCGTGTTTTGGTATCACCGGTCTGTATATTACTACGGCACGGTTCGTGTTTTGGTATCATCGGTCTGTATATTACTACAGCACGGTTCGTGTTTTGGTATCACCGGTCTGTATATTACTACAGCACGGTTCGTGTTTTGGTATCACCGGTCTGTATATTACTACAGCACGGTTCGTGTTTTGGTATCACCGGTCTGTATATTACTACAGCACGGTTCGTGTTTTGGTATCACCGGTCTGTATATTACTACGGCATGGTTCGTGTTTTGGTATCACCGGTCTTTATTACTACAGCACGGTTCGTGTTTTGGTATCATCGGTCTGTATATTACTACAGCACGGTTCGTGTTTTGGTATCATCGGTCTGTATACTACTACAGCATGGTTCGTGTTTTGGTATCACCGGTCTGTATATTACTACAGCATGGTTCGTGTTTTGGTATCATCGGTCTGTATATTACTACAGCATGGTTCGTGTTTTGGTATCATCGGTCTGTATATTACTACGGCACGGTTCGTGTTTTGGTATCAACGGTCTGTTTATTACTACGGCACGGTTCGTGTTTTGGTATCAACGGTCTGTTTATTACTACAGCATGGTTCGTGTTTTGGTATCAACGGTCTGTTTATTACTACAGCATGGTTCGTGTTTTGGTATCAACGGTCTGTTTATTACTACGGCACGGTTCGTGTTTTGGTATCATCGGTCTGTATATTACTACAGCACGGTTCGTGTTTTGGTATCAACGGTCTGTATATTACTACAGCACGGTTCGTGTTTTGGTATCATCGGTCTGTATATTACTACAGCACGGTTCGTGTTTTGGTATCATCGGTCTGTATATTACTACAGCACGGTTCGTGTTTTGGTATCACCGGTCTGTATATTACTACAGCATGGTTCGTGTTTTGGTATCAACGGTCTGTATATTACTACAGCACGGTTCGTGTTTTGGTATCATCGGTCTGTATATTACTACAGCATGGTTCGTGTTTTGGTATCAACGGTCTGTATATTACTACAGCACGGTTCGTGTTTTGGTATCAACGGTCTGTATATTACTACAGCACGGTTCGTGTTTTGGTATCAACGGTCTGTATATTACTACAGCACGGTTCGTGTTTTGGTATCACCGGTCTGTATATTACTACAGCACGGTTCGTGTTTTGGTATCACCGGTCTGTATATTACTACAGCACGGTTCGTGTTTTGGTATCATCGGTCTGTATATTACTACAGCACGGTTCGTGTTTTGGTATCACCGGTCTGTATATTACTACAGCACGGTTCGTGTTTTGGTATCATCGGTCTGTATATTACTACAGCACGGTTCGTGTTTTGGTATCATCGGTCTGTATATTACTACAGCACGGTTCGTGTTTTGGTATCATCGGTCTGTATATTACTACAGCACGGTTCGTGTTTTGGTATCATCGGTCTGTATATTACTACAGCATGGTTCGTGTTTTGGTATCACCGGTCTGTATATTACTACAGCACGGTTCGTGTTTTGGTATCATCGGTCTGTATATTACTACAGCATGGTTCGTGTTTTGGTATCATCGGTCTGTATATTACTACAGCACGGTTCGTGTTTTGGTATCATCGGTCTGTTTATTACTACAGCATGGTTCGTGTTTTGGTATCAACGGTCTGTTTATTACTACGGCACGGTTCGTGTTTTGGTATCATCGGTCTGTATATTACTACGGCACGGTTCGTGTTTTGGTATCAACGGTCTGTATATTACTACAGCACGGTTCGTGTTTTGGTATCATCGGTCTGTATATTACTACAGCACGGTTCGTGTTTTGGTATCACCGGTCTGTATATTACTACAGCACGGTTCGTGTTTTGGTATCACCGGTCTGTATATTACTACAGCACGGTTCGTGTTTTGGTATCATCGGTCTGTATATTACTACAGCACGGTTCGTGTTTTGGTATCATCGGTCTGTATATTACTACAGCACGGTTCGTGTTTTGGTATCACCGGTCTGTATATTACTACAGCACGGTTCGTGTTTTGGTATCATCGGTCTGTATATTACTACGGCAAGGTTCGTGTTTTGGTATCACCGGTCTGTTTATTACTACAGCACGGTTCGTGTTTTGGTATCATCGGTCTGTATATTACTACAGCAAGGTTCGTGTTTTGGTATCATCGGTCTGTTTATTACTACAGCATGGTTCGTGTTTTGGTATCACCGGTCTGTATATTACTACAGCACGGTTCGTGTTTTGGTATCATCGGTCTGTTTATTACTACAGCACGGTTCGTGTTTTGGTATCAACGGTCTGTATATTACTACAGCACGGTTCGTGTTTTGGTATCACCGGTCTGTATATTACTACAGCACGGTTCGTGTTTTGGTATCAACGGTCTGTTTATTACTACAGCACGGTTCGTGTTTTGGTATCATCGGTCTGTATATTACTACAGCACGGTTCGTGTTTTGGTATCATCGGTCTGTATATTACTACAGCACGGTTCGTGTTTTGGTATCATCGGTCTGTATATTACTACAGCACGGTTCGTGTTTTGGTATCATCGGTCTGTATATTACTACAGCACGGTTCGTGTTTTGGTATCACCGGTCTGTATATTACTACGGCACGGTTCGTGTTTTGGTATCATCGGTCTGTATATTACTACAGCACGGTTCGTGTTTTGGTATCATCGGTCTGTATATTACTACGGCACGGTTCGTGTTTTGGTATCATCGGTCTGTATATTACTACAGCATGGTTCGTGTTTTGGTATCAACGGTCTGTTTATTACTACGGCACGGTTCGTGTTTTGGTATCATCGGTCTGTATATTACTACAGCACGGTTCGTGTTTTGGTATCAACGGTCTGTTTATTACTACGGCACGGTTCGTGTTTTGGTATCATCGGTCTGTATATTACTACGGCACGGTTCGTGTTTTGGTATCAACGGTCTGTATATTACTACAGCACGGTTCGTGTTTTGGTATCATCGGTCTGTATATTACTACAGCACGGTTCGTGTTTTGGTATCATCGGTCTGTATATTACTACGGCACGGTTCGTGTTTTGGTATCATCGGTCTGTATATTACTACGGCACGGTTCGTGTTTTGGTATCAACGGTCTGTTTATTACTGCAGCACGGTTCGTGTTTTGGTATCATCGGTCTGTAT
Organism: Eptatretus burgeri; assembly: GCF_056783735.1. Taxonomy (NCBI): domain Eukaryota; kingdom Metazoa; phylum Chordata; class Myxini; order Myxiniformes; family Myxinidae; genus Eptatretus; species Eptatretus burgeri. Next base: position 5,684,305 of record NC_140970.1, on the reverse strand, counting down.
ATTACTACAGCACGGTTCGTGTTTTGGTATCATCGGTCTGTATATTACTACAGCAAGGTTCGTGTTTTGGTATCATCGGTCTGTATATTACTACAGCAAGGTTCGTGTTTTGGTATCAACGGTCTGTTTATTACTACAGCACGGTTCGTGTTTTGGTATCACCGGTCTTTATTACTACAGCACGGTTCGTGTTTTGGTATCATCGGTCTGTTTATTACTACAGCACGGTTCGTGTTTTGGTATCAACGGTCTGTATATTACTACAGCACGGTTCGTGTTTTGGTATCACCGGTCTGTATATTACTACAGCACGGTTCGTGTTTTGGTATCAACGGTCTGTTTATTACTACAGCACGGTTCGTGTTTTGGTATCACCGGTCTGTATATTACTACGGCACGGTTCGTGTTTTGGTATCACCGGTCTGTATATTACTACAGCACGGTTCGTGTTTTGGTATCACCGGTCTGTATATTACTACAGCACGGTTCGTGTTTTGGTATCACCGGTCTGTATATTACTACAGCACGGTTCGTGTTTTGGTATCACCGGTCTGTATATTACTACAGCACGGTTCGTGTTTTGGTATCACCGGTCTGTATATTACTACAGCACGGTTCGTGTTTTGGTATCACCGGTCTGTATATTACTACAGCACGGTTCGTGTTTTGGTATCACCGGTCTGTTTATTACTACAGCACGGTTCGTGTTTTGGTATCATCGGTCTGTATATTACTACAGCACGGTTCGTGTTTTGGTATCACCGGTCTGTATATTACTACAGCACGGTTCGTGTTTTGGTATCACCGGTCTGTATATTACTACAGCACGGTTCGTGTTTTGGTATCACCGGTCTGTATATTACTACAGCACGGTTCGTGTTTTGGTATCACCGGTCTGTATATTACTACAGCACGGTTCGTGTTTTGGTATCACCGGTCTGTATATTACTACAGCACGGTTCGTGTTTTGGTATCACCGGTCTGTATATTACTACAGCACGGTTCGTGTTTTGGTATCACCGGTCTGTATATTACTACAGCACGGTTCGTGTTTTGGTATCACCGGTCTGTATATTACTACAGCACGGTTCGTGTTTTGGTATCACCGGTCTGTATATTACTACAGCACGGTTCGTGTTTTGGTATCACCGGTCTGTATATTACTACAGCACGGTTCGTGTTTTGGTATCATCGGTCTGTATATTACTACAGCACGGTTCGTGTTTTGGTATCACCGGTCTGTATATTACTACAGCACGGTTCGTGTTTTGGTATCACCGGTCTGTATATTACTACAGCACGGTTCGTGTTTTGGTATCATCGGTCTGTATATTACTACAGCACGGTTCGTGTTTTGGTATCACCGGTCTGTATATTACTACAGCACGGTTCGTGTTTTGGTATCATCGGTCTGTATATTACTACAGCACGGTTCGTGTTTTGGTATCACCGGTCTGTATATTACTACAGCACGGTTCGTGTTTTGGTATCACCGGTCTGTATATTACTACAGCACGGTTCGTGTTTTGGTATCACCGGTCTGTATATTACTACAGCACGGTTCGTGTTTTGGTATCACCGGTCTGTATATTACTACAGCACGGTTCGTGTTTTGGTATCACCGGTCTGTATATTACTACAGCACGGTTCGTGTTTTGGTATCATCGGTCTGTATATTACTACAGCACGGTTCGTGTTTTGGTATCATCGGTCTGTATATTACTACAGCACGGTTCGTGTTTTGGTATCATCGGTCTGTATATTACTACAGCACGGTTCGTGTTTTGGTATCATCGGTCTGGATATTACTACAGCACGGTTCGTGTTTTGGTATCACCGGTCTGTATATTACTACAGCACGGTTCGTGTTTTGGTATCATCGGTCTGTATATTACTACAGCACGGTTCGTGTTTTGGTATCACCGGTCTGTATATTACTACAGCACGGTTCGTGTTTTGGTATCATCGGTCTGTATATTACTACAGCACGGTTCGTGTTTTGGTATCACCGGTCTGTATATTACTACAGCACGGTTCGTGTTTTGGTATCACCGGTCTGTATATTACTACAGCACGGTTCGTGTTTTGGTATCACCGGTCTGTATATTACTACAGCACGGTTCGTGTTTTGGTATCACCGGTCTGTATATTACTACAGCACGGTTCGTGTTTTGGTATCATCGGTCTGGATATTACTACAGCACGGTTCGTGTTTTGGTATCACCGGTCTGTATATTACTACAGCACGGTTCGTGTTTTGGTATCATCGGTCTGTATATTACTACAGCACGGTTCGTGTTTTGGTATCATCGGTCTGTATATTACTACAGCACGGTTCGTGTTTTGGTATCACCGGTCTGTATATTACTACAGCACGGTTCGTGTTTTGGTATCATCGGTCTGTATATTACTACAGCACGGTTCGTGTTTTGGTATCATCGGTCTGTATATTACTACAGCACGGTTCGTATTTTGGTATCATCGGTCTGTATATTACTACAGCACGGTTCGTGTTTTGGTATCATCGGTCTGTATATTACTACAGCACGGTTCGTGTTTTGGTATCATCGGTCTGTATATTACTACAGCACGGTTCGTGTTTTGGTATCACCGGTCTGTATATTACTACAGCACGGTTCGTGTTTTGGTATCACCGGTCTGTATATTACTACAGCATGGTTCGTGTTTTGGTATCACCGGTCTGTATATTACTACAGCATGGTTCGTGTTTTGGTATCACCGGTCTGTATATTACTACAGCACGGTTCGTGTTTTGGTATCACCGGTCTGTATATTACTACAGCACGGTTCGTGTTTTGGTATCACCGGTCTGTATATTACTACAGCACGGTTCGTGTTTTGGTATCACCGGTCTGTATATTACTACAGCACGGTTCGTGTTTTGGTATCACCGGTCTGTATATTACTACAGCATGGTTCGTGTTTTGGTATCACCGGTCTGTATATTACTACAGCACGGTTCGTGTTTTGGTATCAACGGTCTGTTTATTACTACAGCACGGTTCGTGTTTTGGTATCATCGGTCTGTATATTACTACAGCACGGTTCGTGTTTTGGTATCATCGGTCTGTTTATTACTACAGCACGGTTCGTGTTTTGGTATCATCGGTCTGTATATTACTACGGCACGGTTCGTGTTTTGGTATCATCGGTCTGTATATTACTACAGCACGGTTCGTGTTTTGGTATCACCGGTCTGTATATTACTACGGCACGGTTCGTGTTTTGGTATCATCGGTCTGTATATTACTACGGCAAGGTTCGTGTTTTGGTATCACCGGTCTGTATATTACTACAGCATTGTTCGTGTTTTGGTATCACCGGTCTGTATATTACTACAGCACGGTTCGTGTTTTGGTATCATCGGTCTGTATATTACTACAGCACGGTTCGTGTTTTGGTATCATCGGTCTGTATATTACTACAGCACGGTTCGTGTTTTGGTATCACCGGTCTGTATATTACTACAGCACGGTTCGTGTTTTGGTATCACCGGTCTGTATATTACTACAGCACGGTTCGTGTTTTGGTATCACCGGTCTGTATATTACTACAGCATGGTTCGTGTTTTGGTATCACCGGTCTGTATATTACTACAGCACGGTTCGTGTTTTGGTATCACCGGTCTGTATATTACTACAGCACGGTTCGTGTTTTGGTATCACCGGTCTGTATATTACTACAGCACGGTTCGTGTTTTGGTATCACCGGTCTGTATATTACTACAGCATGGTTCGTGTTTTGGTATCACCGGTCTGTATATTACTACAGCACGGTTCGTGTTTTGGTATCACCGGTCTGTATATTACTACAGCACGGTTCGTGTTTTGGTATCACCGGTCTGTATATTACTACAGCACGGTTCGTGTTTTGGTATCACCGGTCTGTATATTACTACAGCACGGTTCGTGTTTTGGTATCACCGGTCTGTATATTACTACAGCACGGTTCGTGTTTTGGTATCACCGGTCTGTATATTACTACAGCACGGTTCGTGTTTTGGTATCACCGGTCTGTATATTACTACAGCACGGTTCGTGTTTTGGTATCACCGGTCTGTATATTACTACAGCACGGTTCGTGTTTTGGTATCACCGGTCTGTATATTACTACAGCATGGTTCGTGTTTTGGTATCACCGGTCTGTATATTACTACAGCACGGTTCGTGTTTTGGTATCACCGGTCTGTATATTACTACAGCACGGTTCGTGTTTTGGTATCACCGGTCTGTATATTACTACAGCACGGTTCGTGTTTTGGTATCACCGGTCTGTATATTACTACAGCACGGTTCGTGTTTTGGTATCACCGGTCTGTATATTACTACAGCACGGTTCGTGTTTTGGTATCATCGGTCTGTATATTACTACAGCATGGTTCGTGTTTTGGTATCATCGGTCTGTTTATTACTACAGCACGGTTCGTGTTTTGGTATCATCGGTCTGTATATTACTACGGCACGGTTCGTGTTTTGGTATCATCGGTCTGTATATTACTACAGCACGGTTCGTGTTTTGGTATCATCGGTCTGTATATTACTACAGCACGGTTCGTGTTTTGGTATCATCGGTCTGTATATTACTACAGCATGGTTCGTGTTTTGGTATCACCGGTCTGTATATTACTACAGCACGGTTCGTGTTTTGGTATCATCGGTCTGTATATTACTACAGCACGGTTCGTGTTTTGGTATCACCGGTCTGTATATTACTACAGCACGGTTCGTGTTTTGGTATCACCGGTCTGTATATTACTACAGCACGGTTCGTGTTTTGGTATCACCGGTCTGTATATTACTACAGCATGGTTCGTGTTTTGGTATCACCGGTCTGTATATTACTACAGCACGGTTCGTGTTTTGGTATCATCGGTCTGTATATTACTACAGCACGGTTCGTGTTTTGGTATCATCGGTCTGTATATTACTACAGCATGGTTCGTGTTTTGGTATCATCGGTCTGTATATTACTACGGCATGGTTCGTGTTTTGGTATCACCGGTCTGTATATTACTACAGCACGGTTCGTGTTTTGGTATCATCGGTCTGTATATTACTACAGCACGGTTCGTGTTTTGGTATCATCGGTCTGTATATTACTACAGCACGGTTCGTGTTTTGGTATCATCGGTCTGTATATTACTACGGCACGGTTCGTGTTTTGGTATCATCGGTCTGTATATTACTACAGCACGGTTCGTGTTTTGGTATCAACGGTCTGTTTATTACTGCAGCACGGTTCGTGTTTTGGTATCATCGGTCTGTATATTACTACAGCACGGTTCGTGTTTTGGTATCATCGGTCTGTATATTACTACAGCATGGTTCGTGTTTTGGTATCATCGGTCTGTATATTACTACAGCACGGTTCGTGTTTTGGTATCATCGGTCTGTATATTACTACAGCACGGTTCGTGTTTTGGTATCATCGGTCTGTATATTACTACAGCACGGTTCGTGTTTTGGTATCATCGGTCTGTATATTACTACAGCACGGTTCGTGTTTTGGTATCACCGGTCTGTATATTACTACAGCACGGTTCGTGTTTTGGTATCATCGGTCTGTATATTACTACAGCACGGTTCGTGTTTTGGTATCACCGGTCTGTATATTACTACGGCACGGTTCGTGTTTTGGTATCATCGGTCTGTATATTACTACAGCACGGTTCGTGTTTTGGTATCACCGGTCTGTATATTACTACAGCACGGTTCGTGTTTTGGTATCATCGGTCTGTATATTACTACAGCACGGTTCGTGTTTTGGTATCAACGGTCTGTTTATTACTACAGCACGGTTCGTGTTTTGGTATCACCGGTCTGTATATTACTACAGCATGGTTCGTGTTTTGGTATCACCGGTCTGTATATTACTACAGCATGGTTCGTGTTTTGGTATCACCGGTCTGTATATTACTACGGCACGGTTCGTGTTTTGGTATCACCGGTCTGTCTATTACTACAGCACGGTTCGTGTTTTGGTATCACCGGTCTGTATATTACTACAGCACGGTTCGTGTTTTGGTATCACCGGTCTGTATATTACTACAGCACGGTTCGTGTTTTGGTATCACCGGTCTGTATATTACTACAGCATGGTTCGTGTTTTGGTATCACCGGTCTGTTTATTACTACAGCATGGTTCGTGTTTTGGTATCAACGGTCTGTTTATTACTACAGCACGGTTCGTGTTTTGGTATCACCGGTCTGTATATTACTACGGCACGGTTCGTGTTTTGGTATCACCGGTCTGTATATTACTACAGCACGGTTCGTGTTTTGGTATCACCGGTCTGTATATTACTACAGCACGGTTCGTGTTTTGGTATCACCGGTCTGTATATTACTACAGCATGGTTCGTGTTTTGGTATCACCGGTCTGTCTATTACTACAGCACGGTTCGTGTTTTGGTATCACCGGTCTGTATATTACTACAGCACGGTTCGTGTTTTGGTATCACCGGTCTGTATATTACTACAGCACGGTTCGTGTTTTGGTATCACCGGTCTGTATATTACTACAGCATGGTTCGTGTTTTGGTATCACCGGTCTGTATATTACTACAGCACGGTTCGTGTTTTGGTATCACCGGTCTGTATATTACTACAGCACGGTTCGTGTTTTGGTATCATCGGTCTGTATATTACTACGGCACGGTTCGTGTTTTGGTATCGCCGGTCTGTATATTACTACGGCACGGTTCGTGTTTTGGTATCACCGGTCTGTATATTACTACAGCACGGTTCGTGTTTTGGTATCATCGGTCTGTATATTACTACGGCACGGTTCGTGTTTTGGTATCACCGGTCTGTATATTACTGCGGCACGGTTCGTGTTTTGGTATCATCGGTCTGTTTATTACTACGGCACGGTTCGTGTTTTGGTATCACCGGTCTGTATATTACTACAGCACGGTTTGTGTTTTGGTATCATCGGTCTGTATATTACTACAGCACGGTTCGTGTTTTGGTATCAACGGTCTGTTTATTACTACAGCACGGTTCGTGTTTTGGTATCACCGGTCTGTATATTACTACAGCATGGTTCGTGTTTTGGTATCACCGGTCTGTATATTACTACAGCACGGTTCGTGTTTTGGTATCATCGGTCTGTATATTACTACAGCACGGTTCGTGTTTTGGTATCATCGGTCTGTATATTACTACGGCACGGTTCGTGTTTTGGTATCATCGGTCTGTATATTACTACAGCACGGTTCGTGTTTTGGTATCATCGGTCTGTATATTACTACGGCACGGTTCGTGTTTTGGTATCACCGGTCTGTATATTACTGCGGCACGGTTCGTGTTTTGGTATCATCGGTCTGTTTATTACTACGGCACGGTTCGTGTTTTGGTATCACCGGTCTGTATATTACTACAGCACGGTTTGTGTTTTGGTATCATCGGTCTGTTTATTACTACAGCACGGTTCGTGTTTTGGTATCACCGGTCTGTATATTACTACAGCACGGTTCGTGTTTTGGTATCAACGGTCTGTTTATTACTACAGCACGGTTCGTGTTTTGGTATCACCGGTCTGTATATTACTACAGCATGGTTCGTGTTTTGGTATCACCGGTCTGTATATTACTACAGCATGGTTCGTGTTTTGGTATCAACGGTCTGTTTATTACTACAGCACGGTTCGTGTTTTGGTATCATCGGTCTGTATATTACTACAGCACGGTTCGTGTTTTGGTATCATCGGTCTGTATATTACTACGGCACGGTTCGTGTTTTGGTATCACCGGTCTGTATATTACTGCGGCACGGTTCGTGTTTTGGTATCATCGGTCTGTTTATTACTCCGGCACGGTTCGTGTTTTGGTATCACCGGTCTGTATATTACTACAGCACGGTTTGTGTTTTGGTATCATCGGTCTGTTTATTACTACAGCACGGTTCGTGTTTTGGTATCACCGGTCTGTATATTACTACAGCACGGTTCGTGTTTTGGTATCATCGGTCTGTATATTACTACAGCACGGTTCGTGTTTTGGTATCAACGGTCTGTTTATTACTACAGCACGGTTCGTGTTTTGGTATCACCGGTCTGTATATTACTACAGCATGGTTCGTGTTTTGGTATCACCGGTCTGTATATTACTACAGCATGGTTCGTGTTTTGGTATCATCGGTCTGTATATTACTACAGCACGGTTCGTGTTTTGGTATCATCGGTCTGTATATTACTACAGCATGGTTCGTGTTTTGGTATCAACGGTCTGTTTATTACTACGGCACGGTTCGTGTTTTGGTATCACCGGTCTGTATATTACTACAGCACGGTTCGTGTTTTGGTATCATCGGTCTGTATATTACTACAGCATGGTTCGTGTTTTGGTATCATCGGTCTGTATATTACTACGGCACGGTTCGTGTTTTGGTATCATCGGTCTGTATATTACTACAGCACGGTTCGTGTTTTGGTATCACCGGTCTGTATATTACTACAGCAAGGTTCGTGTTTTGGTATCACCAGTCTGTATATTACTACAGCAAGGTTCGTGTTTTGGTATCAACGGTCTGTATATTACTACAGCATGGTTCGTGTTTTGGTATCATCGGTCTGTATATTACTACAGCACGGTTCGTGTTTTGGTATCACCAGTCTGTATATTACTACAGCATGGTTCGTGTTTTGGTATCAACGGTCTGTTTATTACTACAGCATGGTTCGTGTTTTGGTATCACCGGTCTGTATATTACTACAGCATGGTTCGTGTTTTGGTATCACCGGTCTGTATATTACTACAGCATGGTTCGTGTTTTGGTATCAACGGTCTGTTTATTACTTCAGCATTGTTCGTGTTTTGGTATCACCGGTCTGTATATTACTACAGCATGGTTCGTGTTTTGGTATCACCGGTCTGTTTATTACTACAGCATGGTTCGTGTTTTGGTATCACCGGTCTGTATATTACTACAGCATTGTTCGTGTTTTGGTATCACCGGTCTGTATATTACTACAGCATTGTTCGTGTTTTGGTATCACCGGTCTGTATATTACTACAGCATGGTTCGTGTTTTGGTATCACCGGTCTGTATATTACTACAGCATGGTTCGTGTTTTGGTATCACCGGTCTGTTTATTACTACAGCATGGTTCGTGTTTTGGTATCACCGGTCTGTATATTACTACAGCATTGTTCGTGTTTTGGTATCACCGGTCTGTATATTACTACAGCATGGTTCGTGTTTTGGTATCAACGGTCTGTTTATTACTACAGCAAGGTTCGTGTTTTGGTATCACCGGTCTGTATATTACTACAGCAAGGTTCGTGTTTTGGTATCACCGGTCTGTATATTACTACAGCAAGGTTCGTGTTTTGGTATCATCGGTCTGTTTATTACTACAGCATGGTTCGTGTTTTGGTATCAACGGTCTGTTTATTACTACAGCATGGTTCGTGTTTTGGTATCACCGGTCTGTATATTACTACAGCATTGTTCGTGTTTTGGTATCACCGGTCTGTATATTACTACAGCATGGTTCGTGTTTTGGTATCACCGGTCTGTTTATTACTACAGCATGGTTCGTGTTTTGGTATCACCGGTCTGTATATTACTACAGCATTGTTCGTGTTTTGGTATCACCGGTCTGTATATTACTACAGCATGGTTCGTGTTTTGGTATCAACGGTCTGTTTATTACTACAGCATGGTTCGTGTTTTGGTATCACCGGTCTGTATATTACTACAGCATGGTTCGTGTTTTGGTATCACCGGTCTGTATATTACTACAGCAAGGTTCGTGTTTTGGTATCATCGGTCTGTTTTTTACTACAGCACGGTTCGTGTTTTGGTATTATCGGTCTGTTTATTACTACAGCACGGTTCGTGTTTTGGTATTATCGGTCTGTTTATTACTACAGCATGGTTCGTGTTTTGGTATCGTACTCGTATCGACACGGTCGTCTTGCTCACGGTAGTTGAACAACACAAGTTACCTCAACAGGTTGACGTCATGTTGCTCTGTCTTGGCCACAAGTTTCACACGTGATGCCTAACGAAGGTGTATTAACCGCATCAAAATCTGTGCTCATTAAGGGGGTCTATGGGTAAGGGGGAGGGGGGGTTGCCCCCCCAAAAAATATGTATTTGTTCTCTCCTCAGAAACTACACACAAACAATTCCGATGAAACTTGACGACAACCTTCAACACCTTGATGTACCAAAGATTGTTCAAACCATTAAAAAAAATTGGGGTCAAATGGGGTTTGCAGGGGGGTTGCCCCCCAAAAGAGGTATTTGTTCTCTTCTCAGAAACTACACACACAATTCTGATGAAACTTGACCACCTCCTTAATCACCTGTGATGTATTTAAGTTTGTTCACAACATTAAAAAAAATAATCCACAGTTATTTACTTTCTTCTCCGTTCCATATTTTGTGGGTCGTCCACGCCTTCCAGTGGTTCCCTGGTTATTTTATCCAGTTGCTGCCATGTGAGCACCGAGGGGTATTCCCCTTCTGTTTACTATTGTTGTCCACCTGTTATCTGACCGACGAATGTGTCCTGCTCCTGCCCATTTCCATTTCCTGAGTTTGATTATTTCTAAGATGTCCTGAGTTTTGGTATGTTCTCGAACGCATTTATTTGTTTTTCTATCTGTCTCTGTAACACCGAACATATTTTGTTCCATATTGTGTTGTGCTGCTGTTAACTTTTTCTCCATTTTTAGCTCACCTGAATTTCAGTCAGTTGAGCTGATGCGATCGAGTGGTGTCCGTAGGTAAGTGGGCCAGTCAGTCAGTCAGTCAGTAAACACTTCAGTCATTATCGCTTGAACTAAACACACGATTTTGATGAAACTTGGCCACAAGCTTCATATCTGAGGCCTAAGGAAGGTTTATTGACCACTTCAAAATCTGTGCTTATTCAAGGGGTCTCCAGGGTTTTTTTGACCCCCCCCCCCACCAAAAAAAAATTAGTGATTTGCTATCTTCTCCAAAACTACACAAACTATTTAGATGAAAGTTGACCACAACAATCTTCATCCGTAATATACGAAAGTGTATTGAACGCATCAAAATCTGCACTGATTATGTGGTCTACGGGAGTTGGGGGGCGGGTGAGTGCAAACCCCCAAAATAGATTAGCCCTCTTCTCTGAAACTACACACACGATTTTGATGAATCTTGACCACAGCCTTCATCAACCGTGATGTACCAATGTGTATCAACCACATCAAAATCTATGCTCATTGAAGGGGTCGACGAGGGGAGAGGGGGGTTTGACTCCCCAAAATAGGTATTTGCTCTCTTCTCTGAAACTACACACGGGACTTCGATAAAACTTAACCACAACCTTCATCACCCATGATGTACCAAAGTATATCGACCACATCAAAATCTGCACTCATTAAGGGGATCTACGGGGTGGGGGAGGGGTGTGGGTGTGTTGTTTGACCCCTCCAAAATAGGTATTTGCTCTCTTCTCCGAAACTACACATACAATTTCTATGAAACTTGGCAACAACCTTCATCATCCATGTTGTGCAAAGTGTATCGACTGCATCAAAATCTGCACTCTTTAAGGGGGTCTTCGGGGGATTCTTGACCCCTCCCCAAAAATACAGTAGGTATTTGTTTTCTTCTCCGAAACTACAGAAATTTTTTTTGATGAAAGTTGACCACAGCCTTCACCAACCATAACTTACCAAAGTGTATCAACCACATCAAACTCTACGCTCTTTAAGGGGGTCTATGGGGTGGGGTTTTACCCCCCCCCCCAAAAAAATAGGTATTTGTCGTCTTCTCTGATTTTGATGAATCTTGACCACAACCTTCATCACCTGTGATGTACCAAAGTTTGTTAATGCAATTAAAAAATCGAAGTCTAAGGGAGTCTACAGGGGGGCTGCCCCCCAAAATAGGTATTTGCTTTCTTCACAGGAACTACACACACAATTCTGATGAAACACAAGGAAATTAGACACAGGTGGAGGCCATTCAGCCCATTATGCCTGCGCCACATCAACACCACACCAATTTATCAACGCCAGAATAAAATAAGAAAATGCAAAATGTTGTTTTTTCTTTTAAATGAGTTTTTTTGTGTAGTTTTTGTATCCCCACCCCCACCCACCTCCCCCATAGGAGAGGGGGAATTGGCTTGGGTAAAAGACACACATCAACCGCACAACACCTCTTGATGAGACCCCCACCAACAGCATTCAGAACACATGCACACAATCACCCATCAATGCTCAAGCAACCTAAAAGTCCTGCCAACATCCCTATACCCCTCTATCTCCATAACTTTCAGGTACCTATCTAATTTCAATTTAAACTTATCGACTGTGTCTGCTGCCACAACCTTTCCAGGGAGACCATTCCATGCATCAACTACTCTCTGAGTAAAAGACCCCTGCCTTACTACCATCTTAACTCTCCTCTTCATTACTCTCAGGCTATGGCCTCTGGTCCTGTCACTGTCTACTCTGCTAAATAATTCATCTGCACTTATTTTATCGATACCTTTGATTATCTTAAACATCTCCATCATATCTCCTCGTAACTGCCTCCTTTCTAGTGGAAAAAGCCCTGTCTCCTTCTCCTTCAACCGCTCCTCATAGATGAGTCTAGCTATGCCCAGAGTCAATGTAGTAGCCCTGCGCTGAACCCTGTCCATGGCATTGTGGATGCAATTTCTCTGAAATTAGCATAATGGGTTTGAAGGTGATAAAAACAATCATAAAATGCTGACAAGTCTGAAGACGACGATGGTTCACGAGCAGTATTTGACGATTTAGATTGTTTCAGAAGTCAAGGATGAGACAATGTGATAATGTTTGACCAAGTTATAAATATAATCAACATGATGTGGTACGAGTGACAGGTTATTAGCTGCAAAATGTCGAAAACCCGGTTTCGTTCAACAACTTAAAAAATTTGACCTTTGCATAACCTTTAAAGGTCACAAAACAATGTTGTGGACATTAAAATAAGGAAACAGGATACGTGCTATAGCTTAATGGAGTTAGTTCGTCGAAGAAGGTCGAAAACCCGGTTCGATTCACACAACTTTAAAAATTTGACCTTTGTGACCTTTAAAGGTCAAAGGTCAAGGATTATGACCTTTGGTGCTAAACTTCCTCTGGAGCATTCCAGGAATAATATAGCATCAAATAGGCTATATGGCATTTCGCACTCATCGGATTATCCATACTTTGATGAAATCAGCGTAAAAACAAACTTGAAGGGGGCGCCACGGGCAAGGTGTTCGAGATAGAGCAAAATGGTATCAAGACTTTAGGTGGGGAATGACCTCGAGATTATGCATAAAAAATATTGTCATCCTAGCTCTCAAATTTTGGGCGGTTGTATGATTATGTCAAAATTCGAAATTTTCTAAGTTCGTGACCTTGACCTTGGGACAAAAATTAAAAATCGAGCTCCGTGGGGCTATGCAGGTGCCATTGGGCTAACCAAATACTGAAACCACTGCGAGATTCGACAACCCCCCTAAGAGAAGATGCAAATTAAAATTGGCTACCCCCTATAAACACAATTCGCAATTTTCTAAGTTCGTGACCTTGTGGCCTTGACCTTGGGACGAAAATGAAAAAAATCGAGCTCTGTGGGGCTATGCAGGTGCCATTGGGCTAACCAAATACCGAAACCCCTGCCAGATTCGACAAACCCCTCAGAGAAGAAAATTTTTTATGTCAAAATTCGCAATTTTCTAAGTTCGTGACCTTGTGACCTTGACATTGGGATGAAAATGAAAAATCGAGCTCCGTGGGGCTATGCAGGTGCCATTGGGCTAACCAATTACCGAAACCCCTGTCAGATTCGACAAACCCCCTAGGAGAAGATGCAAATTGAAATCGGCAACCCCCTAAAAACACATGTTTTTTGGGCGTGGCTCCGCCCATAATGTGCGCACCATGCCCATTTTCAGGAAAAGACAACTAGATCATGATATAAACCCCATCAAAATTTTGTCGAGATCGGATCAAAACCCACGGAGCTATGCTCGGGACTGACAGACAGACAGACAAGCCGGTAGGCGGACATGGGTAGTCACCTACCTAATAGAACCTGACGCGATCGGCCTGTTCGACGGGGAATGACCTGAGGATTAAGCATAAAAAAATTCATGATTCTAGCTTCAAGGGTTAATGCTGCAGATTGATTTTTCGTTAAAATACCCCCACATTTAGAGGTTTTTCGGCCGTGGCGAGGCAACGGAGGGGTCCATAGCAACGGTTCTTTCTCACACATAACTAGGACATACTATGAACCTACCATACCAGTTTCATGTACATCTGACTCATAGTCTCTGAGATATAATGAACTTCGTTTTTTTATTGTTTTCGACCAGTGTTCATTCAAAGTCTATCTTCTCCGACAGTTTTCATAGGATCCGGCTGGACATTTTTGACAATATGGATGAATGTACTGCCCACAGTCGCTCATGGCCCGATTTTTGATTTTCGAAAAAATAAATTTTTTATGATTTTTCAAAAATTTCAAAGTCCCTTTGCTAGGCAACGGTGGTGTCCATAGCAACGGTTCTCATTTGCACACAACTAGGTCATGGTATGAACCTACCAACCAAGTTTCATCGAAATCGCCATTGTATTAATTGAAATCGCCATTTTAAATACTGATAATAAGGGTAGAACAAATCTCAAAAAATTTTTTTTTCGACTAGATCGACTACCCAACAGACAAGCCGGTAGGCGGACATGGGTAGTCGACTACCCAATAGAACCTGACACGATGGGCCCGTTCGATGGGGAATGACCTGAGGATTAAGCACAAGAAAATTCATGATTCTAGCTTCAAGGGTTAATGCTGCAGATTGTTTTTTCGTTAAAATACCCCCACATTTAGAGGTTTTTTTGCCGTTCCTAGGTAACGGATGGGTCCATAGCAACGGTTCTTTCTCACACATAACTAGGATATACTCTGAACCAACCAGACCAGTTTCATGTATATCTGACTCATAGTCTCTAAGATATAACGAACTTCGTTGTTTTATTGTTTTCGACCAGGGTTCATTCAAAGTCTATCTTCTCCGACAGTTTTCATAGGATCCGGCTGGAAATTTTTGACAATATGGATGAATGTACTGCCCACACTCGCTCATGGCCCGATTTTTGATTTTCGAAAAAATAAATTTTTTTATCATTTTTCAAAAATTTCAAAGTCCCGTTGCTAGGCAACGGTGGTGTCCAGAGCAACGGTTCTCATTTGCACACAACTAGGTCATGGTATGAACCTACCAATCAAGTTTAATCGAAATCGCCATTGTATTAACGGAGCACTGGGTCGAACAGAGGGACGACAAACATATCGACGGAAAAAGTGATAATAAGGGTAGAATAAATTTAAAAAAAAAAATTTTTTGAAATAATTTTTTTTCGACTGGATCGACTACCCAACAGACAAACATACAGACAGACAGACACACAACAATAACGAATATAGTGGTGACTTATTTATTTCGTGAAAATATTTTTTTGTGAACCAATAATTAAAACTTGATATTAAAAATGCATTAAATCTGAAATAGAAAATGCACTCAAATATGATATGATTTTATGCACTTGAACATGTATCTATTTTAATTCTATTCTAATTAACATAATCATATCTTTCCTTTGTATGGAAAGATCGACCTGACGATTAAAAAATGTAACGAGCAAGCTGACTTTTCCAGTAAGCCAGATTCAGTTAAAAAAAAAAAAGAATTGCCTATTATTTAAATATATATTTTTTACTGAACTTAATATATTATTTAAATATATGGTACCAGTAAGTTGGAAAGAGGAATGCTATTACAACTCAACTAAAAATGTTTGTCTGAGGAAATGTCCAGATGTATTAAAATAAACCTGCTTGCTTTATATTCCCTCATCTGCTTAAAGGCAGTTGAACCTTTCCCCTTCCATATCATAAATTGTATGTGATCCATCTCCGTGCACAAAGGATTTCAGTGTTGACATCATTCCTGTGTCAGGAGAAATTCTACACATCTGGTCTTGAAATATATACTACAATCCTTTGAAATTAAGCTGATTGTTGCAAAAAAGCTGTAAATCATTTCCACCTGGAAATACATTGACCTGACAAACTGTGGCACCAGCATTTAAATGATAAATAGCTGTGTGTCACTGAACACCATCTATCTATCTATATATTACTAAAACTCTCATGTATGTATGCATGTATGTTCCCGAAATACAGCCATAACGGTACACGATAGCGCAAAAATTTTCATCCCACCTTACTCACCATTCTCCTGTGGTGTGCAGTATCAAGTTTTGTTAAAATCTGGCAACGAAAAAATTATTTAAAAATCGATTCCCGATTCAGTCAAGTACTCTTCAGGAGAATTTGATCAATGCAAACAACCTCAGCAGTACAGTTTTCTGGAGCTATCTTTTTTATTTTCTTGAAATTATTTATTTTAAAATCTCATACATTTTGTATAGACAAAGAACAATTTATTTTTAAGCATAAAATAAACATCACCATTTTGATCTGAAACTTCGGTGTTCATTAATACATAAAATTGTGTTTAGAAGATTACACACAATAATTTCTTCGACTTTCTTTTCTCCGTTTTTTTCACATTGATGTGCAATATCAAGTTTTGTTCAAATCTGGCAACGAAAAAATTATTTAAAAAATCAATTCCAGATTCAGTCAAGTACTCTTTGGGATTATTTGATCAATGCAAACAACCTCAGAGGTATAGTTCGCTGGAGCTATCTTTTTTTTCTTTTCTTTTTTGAAATGATTTTCTTATCAACCGCTGTCACAACGGGAACCCAACGGGTTCACGGGTCGTCTAGTATAAGGAACTAAAAGTCTCCATGTATTTCAGAGATCTGGAACAAGTCTGTATTACCGATTACTCCTATGCGCATATGTATGTGTTTGTATGTATTCGTTTATGTAGTTTGTTAAATAAATGTTCAAATGCACAGAATGACTTAGAAATTTATTTGACAATTTGGCGAGCCAGAGGCAGGAGCATTAAAACTTGGAGGAGCGTTGGTGCAGAGTGGGCTGATGGTAGGCTGATGGTAAGCTCAAGTCGCTTCAAGATAATATATTGTTATGGATCTGGAAACCATTTGCATTCAACATACAGATGTCCCAAAAGTCAGTTATGTCGTTAAGTATGTGTGTAGTCAGATCCCCTTCCTTTTGTCTCGTGGGAGAATCAAAGGCGTGCGTTGCAATTTCTTTTCAGTTAGGTTATTAAATCTTTACATCCAAAGAACCCTCCAACGAACAACCAACAACCAACAACCATTCCATTCCCCATTCGCCATCACGATCCACTACCCACCCACTGTCTACAAGCACTCTGACTTGACAAGGCAGGGTCTTGCAGCTGTTCCTTGCCGCTTCCACCAACGTTCCTTCCACAAACGTTGTAACTCTTGTACGACGACCTGTGCAACATTGATACTGTTACTCGTCAAGTATGAACCCACGTGGAAGACTGGCTGGGGTTTCCCGGCAGGGGCCAAGGCCCCACCCTGGAAAGGCATGCCGTGGAACCCTGTCCAATCAAGGCGGACACTGGCGCGTGCTTCACGGAGCTCCGCCCTGTACGAAGGCATTCTTTTTCCCCTCTCGTGGTATTTAAAGGAGGGGCGCGTCTGAGGAAGGAGGAGGGGTGCGAGGGCTGTGTGGAGTAGTGAAAGGAGGAGTTCTGTGGACGAGAGTTCTTGTGTGGTTACGAGGAGTGGTTACAAGCAGCAGTTGCGAGGGGCCAGTTTTGTTCACGGTGGCTGAAGAACCAGTTGTTCACGATGGCTGTTACGAGGAGTTCTTGGCTGGTTTTGACCCCGACTATTCGCCACGTGAGCTCTGCCACGAGCCAAGAGTCCCACACGTGCGACTGGGACCAAACTGTCGACCTTTGGCAGGTGCCGCATTGCAGAGTACTCCTTTCCCTCCGATGGCCAGGTACCCACCGAACTCTAACCCCCAGCTTGTTTCTCTCCACGGCTGTGAGGGTCCAATAATGACTCTGGGTTTCTTTTCATTTTATGTGTGTGTCTGTGTGTGGGCCCGTCTTTAAGTAGAACTGAATTAGTGTTTTTGGATCATTGTAAATACTTCTTGCATCTTCACGTTAAGTCTTGCTTTGTGTCTTCATTTACTTTTAATAAAACTTGTTAGAAATGCCCCCAGTTCGTTTCCATCCCTTCTTGCATTGGTCTAGCATGGTTCGAATCTGAGTTTAGCCAGGTTCTTATACCCTATAATCCGTTCATTCCAGCCTGCACGGCTTTGGCAGTTTCTGCTCGGCTGCACCCGAACCCGAGTTGGTAGTCAGTCGTTGGAACTCTACTGCAGTCGGTAGAGTGACCCGGTTCGGCAAGACGTGCCGAGGCCGTGGTTTCCCCGGTAGTCAAAATCGCGTAGTTAATTAGGTAAATTGGTGATAGACAAATAGACCCTACGGTACGCGGTTGAAATATTGGCGACCACGGTTGGTTAAAAGACCCGCCGGCTCGCGGAGTTATCTGAGCGACGGCCTACAATTCCGGGGAGATTGGTGGGAGACGACGTAGTTTTCCCCACCTTGTGGTCGTTCTTGCCATCGACCCCCGACCCACAACAATATCTTCCCAGTTTTGGGAGAAGCAGACTGACTTTTTAACCTCCATATGATGGAAACTTGTTTTAATGACCATTAGAGTTGGCGTTTGAAGTCATTCTTGCATTCTGTGCGATTTTTTTGTATTAAGATAGAATTAACATGTCTGGAGTTGAAATATATGTTACAACCATTCAACCATGTCAAGCTGGGGCTGTATGGAGACCCAAAGATAAGCTTCACCTGGAAGATGTCAAGATCAGACAAGTTGGCACCAGTGCAAGAGATGATAAAAAACTGTGTCTTACTGAAAACTATAAAAGGACTAAGATTCTCCATTTGTATTTGAGATTTCTGGAATGCATTTGTCTGTTCAGAACCTCCTATGCACGCCTACTGTATTAAATGTGTCTGTTTAATAAATAAATGCTCTAAATTGCACTGAAGTTGTGTAACTATCTACACATGCATGAGCCCAACTTACTGGAAGAGGGGTCTTGTTGTCCCTCTCTGGACAGGAAACTGTGATCACCAGGACTGCAACAAATACAGAGGGGTGATGCTGCTCTCAGTGCCGGGCAAAGTCTTTGCTCGGATAATTCTTGATGGGGTTCACCACCATCTGCTTGAGCACCAGCACCCAGAGCAGTCAGGCTTTACACCAAAGAGATCAGCAATTGACCGTATCCTTGCTCTTCGGGTCATCAACAAACGCAGAAAAGAGGTTCAGCAGGGGCTGCTTGCAGCCGATGTTGATCTCTGCAAAGTGTGCGATTCAGTGAATCAGGCTACCCTCTGGAGGATTCGTGGGGTGCCACCAAAACTGATCAATCTGATGTCTGAACTATACTCTGGTACTGAGAGTGCTGTGAGATGTGTTGATACCATCTCCGACTTATTTTCAGTTGTTACTGTAGTTCATCAGGGGTGTGTACTGGCCCCCACACTTTTCAGCACTGGATTATGGGGAGGATGTCAGAGAGATCAAGCTGTGGTGCATCGTTTGGGAATGTCAAGATCTTTGACCTTGATTTCGCTGATGTTGCAGTCATCTTTGCGGAGAATCTGGATATCCTTTTAGGGGCCCTTGGGGTGCTGAATGAGGAGTCAGAGCTGCTGGGATTATGGGTTTCCTGGGTCAAAACTAAGATCCAGGCTTTCATTTATATATTGAATGCTTCTATCTTGTCTGTACCTGTTTGTGGTGAGGATGTTGAGGTGATGGAGAGATTCACTTACCTTGGCAGTGATAGTCATCTCTCCACTGACTGTGAGCCAGATGTCAATAAACGTCTGGGTTGGGCCTGGGGAGTCATGGATTCACTGGATCATGGGGTGTGGTGCTGTTTGTACCTGTGCAGGATGACGAAAGTCCGAGTCTTCAGTTCCTTGGTGCTTCCAGTTTTGCTCTACAGATGTGAGACTATGACTATGATCAGGGATCTGAAATGGACACTTAATTCCTTTGGCACTAGGTCCCTTTGGAGAATCTTTGGCTATCGCTCGTCGGATGTGGTTGCTGAGAGACTCAAATGAGATTTGTTACCTGCATTGTCTGTGAGCGTCAGCTGCGACTGAATGGACATGTGGCTCGTTTTCCTGAAGCTGATTCTGCTCACCATATTCTCTCAGCGAGGGAGCCTCGTGAGTGGAGGAGGCCAATGGGCTGACGCCATGCCTCGTGCTTGCAGCAGGTTGATCAGCATCTCAAGGAGATGAGAATGGGCCAGGTATCTGCTTGGGAGATGGCCAGACAGAGGCCCTTGGAGTACTGGCGGAAAGTGGACACAGCGACACACTGCTCCGGTGCCTGCTCCCATACCTGACCTGATAGACAAGACAATAAAAAAAATAAAAACAATGTCACCCGTAGGGTCACCCGTATCTTGCCAAAAGGTGACCACGTGTGACTTCTTTAAGGTCACACTGAGGTCAACAGAGCTGCTATCCACCAGGAGCGACTCCTTGAGGAATATCTGCCTACGAGAGATTCCGATGAGAATCGTTCTACAGAGTAACCATGAAAAATATGCGTTTGCCTCATAACGTCACCAACTGACGTCATAACGTCTCAAGCTTGACATATCTAGAAAGCACTCATCGAGGTGTTCAATTTGAGGTACTACACAATATGGTTCCTAAAACTTGAAAATTTGACCTTGGGGTCAATTGTGTTTGACCTCAGGCGCTAACCATGAAGGTCAAGGCCAATCGCCACCAAAAATTAAGCAGCTGAGCGCCAGACCATGAACTATATTCCCATGAAGTTTGAAGACGATCCGATCAAAATTACTAAAAAAATAAGGGTTTCGTCGACTCCCCTGATTTGCGACAAAGTGACCTTGACCTTTGACCTTGACCTTCAAAATTTTGTGCACTGAAAGGGACCTTTATAGGCCTCTGATATGCGAAGTTACAAAAATTTCCAATGATAACTGTGCTCTGCAGAATTTTTTATACGTGATTACAGACAAACAAAAAAAAACAAAAAAAAAACATACAAGCTGACTAACATATCTTGCAAAAACTTCGTTTTGGCAAGATAAAAATTGGAACAGATCTGGCGGTCGACAGACACACAATGGCAGAACTGAGTACGCACACTGTACACACAAATTGAACTAAACCCCACTTTATGGTGCCAAAATTATACTGTCTCCTTTTTGGTCTTGCACCCTTTGCCCTCTCTTGGCTATGTCCCTCCCAGATTTCTGAAGCATGCACACAGTCTGACAGTAACCTCCTTCTTGTTAAACTCGCCAAATCCAGTCTCACTGCTCAGCTAACCTCCACTCATTTGTTCCCTATTTCTCTCACCTGTGGAACCAAATTCCTCAGCCTATTCAGCCCCATTCCTCCATGCAGGGCTTCAAGACAACTGTTCACCACTACCTCAGGTCCTCCCATCCATACTCATGATCTCTTCCACCACAAAAGATCCCATTCTCAAACACTTTTTTTTTCCTGGTTATTGTGATTCTTACCCCTCTCTCTCACTTCTTTTTGTTTGTTAGTTGTTGATTGATTTGTTCCTTTTCTGTTTCATCCCCATTTTCCCCTTCCTCTTCTTGTGTTTTATTCAGCTCATATACAGCTTGCACCCCATGCGTCCTTCTCTCCCTCCCCTCAATATCACCCTCACTTCTACTCTGCTGTTCGTGTTTCCCTCTTTCCATTTTGTTCACTTCCATTCTACTCAAACTCTTCCACAAGTTTCAGTCATGTATACAAAAAAAGGAAACAAAGGGGCAGATGGGGAGTTGAACAAGCACTATCTGGTCTCGGCACACCATAATGGTGTCGTCATGCAGGTGACGAGGAGATGCCTTTGTAATTTCTCAAACCATCTGTATCGGTGAAAGAGAGAGACAGACAGACAGACAGACAGACAGACAGAGAATGTGATCTCGAAGCATTCTGTTCTCCTCTGTCCTGTCTCTCACAATGCGCATGCAGAACATTTTCCCCCTTCGGACTCACCTTCAAGCACACGTCCTGCAATTGTCCGCTCACTGCCAGTGGGTGGCTCGTCATTTCGAGTCATTCTGCCCCTCTCCAGGGCTCCACAACTTCCTCCTCTGTCCTGGCTTCCAGTTCTTGGCCAAACGGCCTGTGATGTTTCCATGTAAAGTGCGAAGTGCTTTCCATGTGCCTTTGTGCCCACAAGTCATACACCTGGCCTCACCTGAACAAAAGGTCTTATGCAGTACTCCTTACCCGATTCTTCTCCAAAATTACAATCACCGCATTCTTTGGTGCATACATTACATAGTTTGTCTTTGACAGATCCCTTAATACAGGTGTAACTCTAACCGACTCGAGCACACCGACCAAACTATTGTTAACACATTGTAAGTGCTGGAATTGTAAGAAGAAAGAAAGCACATTGTAATAAGGATCCTCCTCCTTCCCCCCCCCCCACCTCCCCTACCCTGCTTTTTCCACGTAACAACACTCTCAGATGTTTATTTGGCCCCAAAGCTTTATCTTCTTTTGCAAACTCTTCAAGAAAGACACCAACTAAACAAATAATGTGAGCAGATGGGACACCGGGATTAACGCCCACTTGAGGGTAGGCGCAACCTGTGATGCAACACCCTGCCTGCCTGTGAAGCACCTGTCATGCAGTTTATAGTCAGGTCAGGAATCAAACCCAGATGAGACAGCCAAAAGGTAATAGTGCTACCTCGGTCCCATTTTCACACACACACACACACACACACACACACACACACACACACACACACACACACACACACACACACACACACACACACACACACACACACACACACACACACACACACACACACACACACACACACACACACACTCTCACACTACCTGGGGTACATAATTAGATATTGAGAAGTAAAAGACAAATTTTCATTTCCTGGACCACTGTGAGAATCTCATTTTGAATCCCCCTTGAACGACCCTAATAACTCGAAGTCAAGCTTCGATATCGAAATCTCTGCCTTCGTTGCTTGTCGGAAGTCAATGATACGACAACCAATCCTCACACAATTTCCACTACAAAATACAGTGCACAAATTCACAATTTTGACTCCTATTTTAACAAATGTCCTATTTTTTTTAATGAAGTCCATGTGTAGTTTTGCTTTATTTGCTTGTACTCCAAGATGGCGGATCGCAAATGTGGTGAAGCCAAAGGGACACCTCTTGAAGGGGGAGTAATGAAACGTTCTCAAAGCAACATATCGTTTGTTATTCAAATGCAAGTCGTTAATTATGATTCTCAATTACCTACCCAGCGAGGATCAGGACGTCACGAGATTTTTAGAAGTAGGATTCGAATTCCAGACGGACTGGAGGTTGAGGCTGCGTGAAATTGCCGACCCTACCCAGGTCAAAAAACCAGTAAAGACCAGTAGCTTACTGGTCAACTGGTACCAGTTGAAAACCAGTAGCCAACTGGTACCAGTAAAGCCAGTTGGTTTCTTACTGGTTTTAATATGGAAATTGGAATAGAGTGATATATATAGAGATGATATATTACCAGTTGAAATACATGTATTTAACTAACTGGTATCAACTGGGAGACCAGTACATTGCAACTGGTATCAACTGGGACAAGTACATTGCAACTGGTATCAACTGGAACCAGTAAGACTTTAACTGGTACAAATATGAGCTACTGGTTTTTTCAACTGGGAAATTGGAATTCTGACTGAATTTAACTGGTACCAGTTGAAACCAATAGAGACCAGTTGAAAATGTGTACTGGTTTTAACTGGTTTTTCGACCTGGGTACCCAGCGAGGATCAGGACGTTACGAGCTTTTTTGAAGTAGGGTTCGAATTCCAGACGGGCTGGAGGTTGAGGCTGCGTGAAATTGCCGACCCTACCAAGCGAGGATCAGGACGTTACGAGCTTATTAGAAGTAGGGTTCAAATTCCAGACGGACTGGAGGTTGAGGCTGTGTGAAATTGCCGACACTACCCAGCAAGGATCAGGACATCATGAGCTTTTTAGAAGTAGGGTTCGAATTCCAGACGGGCTGGAGGTTGAGGCTGCGAGAAATTGCCGGCCCTACCCAGCGAGGATCAGGACGTCACCAGCTTTTTAGAAGTAGGGTTCGAATTCCAGACGGGCTGGAGGTTGAGGCTGCGCGAAATTGCTGACCCTACCCAGCAAGGATCAGGACGTCACGAGCTTTTTAGAAGTAGGGTTCGAATTCCAGACGGACTGGAGGTTGAGGCTGCGTGAAATTGCCGACCCTACCCAGCAAGGATCAGGACGTTACGAGCTTTTTAGAAGTAGGGTTCGAATTCCAGACGGACTGGAGGTTGAGGCTGCGTGAAATTGCCGACCACACCCAGCGATGGTCAGGACGTCACGAGCTTTTTAGAAGTAGGGTTCGAATTCCAGACGGGCTGGAGGTTGAGGCTGCGAGAAATTGCCGGCCCTACCCAGCGAGGATCAGGACGTCACCAGCTTTTTAGAAGTAGGGTTCGAATTCCAGACGGGCTGGAGGTTGAGGCTGCGCGAAATTGCCGACCCTACCCAGCAAGGATCAGGACGTTACGAGCTTTTTAGAAGTAGGGTTCGAATTCTAGACGGACTGGAGGTTGAGGCTGCGTGAAATTGCCGACCCTACCCAGCGAGGATCAGGACGTTACGAGCTTTTTTGAAGTAGGGTCCGAATTCCAGACGGGCTGGAGGTTGAGGCTGCGTGAAATTGCCGACCCTACCCAGCGAGGATCAGGACGTCACGAGCTTTTTAGAAGTAGGATTCGAATTCCAGACGGGCTGGAGGTTGTGGCTGCGCGAAATTGACGACCTACCCAGCGAGGATCAGGACGTTACGAGCTTTTTAGAAGTAGGGTTCGAATTCCAGACGGACTGGAGGTTGAGGCTGTGTGAAATTGCCGACCCTACCCAGCAAGGATCAGGACATCATGAGCTTTTTAGAAGTAGGGTTCGAATTCCAGACAGGCTGGAGGTTGAGGCTGCGTGAAATTGCCGACCCTACCCAGCGATGGTCAGGACGTCACCAGCTTTTTAGAAGTAGGGTTCGAATTCCAGACAGGCTGGAGGTTGAGGCTGCGCGAAATTGTCGACCCTACCCAGCAAGGATCAGGACATCATGAGCTTTTTAGAAGTAGGGTTCGAATTCCAGACGGGCTGGAGGTTGAGGCTGCGAGAAATTGCCGGCCCTACCCAGCGAGGATCAGGACGTCACCAGCTTTTTAGAAGTAGGGTTCGAATTCCAGACGGGCTGGAGGTTGAGGCTGCGCGAAATTGCCGACCCTACCCAGCAAGGATCAGGACGTTACGAGCTTTTTGAAAGTAGGGTTCGAATTCCAGACGGACTGGAGGTTGAGGCTGCGTGAAATTGCCGACCCTACCCAGCAAGGATCAGGACGTCATGAGCTTTTTAGAAGTAGGGTTCGAATTCCAGACAGGCTGGAGGTTGAGGCTGCGTGAAATTGCCGACCCTACCCAGCGAGGATCAGGACGTCACGAGCTTTTTAGAAGTAGGGTTCGAATTCCAGATGGGCTGGAGGTTGAGGCTGCGCGAAATTGCCGGCAAGACGTCAGAAATAACTGCGAAGCAGACAATGCGTGACGCACAATGTGTAAGTCATGCTCACATAATTCACAAGTAGTCTAGTGTATTTTCCTGTTTATCATTGCCAAAGTTCTCAAATATAATAGTATCCTTTCACGACACTCACAAATATTTTCTGAAAATTGATAATGAGAAAAACCGGATTTCATTGATCAGGGTCGGGAGCCACACACAAGTCCACAGAGAGCCACAGATTGCAGACCCCCTCCCGAGATAGATAGATAAAGAACGAACAATGTAATTTAGTAGCCAGATGGCCTTCCCATGCACCCCCTGGAATATTTAATGCCACCTATTTTTTTAAATGCACAAAGGTGTCAGAAACAAAATTTAAGATGTTCCCATTTCGAAATATTGTCCCATGGGGTTTTTATGGTGGCCATCTTGGATTTAGTTCCGTACCGGTGACAAATTCATAACTTTTGAACTATAAATCATAAAAACGTGTGACCCCACTTTTCTATGCAGTTTTCACACGATAAAACGTTTCGGAGCATCATTTCTGGGATTGAACAATTTATTAACGACATTTGAACAATTTATTAACAACATAATCACTGAAAAGTACAAGAAGTCCCAGAAAATTTGTCATTTTGGAAAACAATTCCTTCATTATCACTCTTCATCATCATCATCATCAAGATACGCTAGAAGTTCCTCATAGTCATTTACTCCATCTTCCTCATCACTTTCATCAGCAATGTCCTCCTTTTGAAGAATATCTACCATGGACGGAGGGAGAATGGGTCCACGGGACAACAGGGGCTCAATGGGACCGTCATCCTTATTCCAGCCGTGGCCATCCTGAGGGAGCGGGCAGTCGTATATTAGAATGTGAGACCTCTTCCATTGACAGACACGGTAATTAACTCTGTCAATGTGTGGCAAGAAGGAGTCCTGACAGGGGGCAAGGCAGGCAAAGTCCACCTTGGATTTTGAAGAAAACTTTTCCTCTTCACCCACCATCTTCTTCAGCATCAGAGTATGAACTTCGTTGATGCATTTAATGCACGTATTCCCATACATCAGGCAGGTGAACTCTTCCAGATCCTCATACAACTTGTCTTTTACCTTCCAGTCTGACCAAGCTGTCTGACAATGCACGCATTGTACACTAGATAGAATGACATACAGCCTCTGTCACCAGGGTCAACCTTGCTGAAGACAATTTGGGAACTGATGTATGGATGATTTTTCAGTCGCTTCATCAGATGTTCACTTCAATACCCATCATTTGGATAGCCACACTCATCCAGCTTATCAATATAGATCAATCTCAGTGAGGATAGTGGTAGAACCTTGTTCTCCTGGATGATGTTCTCTTTGACAACTTTAAGAGCTGAGCCGAATGCTTCATTGTGAGCTGCAGTGATATGGACCTGCTCTGTATCAGTTATGCTGGCTTTTGCTCTCTCCTGTGTGCGGATAAAGTTGTGATGTTCATTTTTGAACCTCCGATGACATGATGCATGATGTTTCGCCTCCACAGAGCACAGATCAATCCCCATCACTTTACGAGCAAGGCTTGTCTTCCCCAGCATCTCGGCTTGTGATTTGATGGGTTGCCATGCACTATTCAGAGTGAAGTATATAAGCCGCTCAGTTTTGCCAGCAGTTTTTATCTCAATCTTATTACAATAGATGCACTCAGGAGGAAATAGAGTCCTACTCTCAGACACTGGTTTTTTTTGCGAGGTGAATAGCGTATTTTTGATGATGATGACGTCGACTCTGGACTGTTCAGCTGTTTCAATCTATCTTGGCTCTTAGTGAACAGCTGACAGCATTGTCTGTGGTAGCCAACAGATTCAAGATCAACACCTTCAAGTGTCTCTGGGATCAAGTTACACAAATTTTCCATATGATGAGGTGAATCAAGCGGTTGAGCGAGCCTCTTATCACGAATCTGGTGCGAGAAGGAAAGTTTTTCAGCAGGTTCAACTTTGATATCTCTAAACGAAATGAAGTTTCCATGATAAAGTCCACTAACATGCAATACACACTCTGGGAGCTTGACTCTCTTTGCTAGAACAGAAGTGTCAACAGACTTCTTTTGCTTATTCATGATTTCTTTCGGTTTTCTGTCGCCAATAACCTGAAAGCAAAATGACATTGATTAGTTGTCACAAAGCAAAGTGCGTTTAATCTAAATTTAATGAGATATCTAAGAATTGAATGGCTGATATGGGATAAGCTGGTTTCCGCCAGCTAGAACATACAACATGCTTGGGAATACATGGAGCGTTCAATGTAGGCATGGGCCTGGCCATGAATGAACTACTAAAGGCCAAAGTTGGACATGACAGCAGAACATCAACACCAGATGTGTAATAATTGCATCAGTTTCATAACAAGAGATCGAAGATGGACGCTCGAAATTTAAATTCAGATAGCAACCAATTCTCAAAATGTCAGAAAAAATATCAAATGAAGTATTCTAAAATTCTCGTATATGAAACCTACAACTCTTGAACAAATATATAACACAGTTTGGAGAATAAAATGCTTCCAATGTACCGAGAAAAAACACTTACTTTACGGAGAGCTGCGACCCAAGCACCTACGACCGGGCTCGCATGTTGGAAGGAACGAATCAATTTCAGTTTCACTTGATGTAAGTTTGAAAACTTTGAAAATATTGCAAAAACAAAAGCATGGCAATATTATGCGTAAACAAAGCTGCACCCATATCCCACACAATGTTTGTTGATCACCAAATCACCAAATCACCAAATGAATCACCAAATCAATCATCATCAAACACAAGTGTGCGAATCTCTGATATATTTATTTCCTTTGTACAAATGCCTATATTGTGCATAATTGTTCATTTTTTTTTAATGAAAATGCGTGATTATGTCGTTAATAAATTGTTCAATCCTAGAAATGATGCTCCGAAACGTTTTATCGTGTGAAAACTGCATAGAAAAGGAGGGTCACACACGTTTTTATGATTTATAGTTCAAAAGTTCAAAGATTTATAGTTCAAAAGTAAATCCAAGATCGCCGCCATAAAAACCCCATGGGACAATATTTCGAAATGGGAACATCTTAAATTTTGTTTCTGACACCTTTGTGCATTTAAAAAAAATAGGTGGCATTAAATATTCCAGGGGGTGCATGGGAAGGCCATCTGGCTACTAGACTAATAGTGTTGACTTTTTTGTATACACTGTAGACTGTAGAGGCTCGTCAAAGAGCGAACACAGAGAACGTACAATGGGAGCATAAGACAAAGGGGCGGTGGATAAGGAGGGGAAAAAAGGGAGTGTGGAACAGAGACATGAGATCTGTGGAAGGGAGAGGGATGGGATGGGGTACACAGGGTAAACAAGATGGATACTACAGGGACTTTCAGGAAGGAAAGCAGGGAATTTGAAGGAATTGGGTTTGGGGTGGATTAACGGGGGTAGAAAAGATCGAGGTTTTGGATGGGGGAAGATAAGATATGGTGATGAACAGCTTTTTGATGGAGGGAAGAGTGAGATTGAAATGAGTGTGGGAGTTTGTTCCAAAGGTGGGGAAAAAAGGAATGAAAGAGGAATGAAAGAGTGAAGGTGAGCAGTGATTCTTGATTTTGGTAGTTTTACCAGAAAGGGGTTGCTGGCAGACCTTGAACGCCCTGTGGAAATATGGGGGTGGGGGGCGATATATCTCAGACAGAGCGGGGGGGGGGCAAGGCCAGAGAGAAGACGGTAGAAGGCAGACAGACAGACCACCGACCTACCTACGGTGAGAGAGTGAGAGACCCAAAGACTCAGCCTCATCATGGGAGATGCCAATGGTCATAAATGCCTTAGTTTCCACAGCATGAAGCCGAGAAAGGTGAGGCGGGAGCGCCAGCCCAGAGGGGAGAGCAGTACTCCATCAGGCTGCAGCTGAAAGCTTTGTATGTGGTCAGGAGCCTAGGTGTGCCAAGGATGGACTTTGCATGATGGAGGATGCCCAGTCGGTGACTGGCTTTGGAGGCAAGCTTAGAAATGTGGCTTTACCAGGAAAGATCATGGCAGATAGTGAGAACCAGAAGCTTGAATGAAAGGACATCTTTCAGAGGATTGTTGAGAAAGTAGATGGGGTGTTTTTTCTGAACGGGCCTTTCGGAGAGACATCGTGAGAGTGTGAGATTTGTTAGGGATGAAGGACATGTTCCATGTGTTGGACCAGCTTATGATTTTATCCAGATCTGCAGAGAGTGAAGAGGCTGTTGCTAGCCGACCTGAGGGATGACGTATGGTACGGCAGAGGGTGGAGTCATCAGCAAAGAGATAAAGTGGATTTTCCAGAGTCGGAGAGATCATTGATGAAAACCAGAAAAAGAACAGGGCCCAGAACACTGCCTTGTGGAACTCCAGCCTGGACAGGAAGAGGGAATGAGAGAACTCCATTTTGGGTCACACGTTGGCTGTGAACGGAGAGGAAGTCTGCGAGCCTGAGTGGAGATGGCCTTGGATACCATAGGAAGAGAGTTTGGTGAGCAGGGCAGGGTGCCAGACCGTATCGAAGGCATGAGATATGTCTCGGGAGATGGCTCTGATTTCCTGTCTGGCATTGAGGACCTCCATCAATTGTTGGGAGAGCAGAAGAAGCATATCCAGGGTAGAGTGATCTGGTCTGAATCCAAATTGATGATCGGAAATTAGGGCATTGGAGAAGAGGAAGGATTTAATGTTTGAAGTGATGATGGATTCCATAACCTTGCTGATGATTGAATCATCAGCAAGGTTATGGAATCCATCATCACTTCAAACATTAAATCCTTCCTCTTCTCCAATGCCCTAAGATTGGGATAAGGCTGATTGGTCTGTAATTGCAGGGATCTGTTTTTGCACCTTTTTTGTGCAGGGCAATAATGTTTGCTGATTTCCAAGCAGATGGCAGATGACCTTGAGCAAATGAGAGGTTGAATATAATAGAGAGAGGATGAGCAAGAGCAAAGGAGCAGGTTTATAGGACACATATGAATCTGAGTCGAGGTTTGACAGCAAGCTCTCCACCTTGTCAGGAGAAAAGGACACAGAGTCCAGGAACAGCTGTGTAGGACTGGGTAAGGTGGGTACAGAAAGTGACAGGTTTGAGACACAAGATTTAGAAGCAAACACCGAGTTGAGGCAGTCAGCCTTTTCACATGCAGTGTCAGCTGTGCAGCCATTTGAGGTAAGGGAGGGAGTGGAAGGGGAACATACACCAGAAAGAGACAACTAGACGCCACCAGGTTTGGAGGAGAGAGACAGGTTTGAGAGTTCAGACTTCAGATTGGAAAGATGTTTTCTGGCTCTCCCAAGCATATTTGTACAGTTTTCCGTGACGAGCACAATACATTTCTCTCCCCCCCCCCACCCCCTCCAAACTGAACATTGGATTCCCAGGTTTGGATAAACAAAATACTATGACATATCTGTACTATGGTTTTATGTACTCTGGTATGCACCATCCCAGTGGTTTCCGAAATATGTCACAATATATCGTTTGGTATTAAAAAAAACATGCTTAAACACATAATCAAATAGTAATAGTACAAAGGAGATGGTATCTCACATACGAATGTCATGTAAATTAGAAGTAGACAATGTAATGTTATCAACTCAACTCACATTATTATTTCGTACTGTGGAAGAAATTCAGTTCTTCTCTTTCGGAGTCTGAAACCATTTATTGACAGCACACATCAACTTACAAATAACATCAAACATGCGCATGGGAAAAAGGATAACAAGACAAGCAATAACAAACACGATCCTCATTCTGCTCAAAATGCACAGATCAATTGTTTTTATACTATTCTGGACTGTAAAAGACATGGGAGAGCTAAACATCTGGCAAGGGTGAATGGGGGAGGAGGCGGGGGGGGGGTGGGGAGCTGGCAAGCATGAGAAAGGGAACTGCAGACATGGCCACTTTGGGAGGGAAGGGGTGATAGACACGCTCAGATCATGATTGCAGTTTGGGAATACGCTGGCCGTGATAAGGAGAGGGTGACAACAAAGTTGTCTCCCTATTGTCAATAAACTATTGTCAAAGTTGTCAATAAACTCCCTCACTCTATTCAATCCCATTCTAAATCTTCCCTCCAGGCCTTCAAAAGAGCTGTTCACCACCACCTCTTATCATCCCCCATCCAAATCCTCGATCTTTTCTACCCCCGATAATCCACCCAAGCCCACTTCCTTCAATTCCCCTGCTTTCCTTCCTGAAAGTCCCTGTAATGTCCATCTTGTAATGTCCCCATGTTCCCCGCCCCATCCCTCTCCCTTCCACAGAACTCCTAATGTCTCTGTTCCCCACTGTTTTGTCCTTCCCACTCCCACCCCTCTTGTCTCATGCCCCCTTTGCTGTGTGTTATGTGTTCACTCTCATACGAGCTTCAACAAGGTATACAAAAAAAAAGAAGTTAAGACAAAATGATGAAGAGGCCGAGTGAATGGAAACACAAACCTATTACTTTGATCATACCTTCCATTCACCAGTAAGTAACCAGATTCTCAAAATACGACATTCCGTTTTATGCTGTCATATAATCGTCCTTGGACAACAAGGCGTCTGTTGGGATTGCCTTTCAGGAGTTATTTAATTACCACCAGGCAATAGGTGCCAGCAGCAAAGCGTCCTTCTCTTGAGCAGCAGAGCAGTTTCACTTAAACATTGGAAATACTAATTTGGAGATGTATTTCAATGACATAAAGCACATAATATTTACGAAGATACCATTTTATCTTGCTTGTATATCATCTACATCACGATGGAGATCAAAAGACTGTAAAAAGTAGATTTTACTGACAGTCAATTTGATTCCAGCACAAAAGTAACACCTTATTCTACACTGTTAATAACGAAGGATAACGAAATTGAGAATACATGAATATTGTTACGAATTCTGGCCCGCCTGGCGTGCGAGCGATTGCGTAACTCCAATCTCAACCGCGTCGCCCACCGGACGGACAATTCAGTCGTGACCCTCCTGGAACTACCGCGAGGAGCCAGTCACGGGTGGGGGTTTAACCTCACCACGATCGTGCCAATTGCCCACCCGCACAGGATAGGGTTGCTCGCCAAATTCAACCAACCTAAGTACCAGCGCGAGTAATCGACCGGGCGATCGTACCTCGCCGCAGGTTGGCCTAGGACACGAACCGCTTAAGCGGTCCGTTCCATGCTACAGTGATAACCGAGCGGTGTTATCACTGACCCCGATGGATGTGATTATTTATCGGGTGTTTAAAACCCACTACTCATTCCACGATGCAAGATGGCACTTTCAATGTGGAAAGAAGACGCGACGAACGAGATACATTTCACACAAGGACATTTATTATTACACACACAACACAAGTAAGGCAGTCATGCAATTTACAAGCAACAAATAGAAAGTACTACTACCGACTACGATTATTATTTACAAGCACAGTCACTTCCACAGTTCTACTTATAGGGACACGGCGCCACAGCAGTCATACAAAAGCAAAGAAAAACCCTCTCATAGGCAAGGGGGTAGACGGGGTTCGTAAACCTTTATGGTCGTGGGCCGTGGATGACCGAAAAGGCCCGCGAGACCGAAGGGTCTTACCCGCGCCCCCGTGGGGCGACGGTGGGCAGGTCGCGACGTCGACTCCCCACGGCCCTGCGCAGCCGTGCCTGTCCTCAGGCCCCTAGCGTGGTCAGCGAGCTCTCTCCGGCGTTGCTGCTGGTGCTTTCACGACCCACAGCCGAGCAAGAAAGGACTGAAGGGCAGAAGGGGCTTCAGGACCAGAGAGAGAGAGTGACGTCGACGACCCAGACACAGAGAGAGAGCGAGCTCGACCCTGGTCACCAAGAGAGAGGAGCACTCGACCCCGACAGAGAGAGCTGATGATGTCGACGACCCAGACCAAGAGAGCTCATGGACCAGAGAGAGACCAACGTCGATGACCCAGACAGAGAGAGGATGACATCGACGACCCAGACAAAGAGCGACCACTACCTCCAGCCCCACAGCCCCACTCTCTCGACCTCTTTTTCCGCGTGCCCTTTTATCTCGACGGCGCATCGCCCCTCCATTCGCAGCACGCGGGGGAGGAAAATTCCAGGAGAGATCAGCCTGGCTCTTTTGTTTTAAGAACTGCCTCCCCGCGTCTCTTCTGCACGTGCTTTTCGTTGGGGGGGGAGGGGTGAGGCCGTCGTCCGTTCTCTCCCGACGAATGTCAGGCTTTTCGCAACCCTGCTGAGGTGGCAACGTGGTGGTGGTTGGTGTTTGTTGTAATGGTGGGGTGGTTGGCATTGTGGTTAAGGTGGTTGTTGTGTGGTTGATCCAAAATAACGATAGATAAAGAAAAACAGCTATCTCAAAGAGTCGCAGCCCGATGAATACAAAGAATTCCCTTTAAACGGTGGGGAACTATCTGCACATAAACTTAGCGTCATAACTGATCTAAGGACCCTTTATGGTGTATTGCGAATTTCTACAGCCGTAACAATATTATTCATTTTATTTCTTCAACATCCCCCCCTTTTGTCCTATTAGGACAAATTTACACAATTATATTACACGTGATCACCATACCCCATTCCTAAAGGGGAGAAGACATGTGTTTCACAAGTTCACCCACATTAACGGCAACGAGCATTCACAGGAGAAGAATGTTGAACAACGGCCACTTTGATCACGCCCCAGACGGGTTAATGAGCGTGTTTCTGCCTAATTTACAGCCTGTTCGTCACCAACTGTCAGGAGTTGTGAAGGCATGCTACCTGAGGCCAGACGATAAGCGGTTCAGGGTGTAGATGGAGGAGCACCTAATGGGAAACAGTTCGTGTTAGGGTTTGAGTTATGGCCCAAACCAACTCTGTAAAACTGCATTCCTCTGAGGTAATGGCACACAACAAACAGCAATCCCATGGCAGTTATTTCAATAGTATATGTTTAGTTAGCCCTTTCCATATGTCTCATGGGTAAATGGGAGAGATGCGTTGCGTCGGACTTTTAGTCAGGTCTTGAATCTTCAATCCTTCCTCTTATTCCACTCCTTTGCCCTACTTTGTCTCTCACATGAACCATGCAAGCAAGCACGCATCCAGAATGATAACAAATTAACCAAGCAAAACAGCACAGCGAGCGCCTCATTTGCATCTGCATGCCATTTTCCATTCAAAACTGCGCGCCAATTTCCAACTGCCGTCTCATCTCCGACCTCTGTTCTGCTCATCACAACCACTCCACATGTCTCCCAAAAATCCCCACAACTTACGTTCATGTATTCATTACAAATTCTGCAGTAACAAACATCTCCCTCTTCACTACAGACACCGCCAATATGAGCATCCTCTTCCTCTTCGCCGCAACACCACACTTACAATGGCCTCTCGCAATGCCACAACGCATTCTGACCTCTCTACAACCGCCACAATAGCCACCTATTCTTCGAATACTCGCTACAGCCTCAAAGGATGGCCTCTCGCAATGCCACAACGTACTCTCACCTATCTACAACCGCCACAACAGCCACCTATTCTTCGAATACTCGCTACAGCCTCAAAGGACTCTGAAGGAACGAGAGTCAGGTTGTTTTGGGGCATAACTCGAAGCACAAACATGTGCACTGGAGTTCGTTCAAGGACGTACAAAGTCGCGCTGGGATTTCCCTAAATTACCCCGTTGGAATGGAGGCCAGCACACGTTCGGGGCCGTAGAGTGCTTCCAAAAACCCAGGCCCTATGTTAATCTTGTAGTTCCGATGCATGGCCAGGTCAGTGAGCAAATGAGGCTATTTTTTGGTTTTGGGACCTGGCGAGGCATGCCTATGGTGTGGGATGATCGCTGTGGCCAATGGGGAGGCTTGATATCGCTAATAGCACCGTTTGATCCGATTCTTAGTTCCTCCCTTGCTCGGGACAAATAAAAGAAGCAGATTCACCAGACTTCAGAAGAGACATCAACAGACTGGTCAGACTGCAGCAGATATCATCAGATTGGTCAGACATCTGTTAGACATTGACAGATGGCGCAAAGAGGGCAAGCTTCAGCACCGAGCGAGTAATGCCTTGAGTCAGCGCTAAAAGCGAGTGACTACTACTGTGGGCCGAGACCATTGCCATTTCATTGACGCTCAGTTCGGCTGCATCCAGCAGCCATCAGTCACACTTACAGATTCATATACCACTCTGTTCGGGTCTTTCTCTGATGCATCTTTCTCTCCCATCTATCTCTCGCCTCGTGTGTACGCACAAGAGCAATCGGCATCAGCAAGTTCCGACCAACCATTCTTTTCAGAGCAAAACCACGGTTCTTTTCGGAGCGAACCTTGCTGACTCACAACTCACACCCTCCTCTTTCACCATGCTGCATCATAATCGCACCTCACACCATAGACACCTTCAGTTTTCTTCCCTTCCTCCCCTTTCCTCAGCATTTGGATTGCGCAGGTCCACAGACTGTGCCAGGTACTAAGAGGTCACTAATCCTCAACTGCTTCATCTCTCTGGGCTCTCTTTAATTTTCCGTGTGTGTGCTTGTGTGTGCGTGTGCATGCGTGCGATGGCGCCTGTCGTAGCATAAGTTAAGAATGTATTTTTATTCTGGATAATTCTGCACTGTCTTCTTTTGTAATTATTGCATTTCTTTTGCTGCACACACAAATTCCTTGCTTTCCACTTCTGTACATTTGTGAATAAATTCCATACTGTGTCACATACCTTTCCTCGCTTTGTTAAATAAATTTTCCGATTAGAAATGTACCCAGCTCGTTTTTGTCTTTTCATCCATTGGTCCAGCATGGTCCGCACCTTAGCTTAGCCAGGACGTTATACCCCAAAATCTGCTTATGAGCTGATGTGTACTTGGGAGCTCCGCTCGGCTGCACCTGATATGGAAAGTTAAGCAAGTATGCATCAAGGGCGCGATTCCCTGATAAGACGATCATGTGTTCCAAGTTAAATGGTTGTCAGACGGACACTGGGTCACGTGATAAAATATTGGCCTTCATGGTCGATTAGCGACCCACCATGACACTAACTTATTCATGTGTAACGGCCTGCGATTCCAGGTGAATATGGAGAAGAACCAGGGAGAACCCCTCCCTAATTGTTTCCCAGCGACCCCCGGGCCACGACAGTACTTACGGACGGGCTAACATGTTCGACTTCAGAAGCTCTACAGAAGGAGTTTGAGCCAAGCAAGCCGTCATCAATGTTTCGCTTGAGCGTTAGCAGAGATGCAACCATGCTCCTCTCAAGATGGCTTCTGTCCCCAGAGTCAATGCTCGACCATATAAAAGCAGCACTCACTGTCGGCATTGCTTTCAGTGTTTGACAACAGCACACAAACCAAAATTAGCAAAGTAGAGTACGTTGGTGAGGAAGAGCCGATTCCTCTTACGTGCAGCTTTGACCAGGTGTCAACGTTCAGGTACTGGGGGTGATCAACCGTGCCCACAATCGACTGGAAGTCAACAGCCTCATTCTTCAGGACATCAAGCTTTTCGTCAAGCATCAGCTGAGGCACGTGATTTGCGAGGCAGATGACAGTACAGCACTGTATTCGGAAAAAATAAATAAAATAAAATCACTGCAAGTGGTGTGCCCCTCAGGTTTGAGGATTCTCAAATCAGACCACAATGATTCAAACGGGAACTTCTTGATAATGGTCTTCACAAACAGCACATGTACACATGGTTTGCACACTCCTTGAATTTCCTGGAAAATGAGATTCCATTTTCCAGTACTTGAAAGTCCTGGAAAAAAGAAAAAACTCCTTGAAACTCTTGGAAACTCCTGGAAAATAAACCTTTCTGGTGTGCACTGTCCTTGGCATATTTCTATCCTCTTTTTAATTTTTTTTTTGTAAGAAAATAAGCCGACATCGGTCATTTTGCTGATGGCAACTTTGAAAGAGCTACATGCCTTGATGGCAAAGACTGGTCACTGTGTGCATGTGACAACAATATTCAAAGCACTGTACAAATCAGGCCTGCACGGTAGAGTGGGAAGAAGGAAGCCATGAGTCAAAAACTGCCCACCTTGAGTCCTGTTGGAGGTGTGCAAAAAAACACTCCAGAGATTATGAAACCACGTGGCAAAAAGTTTTGTGATCTGACGAAACAAAGATGGAACTTTTTGGCCTAAATGCAAAACGTTACGTTTTGGGGCAAACCCAACACAGCACATCAACCAAAGAACACAATCACCACAGTGAAGCACGGTGGTGGCAGTATATTATGGGGATGTTTCTCAGCAGTAGGGACTGGAGCCTACTATAGGGACAAGTGTCAGGATAGAAGGGAAAAATGGATGGAACAAAATACAACAAAATGCAGAGGAAATCCTGCTGCCCTCTGCAAGAAAGCTGAAATTTGGCCGGAAGATCACCTTTCAGTATGACAACCTGAAACACACAGCCAAAGCTACACTGGAGTGGCTAAGGAACAAAAAGACAAATGTCTGAGTGTCCCAATCAAAGCCCCCAACCTAAATCCAATCAAAAATCTGTGACATGACTTGAAGATTGCTGTCGATCAATGCTCCCCACGCAATTTGACTGAGCTCGAACAGTTTTGTGCAGAAGAATGGGCAAATGTTGCCCAATCAAGGAGTGCAAAGTTAGTGGAGATGTATCCCAGCTACAATTGTTGTCAAAGGTGCTGTGGAAGAAAAATAATTATATTCATGTACTCTCAATTATAATTGTTGCTGGTGCTTTATAAATTCAATTTTTATGCTATAGTCCAATTGGCTGTCAGTTATATTTCCCTTTACCCAAGAGTCTTTTGACCTAAATATTGATAAAAGGAATGTCTTACTATGAAACAGGGTGACCTGGTTGATAACACTGCAACTTTTGCCATGATTGTCATTCTCTTTCACTTAGTGGACACGTATTGCAGTTTGAGTTATTTTGCCTAATGCTTATCAGCTAACCTTGTAGTTGAGTTGCCAAATGTCTCCCCTCCCATTCTTTGAAATGTCAAGTTGTGTATAAGAAGAATTGCTTCAGGCTTTTGTTTCAGTAAAGTCCATTCGAATGTTTCACTGAAGCATTCAATGTTCTTCCTCTGTATATACGAAATTAAAGGTTCTCCTTTGGTATGCTGATCCAACTTGTGGAAATTGAGTTCTTTTCCACGTCAATGCTTCCAAGTATTAACTGAGGGAGGGGGAGGGAGGGAGGTGAACACTTATCCAACTCAGATATTCTAATTTTGTGTTTTTTTCATAAAGGTCGAAAAAGTATGATTTAATACAAATTTTTTTTACATTATTTAATTTTAAAACAAATAATTCCAATTTACAACTCGATGTATGTGTGTATATATGTTGTTGTTCGTCTTTCGGATGCTCCCGTTAGGGGTCGCCACAGCGGATTCCAAATATATATATATATATATATTTACGGCTGTGGAAATTCACAAACCACCATTCAGGTCCCGTAGGTAAGACATCTCTGTAAGTACATGTGTAGTTAGCCCCAAACCCGTTGTTTAGAGGGAATAAATGTGATTCATTCGGGCTGCGACGCTTTGAGATAGCCGTTTTTCTGTTCTATCTTTATTTTGAACCAACCGCCATCATACAACAACCACCAACCACAACGCCGCTTCACAACAACAACAACGCCAACAGCCACGACCTTTACCTTCACAACTCGCTCCCGCAAACATCGCATCACCGCCATTCCAAACGGCACCATGGCCATCGGCCACCGCCGGAAACCCTCCACCACCTTCACCTCTCTCCTTCTACGGCCATTCCCGCACCACCTGTGAGCATCGAGCGTCGGGCTGTCCTGGGCTCGTACAAGATACGCGCCAAGCCGCGAGTGCAAAATGCGGCCTTTCCGAGGAGAATTCGGATCAGGAATGCTACACGCCCACTTCTGATCCGTCCAATCAGCAAGCGCGGGGCGGCTTGGCCCCGCCTCCAGGCGCGTCTGTGTGGAATCGAGATATGCAAATTCTAGGATCAGGGGAGATTCACGCCCCTTTTCCTCCGTCCAATGGGCGAGCGTGGCTCCATCCCTGAGCTCATCCTGATCCGGAAATTTGCATATGGGTTCTCCTGCCGGCCTATAAAACGCTGAGCAGAAAAGCAGAGTTGAGTGGCAGAAAAGCGAAGATAGTTTTGGGGCAGAGAGAAAGAAGAGTTGTTGCGCAAGAGTTGTTGTTGTTGCGAGGCAGTCAAGTTGGGTTGGAGCGCGGAGTGGAGTCGGGAAGCGAGGGCGTCCAGGTGGTTTTCTGCAGTCGGCTGAGGAGAATTGGGGAAGAGTCCGAGGAGCTCGGGTCCGAGGCAAGGAAGACGGTGGTCGGCGACGAGGTCGTGGTGGAATCGCTCGTCACGGGACCCAAGCAAGCCAACTATACTCCTTCCCCAGAGCATCAACAATTCCCCCTTTCCCCGCGCTGAGATAGTTCGAAAAGGGGGCCCCGTTCCCACCCCACTCCAAGCGGTGCCAACGAAACCCGCGAAGGAGCACGAAGTCGGGGCACCGCCGCGCAGCGCTGCCACATTTGCGGCTCATCACGAAGACGCGGGTAGGACCCCCCCCCCCGCCCGGTCTCGCGGGCCTGGCCGCTCCTCCAGGTCCCGCGCACACATTGGCCTACGGGCCCGTCTGCCCCCTTGCCTATGAGGGTGGCTTTGTTTTCCTTTGCTTTTGAGTTAATGTGTGTCGGCGCCGTCTGTGAAGTAAAACTGTTTAAGTGTTGCCGTGTGCTCGCGTAGTCGGTAGTATCTCTGCGTCATTGTTTCTTTTGTAGCATTTGATATAGTGGGGAGAACAAGTATTTGATACACTACCGATTTTGCAGGTTTTCCCACTTACGAAGCATGTAGAAGTCTGTAATTTTTATCATCGGTACACTTCAACTGTGAAAGATGGAATTGAAAACAAAAATCCTGAAAATCACATTGTATGATTTTCAAATAATTAATTTGCATTTTATTGCATGAAATAAGTATTTGATCACCTACCAACCAGTAAGAATTCCGGTTCTCACAGACCTGTTAGTTTTTTCTTTAAGAAGCCCTCCCATTCTCCACTCATTACCTGTATTAACTGCACCTGTTTGAACTCATTATCTGCATAAAAGACAGCTGTCCACATTCAATCAATCAGACTCCAACCTCTCCACAATGAGCAAGACCAGAGAGCTGTCGAAGGACATCAGGGACAAAATTGTAGACTTGCACAAGGTTGGGATGGGCGACAGGACAATAGGCAAGCAGCTTGGTGAGAAGGCAACAACTGTTGGCGCAATTATTAGAAAATGAAAGAAGTTCAAGATAACAGTCAATCTCCCTCGGTCTGGGGCTTCATGCAAGATCTCACCTCGTGGAGCCTCAATGATCATGAGAAAGGTGAGGGATCAGCCCAGAACTACACGGCAGGACCTGGTCAATGACCTGAAGAGAGCTGGGACCACAGTATCAAAATAAACCATCAGTAACACACTACGCCATCATGGATTAAAATCCTGCAGCGCACGCAAGGTCCCTCTGCTCAAGCCAGCGCATGTCCAGGCCTGTCTGAAGTTTGCCAATGACCATCTGGATGATCCAGAGGAGGAATGGGAGAAGGTCATGTGGTCTGATGAGACCAAAATAGACTTTTTTGGTTGAAACTCCACTTACCGTGTTTAGAGGAAGAAGAAGGATGAGTACAACCCCAAGAACACCATCCCAATTGTGAAGCATGGAGGTGGAAACATCATTTTTTGGGATGCTTTTCTGCAAAGGGGACAGGACGACTGCACCGTATTGAGGGGAGGATGGATGGGGCCATGTATCACGAGATTTTAGCCAACAACCTCCTTCCCTCAACAAGAGCATTGAAGATGGGGCGTGGCTGGGTCTTCCAGCATGACAACGACCCGAAACACACAGCCAGGGCAACTAAGGAGTGGCTCCGTAAGAAGCATCTCAAGGTCCTGGAGTGGCCTCGCCAGTCTACAGAGCTGAACCCAATAGAAAATCTTTGGAGGGAGCTGAAAGTCTGTGTTGCCCAGCGACAGCCCTGAAACCTGAAGGATCTGGAGAAGATCTGTATGGAGGAGTGGGCCAAAATCCCTGCTTGCAGTCTGTGCAAACCTGGTTAAGAACTACAGGAAACATCTGATCTCTGTAATTGCAAACAAAGGTTTCTGTACCAAATATTAAATTCTGTTTGTCTGATGTATCAAATACTTATTTCATGCAATAAAATATAAATTAATTATTTTAAAATCATACAATGTGATTTTCAATATTTTTATTTTAGATTCTGTCTTTCACAGTTGAAGTGTACCTATGGTAAAAATTACAGACCTCTACGTGCTTTGTAAGTGGGAAAACCTGCAAAATCGGCAGTGTATCAAATACTTTTCTCCCCACTGTATGTGCATTCTGTTTGGCTGTATATGTGTGCTCTCCGTGTGCCGCGGAATAAATGTGCATTATGTTGAACTGTTTTCCTGTTTCGCTTCGTCTCTTCTTTAATTGAATCTTCATCTTGCTTCATGTAACGGGTTCGTCATGGGCTTAATACGCCCGATAATTAATCGGAACCGTTGAGGCCGACGATAACACCGCTCGGTTATCCCGAAGCACGGAACGGATCGCTTAAGCGGCCCGTGTCCGGAGTCGACCTTGGGCGAGGTGCGATCGCCTAGTCTACCATCCGCGTGGGTACTTAGGTAGGTCGAGTTTGGCGAACAATCCTATCCCACGCGGGTGGCCGATTGGCATGATCGTGGTGAGGCCGAAAGGCCCACCCGTGACTAGCTCCCGGCGTTAGTCCGAGAGGGTCACGACAGAATTGTCCGTCCAGTGGGCGACGTGCTGCCATTCGAGTCACGTGGCCATTCGCACGCCGGCGGGCGCGAATTCGCAACAATATATATATATATATATATATATATATATATATATATATATATATATATATATATATATATATATATATATATATATATATATACACTGAACAAAAATATAAACGCACCAAGCGATTGTTACTATTTTACCTCGAACTCATTAATACTAAATCTTCACAGCAATTTGGTTATAGAATCCATGACAATTGAGCATTAAATTTCAAAGAGTTCCTTGAGAATTCTGGCGACAGTCTTTGCGCTACAACAGCCAACACAACCGAGGTGTCACTGTCAGAGTTCACACAGTCAGTAGCGGGTGTTGGCCTCCCTCAAGCTTGGCCTCGCTCAAGCGGTTACGCACCGTCTGGGCTGAAATGCGCCTGTTATGCAGCCCGAGTCTCATCGGCAGTCCTCGTGGCCGGTCGGAGTCGATCCCGGAGATGTTGCAGCCTCATGTGACGATCCTGACCGGCAGTGGTCACACGTGGTCGCCAGGCATGTGGGCGGTCCACGGTGCTTCCAGTCTCTCTGAGGCGCGTTCTCAGGCGGCTAATGGTGGAGTGGTGGACATTGAAGTGTGCTGCAACGGCCCGTACTGACGTCCCAGCATTCAGCATGCCAATGGCACGCTCCCTCAAGATTTGTGACATCTGTGGCATGTTGACATTTGGCACCAGTCCACATTTGGGGAGGCCTTTTATAGGGCAAGCTATAGGGAGTGTTTGTGTCCTGGTCACGCTCACTGACCATCACTCTG
This sequence comes from Eptatretus burgeri, assembly GCF_056783735.1. Taxonomy (NCBI): domain Eukaryota; kingdom Metazoa; phylum Chordata; class Myxini; order Myxiniformes; family Myxinidae; genus Eptatretus; species Eptatretus burgeri. Next base: position 5,641,038 of record NC_140970.1, on the reverse strand, counting down.
TCAAGCCCCATGGTGCTCATGGGAAGGATTACTCAAAGTGTGAGTCCACACACTCAGAGTGGTCAATTTCAATGGGAACATCTGTCTTGAGCAAAACAAAGGAACCATTGCTCAAACATATCATCGGTTTGACCATTTTCCCATAATGGCAATCTTGACTTAGATATTTAGGTTGGTGCGTTTATATTTTTGTTCAGTATATATATATATACATACATACATACATACATATACATACACACACACACACACACACACACACACACACACACACACACACACACACACACACACACACACACACACACACACACACACACACACACACACACACACACACACACACACACACACGTTGAATCCTGTCAACAGTCTGGTCACTTTCCTCTCAACAGTAATTCTGTGAACAGTGATACATGCAAATGTCAGACACCCATCAACTTGTTTTGTAGTTCCTTCAACTCCTCCACCTCCTCCTCCCTCACAGATCTGCACAAGCTGTTAGATTTGCTGATGTACAGGGTGTTCCAGAAAGACCTGGACAACTTTGGTTGTTAACATTGTTACGGTTCTAGGAACCGTATGCATGCAAACATACAGTTGTCCTGAAGTTAGTTATGCCATTAAGTATATGTGCAGATACAACCCCTCCTTGTGTGTTGTGGGAAGACACTGGGGTGCGTTGCGATGTTTTTTTCATTAAATTAATAAATCTTTATATCCCCTCCATTATGAACCACAGTACCTTCTTCTCACCTTCCGAGGCAAAATCTTTGTGCAGTTCCTTTTTGGTGAGTCTGGACACGTGTGGAGTGGGCGGGCTTCCGGGCATGGCTGAAACCTCCAACCAGAAAGGGCGGACCCATGGAAGCCCCGTCCAATCAGGGCAGACAGTGACGTCAGCTTCACCAAGGCCCCTCCCCACTGAGAGAGATCTATAAATTACGAAGCAACCCTGAGAACTGAGAGCGTTGGAGTGAGACAGTTCGTCGGCTGGTAGCGAAAGAAAGGAGGAAGGTCGTAGAGTGGTTGCACTCTTTGGGGGTCATTCGTTTTGAGTGCGAGAGAGTTGGGAAGACCTCGACCCGACCTTGACCGGGTCTCTCGGTTCCTGTCTGCAGCTGCACCATCTTTGACAAAACCCCACAGAAAAACAAATAAACAAAAAAAATCAAGGAGGGTTGCCTCGTGATTGTGGGGGTCAGGCGGTTGGTCTGTCTCAGCCAATTCAGCGTCCTGGAATTTTTCATTCAAGACAATTTGAACGACTAAGGCCCAATGAGGGGGAGCGTCGTCCTGTTAAAAAAATGACATCGGGTTGCAGGTCTTCAATCTGTGTGAAGGCAAATCCTTTCAACATGTTCATGTAAATGGTTGAGGTCAGGGTATCCTCCACAAAAAAACCAGTCCTACAAAGCAGTCATGGAGAAGGCCATGCCACACATTGACCTTTGGACTGTTGAGTACATGTTCAATGACGACGTGGAAGTTTTCTCAGATCCTCACATTGTTCTGGTTGACCTTCCCTGATACATGAAAGCAAGCTTCATCTGTCAACATGAACTTTTTCAGGTAATCTTCGTCATTCTCTATGCAACTGAGCATTTCCAAGACAAACGCCTTTCATTTGGGTCATTGCATAATCTGCACCTTTTAAGCATAAAGCTTCAGTCTTATGCAAAATCCTGTATACAGTGGTGGTTGGTAGTCCCAGTTCTCTGGATACACATCAAATTGATTTTCTGGGACTGTTGAAATGATTCACGCACTCGTTCAGCGTCTGCTGGACTTGTGCTTGGTCAACTGGTACTTTTCTGTTTCTGACAACTTCCATTCTTATACCTCTTGTACCACTCTGATGCGAGTCCGCGATGGCGGATTCCTTCCATACCTTGTACGGAAATTATGCTGAACTTGTATGTTGGATCTCATCTCAATGAACCATTCAACGCATTGAGCTTTCTCCTGTGGAGTTGCCATTTTGTTTTCCATTAAACCACCAGACCTGAAAATAAAGAAGAAATTTTTTTTTTTTATGAGTTTCTGTATCACATAAAACAAAGGGTATCGTCATATCATTTGTGGTCCTCAATATATTAACAACAAATGTTGACCAGGTCTTTTTGGAACACCATGTATGTTAAATTACTCTTCTCTGCCTTTAGTGCAAGCTCATCAGCAGTTTCTGTCATTGCATTTGTGGTGGAAAATAACTCAATTTCCACAAGTTGGATCAGCACACAAACGGAGAATCTTTAATTTCGTAGATAGGGAGGAAGAACATTCAATGATTCACTGAAACATTTGAATGAACTTCACTCCACATAAATGAAATTCAAGATTCTCCGTTTGTGCTGATCCAACTTGTGGAAATTGAGTTCTTTTCCACCACAATTTTGGTGCCCGAACAGGGACCACAAACCCCGGCAGGGCTGGGAACAGCATCGTCTGGCATAACAGCAAGCAAGTGGCCACGAACAACGATGTTTGCTCTTACTTCAGATCGGATGCTGCATCTCTCAGCCAAACTGGTAACGTGGTACTCCATTGATAGGAGAGGTATACAAAGGAGAACCTTTAGTGACAGGCCTAAAAAATAGGTGGTTGGAGGCCATCTAAGATTACAGGAATTATCCTGGGCATTGAAATGTTTTAAACAGGGGTTGGAGGTCTCTGAAAGGAGGGGAGTGGTCAGCCCCCCAAGGAGAGGGTTGGAGGCCCTGTTCCCCAGGAGAGGGTTGGAGGCCCTGCTCGCTAAAACGTTCAAATCCCCAAGGGGGAGAATGAATAAGTATTACGAATGTTTGTTGAGTTACCTCTGAATTTGTTTGTTCATTGTCCTCGCTGGAAGTTTGCTTGCTGTGAAACTGTTGCATTGTTATTGTGTGGAGGTGTTACTGATTCATAAATCCTATAGTTTTGTAATGAGTTACCTCTTTGGACAGATTTGTGAATCCTACATGATTGGAAATGTTAAGTTGTATGTTGACATGTTGGGTGTTCCAACCTGGCACTCGTGCATGTTTGTATTTATATCTGATTTGTATGGGCACTGATTTGCATTGATCTGCATGCAGTACAAGAGTGTTGAAATGGAGCATGTGCGACTCCAGTAGATTTCACTGGAATATAACGTGCTTTTTTGTGTATTGGGAACTGTGAAGCTTATGGAAATGAATAAGTACGGAAAGTGGAGATAAGGATTGGTCATTACCATACACTGTGAAGACTCTGGATGAGGCAAAGTGCACACGCCAATTCCAGAGGAAAAAACTATGACGACTGACTTACACGCGCTGTTGCATCTTTGGCGCGGACACAAATAATTGGGTATATGTTCGCTTGTATTGAAAGCCAGAGCCCTGACATTGTGATGCAGCCTCTTTAGAGTGCAGGGCGTATGCCGTTAAGAATGCTTTAAGACCAGATAGAGAGGTGGTGTGTGTGAATTTGATCTTGGTGAACATCTGACTTGAGGCGATTGTGAGCTCGATAAGTAACTGAAGATTACTGTACGATGTCATACATGAATGTCTTGTTAGAAATGTCGCAACAATTAAAGAATGAACCAATTGAATGTAAAACTTCAGGCAGAGAGTTAAAGCAGCCGGTGTTTGAACTTTTCCGTTTGTGGTTTGGTGGCTGGCTCATGACTTGGAGCAGAGGGATGTTTGATGTGTGCGTTGTTGATTCCTTCTGTCTCTTGTTTAAGTATGAATACACATCATGTTCATGACTTAAAATGATCCCTCAGATATGCGCACATGTGTTTCGGTGCAGTTTTGAATATTCCCACAACTGGGTAGGCAATTTTAGTGTGTCTTGAGTCATGAATCACATTTTGCCTTGAGAATGGCTGGATGATGCATGAATGGAATACTGTGTATGTTCGTGTGAGAATTCCCTGCGTCGTGCTGTGGTTAAATCGTGAGTCAAATTGGTTTAAAGCTAGAGTTTTCTCATTGTTTGATAACTTTGTGTGTTTTGGCTTTGACCACTGTCTGTTGCATACATAATAAATGTATGGCCTCCAAAGAGTACTATTTTTCCTCATGGGGGGAAAAAGGGGGGGGGATGTGGAAGAAAAATAATTATATTAATGCATTCTCAATTATAATTGTTGCTGGTACTTTATAAATTTAATTTCTGTACTATTGTCTGTCAGTAATGTTTCCCTTTTCCCAAGTCTTTTGACCTACAGATTGACAAAAGGATTATCTTATTATGAAAAAGGTCTTGCTCACTGCATATAAACAGGGTTACCTAGTTGTAAACACTGCAATTTTGCCATGATTGTGTCATTCTCTCCCTCCCACCCAAAGTGGACGCGTATTTCAGTTTTGAGTTCTTTTGCCAAATACTCATCAGCCCATCCCGTGGTTGAATTGCCAAATGTCTCACCCTCCCATTCTTTGGAATGTCAAATTGTGTACAAGAGGAATTGCTTCGGGCTTCTGTTTCAGTGAATCATTGAATGTTCTTCCTCCGTATATACGAAATTAAAGTTTCTTCATTTATTTGCTGATCTAACTTGTGGAAATTGAGTTCTTTACCACCACACATCAATGTCCACCTTCAGATATTTCTGGCGAGATTTCAAATTAGATGTTTCTTCTTCAAACTTTCTTTTCTGCCATAGCTGGGTTGCATTATTTTGCTCATTCAAGATAGTTGGTATGTTGTGTGTGCATCAGCAGCAAAAATTAAGTTTCTTGTCCAGTTGTACATTTTGAACTCCTCCCACAGCATGAAGATGATGACAGATCATCTGCTTCAACCCAGTGTCATATATTTGGGCCATGCTCGATTCCTCCTTTAGGATTTCAACCTCAATCTTTATTCATTGAAAACCTTCCTTCCACCATTGCTTCCCTGTGGGATATAAGTAACAACTGTTTCACAACAGACCACAGCTTGCAGAATTCCTGTTTCTGTGCTAAATAAGAACTGCCTGCAAGGGATTCTAAATAGGGTTGGGATAGGGGATGGGGGAGGGCAAAAATGCAAAAGGTGTCTGTCAAGCTGGCAGCAACAATTTGGATTTATTGTCACATTTGATGCAATTTAAATGCTCCAACAGCAGAGAAGTGCTCCATATGTCGCTTTTTGATGCCGAGGGACCGTAATAAAATTTTGTATTAGTGTCAAAGTGAGTGACCAGTCACAAATTAATAGTAAGATGCCACAAATGATCAAGTCTATCCTTCTTTGGGTCAAAGTTTGTGTCTGAATGCGGCATTATCTTAGTATCCCTGTGCATTAAGGGTCTCGTTCCCTATTTCAAGTGTTCCACTTTGCATCAACCAAGGTTGTTAGGGACTCATCAATTTCACTACCAAGTCTTTCTTCTCAAAATGCCTTGGGTCAAGACAGGTCAAGCTTCTAACAAAGAGATACTTTATTGGAGAAGTCTTGACGAGCTTGCAAACCATTTTTACATTCCATGCAAAATTCCAGAATACCTTTGACACTTTTTTGGTTTGAATTCCATCTGGGACACACGATGTCACAATCCCTCGTAGATAGGGTCCAGTTTGGACTGATGATGCTGAAGGTCCAGATGTGGACCACGGTCTACTTTTTGAGGACCCTTAGTGTAAACCAAACCCGAGGGGGGGGGGGGGAGGTTTGGATTAGATTTGGGAAATCGGACATTAAATCTAAACGAAATACAAGTATAAACACCTGTCCTGGAACCAAATAATTACATAATACAGGAGTTAGACCGGTCATTTGCTGCTTGGCACTTCTCGCAGGACTTCCAAATGCATCTCCCCCCCCACCCCCAATATTATAGGTATTCCCACAAACCCTGCACAGGGTTCGTACAGTCCCGACTGAATGAAATTCCAGGAGTTTTCCAGGACAATTGTCATTTTCAAGGAAGCATAATGCTTGTGTTATACCTTGTGTTCAACAATTTACTGATTGAAGGAGTGCACAAAATTCTATAATCAGTCTTTTTTATTAATTGTTTTCATGATTGAACTGCAATACATGTAAGTAAAGGCAATTTCACCCAATACTGATTTACTGTATGAAACATGAAAATATATATATTAATTAAATAACTTGAAATTTGTGCTAACAAAACAAAACACTTGCATACTTTCTCAACTTTTTTGCATAAACAAGCATTTACAGATACAAGTATGTATCTTAAAAGTCCTGATTGAACTGCAATTTGTAAACTTAAAAGGCAATTGCACACAATACTGCTTTACTGCATGAAACATGAAAACGTATATATTAATTAAAAAACTACAAATCTTTGGAAAAACAAAACACTTTTACATACTTATCTTAAAAGCCACAATTAAGCTGCAATATTTAAAGGCAATTTCACACAACACTGTTATTGCATGAGACAAGAAAATGTATATTTTAATAAATCTGTGAAGAAAATACTTTTTACATACTTTCTCAGAAGCTTTTGCATTTAATGTCACTTCTTATCAACAAGTCACCTTTGAACTGACTAGCATGTCATCAATAAGTGCCACAAGCATTTACAGGTTTCTCAGAAGCCTAACATTTTATACTACAAGTTTCTTTAACTCTATCAATTATTTTTCTTTCTTTTTGGAGGACTCTCTCAAACTGTTAGCTTTACTAACAAATGACATATCTCTCTCTTTCTGCTCTCAATGAAAACTTGTCCGCCGTTTTTTGTATCGAGTCAATGTCTGTTTTGAGTCTTTTTTTGGCGCGATTTTAAGTCCGATAATTCTTCTTCTATCGTTCGTTTTCTGTCCGAGACAGAGGCCAGCTGCTTATTTCGCTTCTGCTCATCCAAGTAATCTTGGTACTTCCTTCGTGCAGCACTTGCAGACAATAGCAGCTTCTTGTCGAGTTCAACTTTCTGCAACCCTCCGACATTGTGAAAATGATCACAGATTACTCACTGGGCAATTAAGGACTCGTCTGTCAGATTTTCCACCTCAAATTCTTTGTTTATCGAGAAGCCCCTTTCAACTGTAGCCTGTCCATGGGACAGTAGCAAAAGTTGTCTCAACCCCCCTATAGATTACTGAACTCCGGCTTTTTTGCAATGTCTGCATGCTACAGATGGTCGAGGCGATCTTTCTTTCAATCGAAATGTGCGTGTTTGACTGAAGCGTCAGTCAGATATCTTGAGTACTGGCGGAGTGTCTCATCGCCATTTTCTGGTGTTATCCACTTGGCGTCACAAAGGGCACTCACTGTTCTGCGCATGTCGTAGATGGCTACTTCCTTTTCATTGAAATGTCTTCGGTCCAGACATGCTAAGTGTCTAGCAAGGGCATATTTGATTGGTGCCTTTTCAATCAGCTTTGACACCAATTCCACAAGAAGCCATCTGCATTCATTGCGAAACTTGAAAACTGCTCTATCGGATGCTTTCTTGGAGGGAACAGCTTCTTTCAGAGCTTTGTCGGCAGCCAGTCCAATGTCAATCTTGGACAGATCGGCGTAGTTGTCATCTTTTCTTGCATCAAACGACGCCAGCTTTACAGGAGTGAGAGTGGTGAAGACTCTGACTTTTGTCCTCCCGCACAGGGACCGGCAGCGTCACACCTCATTATCCAGTGAATCCATGACTCCCCAGGCCCAACCCAGACATCTATTGACCTCTGACTCACAGCCAGCAGAGACATGAATATCACTGCCAAGGCAAGTTAATCTCTCCACGACCTCAACTTCCTCACCACAAACAGGCACAGACAGGACAGCAGCATCCAAGATGTCATTGAAAGCCTGGATCTTAGTTTTGACCCAGGAAACCTATAATCCCAGCGGCTCAGACTCCTCATGCAGCACCTCGAGGGCCCCCAAAAGGATATCTAAAGTCTCCTTTATCACCTCAGCCTTTGTGACAAAGTCCTGTATTGTTGTTGGTCTCTGTGTAGCAGTACTTGCTGTGCTGGCTGGTGCCGGTCTTACATCAACCTCTATCTGCGGATCCACTGTAACATAGTTCATATCACAATTTATTTAATACATCAGCAGTCATCAGTAATATAAAAAAAAAATTCTCTAAATTCAAAGCAAAACTTTAAAATTGGTCCTTAATTATTTTTTTTAAAATTGCATTAAATATCAGTACGATTTATTTTCTCAGTCGGTTTGATTCCAAAGCCATAAACTTGAGAACAATTTCGATGATAAAAAAAACTGATTATCATAACCTTACTAATAATTTACCATTTTATAATTTTCAATCAAGTATTTTATATAATTATATTATAATCATAACTTCCTATCATTCAATGTTTATCACCATTGGCGCCAAAAAGACCGATGTCGGCTTATTTTCTTACAAAAAATAAAAAAAGATAGAAATATGTAAGGGACAATGCACACAAAAGTTTATTTTCCAGGAGTTTCCAAGAGTTTCAAGGAGTTTTTTTTCTTTTTTCCAGGAAATTCAAGGAGTGTGCGAACTGTGCTGCATCTGCCCTGATGGATGGACTCCTTCACGAGCCTATCCCAGACATGCTTCAGCCATAAGAAATTTAAATTTCAAAGCTATGAGATTTTTCAAATTATTTTCCTTTCACTTTACAATAGCAGTGGCTACTTCATGCTTAATGTCCACACAACCTGACCATATCGTAAAGTGTGATAAACGCATGAGAAACCATTTCTGCACTGCTTTATTAGTAAACAAGCAAAAGTACCCGACCCCAGTGACAGGAAATGTGATTGGGAATTTCAAGTCCCATCACTACCAACATCCTTCCTTTGCACTTCACTGACTTTCAAGACTTGTTCTCGAGCTGCTTATGAGATCAAAAAGCTAGTTCTGACTGCCTCTTTTGAATTGGCCTGATGAGATGGTCTTCGGGCATCATCTCGAGCCTGCTCGTGAGCTCAAATGGAAACACCGATGTGGGCCATTTGTCTACGTACAGTGTTTTGGGCCTGTTTTTGCATTGCAAAGGAATGTCGACATGCCTGCATTTATTCTTTAGCAGCATAATTTTCTTGTGATCTGCAGTCATTATTTTCTCGGTGTGTCCTTTTTCTAGCTCTCTCATTTGCCCTTCTGGCTTGCATATGGTTGCCGAGCTTGCTCTCATTTCATCCCTTTCGGTGGCATGATTGGATAAAGAGGAAGAAGATCGAGGAGGAGGAAGAGTGGTTAAAGTACTGACTGCATCAGAAAGTCATAAAGCTGTCGGGCATGGCAAAATGTGGAACCATGCCAACGTTTTTTTGTTTTTTTTTTTTCAAACAATTAAATATTTACCTTTC
>NC_140970.1:5604301-5626801 GCF_056783735.1 Eptatretus burgeri | reverse complement strand
GAGCAGCGTCACCCCTCGGTAGTTGTTGCAGTCTTGGCGATCACCCTTCCCTTTCCAGAGAGGGACAACAAGGCCCCTCTTCCAGTCAGTTTGGATGATGCCTGTGTTCCAGGCAGAGCACAGAAGTGCATGCAACGACACGAGTGCAGCATTTCCACCAGCCTTGAGAACTTCAGCATGGATGCCACAGATCCCTGGAGCTTTACCCCATTTCAACCGGTTCACCACAGTCTGTTTCCACAAGTGAAGGTGGACCACAGTCGATTGGATGGTCCGCAACAGGGATTGTAACACCCCTGACGTCAAACTCGACAGCTGGTGGATCAGCCTTGTACAACCGCTCAAAGTAACTGGCCCAGCGGGCCTTCACTTCGGACTCCTCTGTCAAGAGTCGACCACCCTCTGCTCTGTTGACAAGATAAATCCAGAAACACCTTCACTGCACAAGATGATAAAGTCCAGGAATGGCACTTTCTTGCCACAATGAGATGGATTGCAAGGGTAAAAGTAGCCCCAAGACCAGAGGTTGCACAGCTTTGAATGAACACATGCTCAACCTGAAGGTTGAGTCCACCGAGGGATGGGCTTGGATGAACACAATGCACGAATTCCCCTGAAAGCAGGACGAGAATCCCTTGACCACAGGTGATGCTCTACCCCCTCACAGATTCTTCACACATAGACCTCCTTGTCCACCCTTAGCGCTCGTACAGTTTTACGCCTCAGCTCTGCCATTCAGCCTGACCCTGCAAATCTGGTCAATGGTATCCCAGTGTCCCTCGAGACAAAAATCTTCTTTGCCCTGCGGTGAGATCCAAGACATTCACCGGCAGCATCAAGGACGGTGGTCTTGAAGGCACTCCACATCTCTTCACGACATCCCAAAGCACCCAGACCCCCCAAATCTCCACTCAGCTTAATCGCAAACTCCTCAGCTACCCTCTCATCCTTGAGCTTGCCAACATCCAGCCTTGCCTGGGATGGTACCATTCTCCTGGATTTAAGGTTCAACTTCAGAGTTGCTACAACAAGCCGGTGGTCAGTATTGAGGAACTGAGCACTCTGTTAGACCCTGCAGTGCTGGATCATCCTCCAGCGACCATCAACGAGGAAATGGTCAATCTCCTTTGCCACACCACCAGCGTTGGAATACCAAGTCCAGCAATGAGCTTGTGGGCACTGAAACCATGAACTGGCCACCCAAATTTCATGACTTCTTGCAAAGTCAAGGAACTTGGTGCTATTCTGGTTCATAGTTCCTGACCCATGAGGACCAATGCACGTCTCAACCATCCCCATCAGTTCCAGTCGATGCATTGAAATCCCCCAAGACTAGAAGTGTATCTCGTCTGTGGCACTGATCAACCACAGACTCGAGTGTGGCATAGAATGCATCCTTCACGGTGAGATCACTCGCCTCAGTCGGAGCATAAACAGAGACCAGGGAAATGACACCTAAGGAGTGACGAATCCTTCGTCTCATAATACGCTCGTTGACCGGTGTTACCTCAATTATCATTGGAGTCAGCTTATTGGACACAGCCACAGCAACTCCTTGGGCATGGTAACCATCAGAGCGACCAGACCAATAGTAGGTGTAACCACCCACCATGATCTCTCCGTAATCTGGTCTCCTCACCTCAGAGAGTGTTGCAATACCGATATCTAAACGCTTGAGCTCAGATGATATGAGACATGTGATCATCCTCTCTTTGGGATAGGACATTCCAGGCACACACCCGAAGGGACCTCCTCACGTTAGCCCAAGGAGACCGCCATCCGGTGGACGACACCTCAGCACCACTCAGTCATCCTCCCACAATCTGACCCGGGAATATTACCCTGTGGTTTCCCTCCTATCGTCAAAGATTGGGGGTCCCGAAGGCTTTGCCCCATTCCCGTCATCCGTTGAGCTTCCCTGCAAAGCGAAAACCACTTCGGAAGGAATTATATCTTCAACATTCATAAATAAATAAAGAAAAATTACATATATATAAAAAAAAATTAATAACAGAAGAGAGCAGCAGGTTTAATTTTGTTCCACATCAACAAAAAAGAAAAGTGACAATTACACAACTTGGGGTTTGCATTTTGCCATATCCAAGATTAGACAAGGGGGCATGTAACCGCATGGCAAAGTCATCAAGTAACAGCTCTGGAAGTGGATTATGTTTTTTGACATCTCAATGTAAGATTGGCAAATTTGAATTTGTAGCATAGAGATATCGTTGGAAAAGATGGCCAATTTTAAAGCAAAAATAAAATAACAATCCACCATTCAACAAAGGTCTGAAAGGTATGGACATCTCTGCAATGATGGTGGCATCTTCACATGTAAAATATTTCTCACCTGGTAAAGAAGGCTTTACCAGCCATTTCCTGGGTTTTTGTCCATCAAGGTACTTCCTGTCCTGCAAATAAAAACATGACTTGAAAAATGGAGAAAAATAAATAAATAAATAAATAAATCAGTCAAACAAGGACAAACCTTTCAAAGTAAAGACCAATGGTTGAAATAATTTTACTTCATAAAAATGAGCATCAAGAACAGATTTGCATTAAAAAAAAATGTACAAGGTGAAAAAAGGCCCACATATTCCTGAGTCATGAAAGGTAGCAAAAGTCCAAATCATTTTAAAACCTGCAATTCTCACCCACTCTAAGTTTATCCAAAATAGATAATGGCTTTGGGAAAAAGGCCTTCAAAACAAGCTCAAAGGTTGAGTTGTGCACATGAGACTGGAAACAATTTGGTATGAACGAAGAAAGTAAAAGCTGACTTTGCACTGGACAGAATGAAAGTTGAAAGCCGCTCTACTTGCATGGGGCGGTTGGAGGCTGATTGCAATAGTCGTAGTTTCAGGCAGGAAGGACGGCGGGACGAGGTAGGTTTGTGGCAGCGGACGACCTGTCAATGTTCAAGGAGGCCTTGCACTGGTTGGGCTCAGGAAGCGGTAAATCCTGAACACCCCCAGCTGCTATGTTCATGGCATCCAGTTATCACACAGGTCATGGGTTTGTCAACGTGGCAGTGGCTTGGAAATTTTGGCGGAAACGAAAGTGTTTTTAAGGATACAAGTGAAAAGTTAATCACATCAGAATCATACAACGTCTTTATTGCCAAATGCCCTGAACTGCAAATATGCTGCAATATGACAGATAAAAGGCCGTTGACAAGATAAATCCAGAAAGACCTTCACTGCACAAGATGATAAAGTCCAGGAATGGCACTTTCTTGCCACAATGAGATGGATTGCAAGGGTAAAAGTAGCCCCAAGACCAGAGGTTGCACAGCTTTGAATGAACACATGCTCAACCTCAAATCAAGAGAGAGAAACGATAGATTTCCCTAATCATGGAAATTAAATTTCACAAGACATGAAAATTGGAAAAGTCAGAGGAAAGATGTAGGAAATGGAAAAACTAAGTTGGTTCCAGGAGAGGGGCATAACTAACATGCAATCAATTTGAAGTATTTCACCTTGATGTTGTTAATGATGTGACCTCTGCCATCCAACCAAATCAGTACTCACCAATCAAACACAAAAAAAACAACTTTAACAAGTAGGTGCATGTATTATTAACAGTTAGCATCCTTGGACAAGTGAATGATGCAGTCAATAAATTCAATTTGCCTCTGTATTTAATAGAATGTTAAATGTTTTGTTGGCTGTGGAGAGCGTTTGGGAAGTTACAGTATGGTTGAGAACATTCCAAAATGGACAAAACCCAATTGATTTAAGACTCATGGAAGAGAATGTGCAGAAAAATCAGGTAGGAAAGACACCAGTGTAATTTACCATGAACAACAAGGATATTTGTTGGTAAAGGACAAACACATGATTTGAACTTTGCTTCTGATGAGTGGGTGGGCTGCAAGCAACAGGCCAACCATTGCATTGCTAATTCGATGAAACATTATTTTTTGTGAAGGCTAGTTTGAACTTTTGCTATGATCAAAGGAAAAAAAAAAGAAAGAAAGAAAAAAAAAAAAAAAAAAAAAAAAAAAAAAAAAGGTACCTCCCTTCCAATGGACAGGCAACATAATCAAATCAACTTGCAGTTGAAAAAGTCCCTTGCACTATTCAATGTACCAAATTATGAAATACTTGGCCTTATAAAATTCAAAACAATGGTCTTGTTTGCAAATGGAAAATTCTCCATGAACAAGAAAAGTAAAAAGGAGACAGCACATTATTATGCTCTTCAAATGTGGAAATGGTAGACTTTTAAGAGCGGTGTTTTCATTTCATGGAAAGTGCTAGTTTCATGATCAGCACTTTAACATTAAGAACTTGTGATCTGGGCTTTATGGTTGCTTGTTGGAAACCACCTTAAGATTCTGAAATGTTGCACCGACGATAAATTTTTATTTATTTAAGCAGATAAATTCCATTGGAGTCACATTCACATTTGAAGCTTGTCAACTGCTGATAAGGATAGAATCTTTGGGAAAAATCTGCATGGTTGGCAGTATCTGAGGTGGTTTGCAGATGTGTTCATCAAGTACAGTGTGCAGGTTGGAGTGGGAAAAACTTTTAATGAATAGATGAGATGAACAGTACATCAGCAAGGCAGCCAGGCTGTTGATATTGAGTAGAAGAACAAAACTAGAGGCTCAAATGGGACCACACTTGGTTGAAGGGATTCGACACTGAAAAGACCCTTTACCATGACTGTGGAGTATATGGACATGAAAACACGAACCTTTTCAGCTTACTGAAGGTCAAAAGACTGAGTAGAACAAAACCAACCGATCCATATCAGTCGCAATCAATTAACTCGAAAATTTTCCAAGTCTCACACACCAAAAAATAAAAAAAAAACCTAGCACTAAATCATCAATAATACAAAAGCTGAACATGAGATCAAAAAAAATAAAATAATAATTACTTTGTGATCAAGAATCCAAAGCAAAGCAAATCTTATAGCACTTTGAAGGAGGCCGAGCTCAGAGCCAGGTTTCATGGTGGTTGGGACGTGAGGCCTGGAAGTATTCACTGCATGGACGCATTTAGGGATGTGGAGTTCACAGGTTAATCCATGTAGAAATCTAAAGGACAGGTTGGTGAGAAAGGCGTGGTAAGTCAGGGTGGGAGAGCTGCTGGTACTGACGGTATGGAGAACGCTGGGAAAGACTGCTTTGATCAATAAGCATGTGGTGACTGTAATGACTTGGTGGCTGGATGCAGGCTGCAAACTCGGCCGGCCTTCTCAGTATGGTTCAGATATGCTGCAGGCTGCACTTGCAAGTAAACCACCGATTTGCATTTTGCTTTGTTACACACGGTATGAGCCAGACAATGTGATGTTCATAAAAAGTCTGACAAGGTCAGATTTCTACCACCAGCAAAAAAAAAAAATCAAATGAATAAATGAATGATAAGCTTCACAGAAAGGGGGAATACATTTTTTAAGTCATTAATCTCATAATCCTTAAACATTTTTGAAAATAATCCTTCCAAAACCCAATTGCGTGGAAAAAGGATCAAAGTTTACCTGCCTCGATCTCTGTCAAAAGGAGAGTAGGAAAGAAAGAAAGAAAAAAAAAAAACACCCCCCCCCCCGCCCAGCATTTAACAATGAAGAACCACACCAGGGCATGTAGATTATGGTAGATTTGCAAACCTCACTTCAACTGCTTCAGTAAAGGGTGGATCAAAGGAATGAATGGACAATTGCTGATGACGGTGGTTATCAATTTCTACCTCAGTCACCGAAGGTGAAGGAGGTTATGTTTTCACCCCTTTCTGTCTGTGTGTGCAGTATATCTCAAAAAGATGTGGACGGATCCAGATGAAATTTTGTGGACAGGTTTGGTGTGTGACAAGGACGAACTCATAAGATTTTGGTGAAGATATGGATCCAGATCAGACTACAAGAATTTTTAAAGTGATTCTTCACCATTGAGATGGGGCAAAAATGACATATAGCATGATATTTCAAAAATGTATTGGGCCAGATATGTTCTCATGGATCAGGCATTGCGCGACAGAGGTATGCGCTCTACCGAATGCCCTTCTCGTTGTCTCAGAAACCCTTGGACGGTTATATATATAAAAATTTTTTTAATTCAGCATTTCATTTCAAATGCCAAATTTAGAACTATTTCAGTGTTGTGCATAGTGGATGTGTGATTAATTAAAAAAAAAAAAACATTTCAATGTATGACAGCATGCAATGGATCAGCTCCACTGCTTCTTCAAGGTTCAAAAAAAAATTCAAAGGGGGGGGGGAAGAGGGGGAGTGAGGTAGAAGAGAAAATATCAGATGCTTCTAAGTCAAGTTATGACATGCAAAACGAATTTCAAAGAGCACAGGACCCTTTTAACCTGATGGGAATGCAGAATTAAAATATTAGTTAATCTTTATCGCAGTCCATACTTGTACCAGGTTTGGTCGAAAAGTTAGTATTCAAAAATATTTTTAATAAAGGTCACATGAAAAAAAGCCTTTCAACCCCAAAATATAGGTGGTTCATCTTTGCATCATAGCAGGAGTTGTGCAAGTTTGGTCAAAATCCCTTCGGCAGTTCACAAGTTATTGCAGTCACGAAAATTTGCTTCGGACAGACAGACAACCCAAAAACGTCTGACTCGGGAGGCATAAAATAATTTATGGTCGGTTCAGACAACTTCGTTGATACGCACCCAAGTCATTGTACTTTTCAGCCTCTCAAACTCGATGTAAAAATATGATTACATTAGCCAAATTTGTCAAACTGTGCTCCACCCACGGGTCCAATATCATATATAAAAACAAAATTTATTAAAGATGAAAACATGAAAAAAAAATAAGAATAATTAATAATAATAATTTAAAAATTGCCTTAAGACCTGGGGAAAGTAAAAAGAAAACTTCATAGGAAATCAACAGCTATTTCCCAAAGGCTAATAAAGTGTTAGCTTCATTTTCAGTCCACAAAAATTTTTTTTAATAAATACCAAAACTAATTTGCAAATGTCCCTTATCTATCCTATCCCAAAAGCAATCATGTAACAGTTTAAACTTTCTGCTTTAAACCCCTCCACCAAGCAATAACATTAAATTTGCAAAAATAGGTATGTTGCAGTAGCTGAAAACAAAACAAAAACACTATCCCCCCCCCACCCCTAAAACTGTGGCCTCAAAATCCAGACAAAAGACATGACATTGTCACAATGTCTGCCAATAAGGTTATCACTGGAGTACACAAAAGAATGTCCATCCTCTTCAAGTAAATATTATCCCCAAACAAAACTCGGAGCCCACATCTTAGCTTTCGCACCAGCAAACTGCAATAAGCTCACCTTGACTCGGCTGCTCCTCAGCTCTCAGCGCTTCCAACCTTTTCCATGATCTACAGACAAGAGGTTCCCAACAATGACACGATTCATTCATTTAGACCCGTCAACTGTTACATTGAAGGCAAGTAATGAAAATAAAACATCCAATTAATAAAATAACTCCGTAAATGAAAACTAAAACAGCTAATAAAGCAAATAGCAAAATCTCTGCCTCCCTCCCCCCAAGAAATCAAAACTATTCAGATTATAATGGGCAAAAACCATCAATCAGAGGTCACCATGAAGGGCAAGCGATTGCTCACACGCACCTCATATTTGCTTTGCATTCGTTTCGGGTGAGTAAATTTGTCGCTCGCTCTTTACCTCTGCCACCGAATGTCAGGTTTTTTTTTTCCACCTGTTTGTCTTCCAGCAGGATATGGGCAAGTTCAAGAGAAGGTCCCCTCAGATGGCAGAATTTCATATTCATGCAACAGCTCTAATTTCAATGAGATTTTCACATCTGAATGTGAAATTTTATGAATCTTTGAAAGAAAATGGCAGTCATAAGTTCAAGGTGTGAAATCATGAAACTAATTTACATAAATGCAAATTAGGTGCTACACATGGGATAATTTGAAATGGTCATGTAGTAAATGAAACCAAACTGTACAACAATTTTTTTTTTTAAATGGACATGAATACTCTACCATGCTCTTTTAATACACAATAAAAAATAGCCACTTCATTAATTATGCAAATTAGGCCTGTTCTTAAGTGATGTCTGATACGTAAAAATGTTACATGGCTTTTTCAGGATGACACTAAAAGCTCTGAAATTTTTTCAATGCCATTTTCAGAAGTTCTAATCAATCATATGTTGGTCAGATATCTTGTATTTCAAGCTTACAATACAAGTCAATAATTAGTTCACAATTAATTTTTTTATGTTACGTATGGGACAATATGGTTGCATATGGGACATTGCTTGCAGTCTGTAGGAAAGACTACTTCAACATTTCCAAAATGTGACCACCACGTTGGCCAGAAGACATGATGGGCATTCGTGTATTCTCACGAGACCTGTCCTCCACACATGGCCCAGTTAAAAGCAGACTAAACAATGTGAGATCATTCCATTTGTGGGAGAGGTGTAACCTCATTTTGAAGAAGATATGAGTTTTTATTTATCACTATTTCAGGCACCTCAAAGTTTCTGTTTTTATCGTCCGCCGCGTGGCGGAAGGGGGATATTGTTATCACCCGGGTCGTCCATCCGGCTGTCCGTCCATCCGTCCGGCTGGCTGGGCGTCAACATTTATAGCTGTGAGTGAGATAACTCATAACCTGTTCGCCATATCGATTTGAAATTTGACTCACATGTAGCACCTGAAAAGGAAGAACCTTATTGATTTTGGGCATGGCCGGATCCAAGATAGCCGACTGGGGCGGCCATCTTGGAAAAAATGTTTTTTGTAATAAATGGAAAACCGCTTATCTGATTTCAATTCTTTTTCAATGGCGGGGGATTCCCCATCTCTGATGGTATATTTTTTATTAGTTAGGGAATTTTAGCAAATTGTATTGACCATCTGTGAAAAAATTGCTCACCAAAAAAATTTCTTCACTCTCGTATTCATCGAGGTGTCTACTAACACCCATCAATTAGTGCAAACCCAAATCCTTGTGGAAAATTCTGGGGAGCCAAAGTTCGGGTGCTCATAGGGCCTGCGCGAAAAAAAAAAATAAAAAAACGGAAAAAACTAACTTTTGCCAATATTGACTTGTGGGATGTCTAATTTGGGTTTTTTGGGGTGCTGAATCGATTCCAACCATTAGATTTGAGGAAAAATGAATCCCTGGTGGTAAAATATTGATATGATACATTTTTACATATCTCAGACCGTTTTGTGGTAATTTGGCTCAATTGATTCAGATTGTTCAAATTGTGCTGAAACCAGCATACAACATTTTTGAAACCACTGCTATATTGTTGGTTATACTTGTGCTCATGCTCAGTAGAATTATTTGTGTTTGCTGACGTTAGCTAAGAGCTTTTAGCTATAAAATTGTGTACCGACTCAATAGAAGTTGAATATATTCAACGTAGAGTGGACCTATTAAAACACATCACTGTATGTGTGTTCTGTCTGTTTTGTGTCAAAATTTCATGTCCTGTCTGTTGTTTACAAAAAAAAATGTCTTTTTTACGTCCGGCACATGGACCGACATCACAATAGAAGCCACACTCATGCGTGAGGCAAAATCCTCCGGTGGTCTAAACAGAGGCTGCTTTCGGAATGAGTCTTCTAATAAGTCTTGGGTTCAGACTCTGAACCACTTCTCGTTCATTCGCCAAGAGCTAGAAAGAAGCATGGTCAAATGTGGGGTACCTGTCCACACCGACGTTAAAAGAGCACAAATTAAGAGAGATAACGATGCTGTCAACACCATAGTTGGGTGGTTGGAGGAAGTCAACCCTTTTGATGCCACACGTGACAAGAAGACTTTGGTGCCCTTCTCAACTGGGTTCAGCAGCACTCCCGAAGACCAAGTCAACGCTGATCAAGCAGAAGTTGGCAGAGCCATACAGGCCAAGATGGATGGGAAAACTGATGTGGATGCAATGGTAACCAAACACAAGGTGAAATCACTTGCAAGCCTCAGATCTGGACACAAATTCAATGGCGAGAAGCTGGTCATTGACTCACTGAAGCTATTCAACCGCCTCATTGTCATCAGTGAGCGTGAAGTCAAGACCAAAAAAGCTCTGCGCTTCGAGTTGACGCCAAAACCGATGTCTCTGTTTGACAAAAATCAAAAGTTGCGAAAGCCAGACAAAGCTGCCCCAGCAAGGTCCCTGAAGGCATGTGTGGCACCTGTCGAACAACCCCCCTGCACAAGCCTTGTGATTGATGGTGGGTGGCTCCTGCACAATGTCAAGTGGGAGGCTAACCTTACTTGGAAGGATGTTGCCGAGAGCTACCTCCGGTTTGTGAAGTCCATGGGGAGCCATCGCCTCCGGATAACCGTGGTCTTTGACGGATATGGCAGCTCCACCAAGGACCATG
Organism: Eptatretus burgeri; assembly: GCF_056783735.1. Classification (NCBI taxonomy): domain Eukaryota; kingdom Metazoa; phylum Chordata; class Myxini; order Myxiniformes; family Myxinidae; genus Eptatretus; species Eptatretus burgeri. The sequence goes on along the minus strand of NC_140970.1, from coordinate 5,616,465 downwards.
ACCACTTGAGACGAACAAAGAATGCATGCTGTGACATTCAGATGCGTCTGGATCTCAAAATCAACATTGCAAGAGAAAAGTTCCTCGATAACAAGAACAACAAAGCCCAGCTCGTTCTGCTCCTTGCTGAGACATTTAGTAGTAATGGAATCAGTGTGCAGCAATGTTCCGATGATGCCGACACCTAAATCGTCCACACAGCTCCGGATGAGGCAAGAGAGTCCCCTGGCGAGGTGAGGGCTGAGGACACAGACGTCCTGGTATGCCGATTCATCATGTTCCAGACCATCCGATCTTCCTCACGACAGCCAAAGAAACATCTTACGATGTCGAAAAGATCCGGGAGGCCTTCCCAGAGATAGACCGGAGGTATCTCATCTTCTTGCACAGCTTTTCTGGCTGCGATACAGTGTCTGCAATTTTTGGGTTTGGAAAACCAACTTTGCTCAGCAAGCTCTGCAAGACTGATGAAGCAGAGAGGGCAATGGACGTGTTTATGGACATCCGAGCTGAGAAAGGTGATATCATTAAAGCAGGCTGTGATCTTTTCATGCTCATGTTCCATGGGAAATCCTCTAAAGACTTGGAAGACTTGAGATTCGACATCTTCAGCAAGCGAGCTGCTCCTGGGAGCATAACACCTGAGAAATTCCCCCCCCCCCTCGACAACAGGAGCTGCAGCACAGCACTCTCTCCGAGCTTACCTCCAGACTAGAGACTGGCTGATGCTGCAAAGTCCATCGTTGGATGCCCGGGACTATGGATGGCAACTCCACTGAGCAAGGATATGCACCAGTCCCTTCTACAGACCCCATTGCACCAGACTACCGCCTGACGTTTGCCAGCTGCAACTGTGCGGGGGACTGCAGCTCACTCAGGTGCTGCTGTAAAAAGCAAGGAGTCAAGTGTATTTCTGCTTGCGGCATCTGTCATCATAACTCTTGCCTGAACATCAACCAGCTGGATGACAAGAGGAGTGAGGAAGATACTGGGGAGTTTGATGAACAAGGTTGTAAAAGCTGACGAAGCAACATTTCCATTGAGCACAGTTCTGTTAAAAATGTCAATAAAATACATTTTATATGATCAAGGAGTGTTTTTTTTTTTCTAAAATAATGGTTGGAATCAATTCAGCACCCCAAAAAACCCCTCGTTCAACATCCCAAAGTCGATATTGGCAAAAGTTAATTTCCCCATTTTTTCGCGCAGGCCCTCTGAGCACCCGAACTTTGATTGCCTCCCCATAATTTTCCACAAGGATTTGGGTTTGCACTAATTGATAGGTGTTAGTAGACACCTCGATGAATACGTTAGTGAAGAAATTTTTTGGTAAGCAATTTTTTCACAGATGGTCAATACAATTTGCTAAAATTCCCTAACTACTTCATTACCTTCGCATTCTGCAAAAGGTTATGTTTTGGTCGGCATGTATTTATTGATTTATTTATTTATTTGTAATCTTGTGATTCGTATAACTCAAAAAGTATTAAACCGAATTGCATGAAATTTGGTGGGATGATTGGTTATTAGCCAGGAAGCATTCGATTAGATTTTGGGATCGTTCGGGTTAAAGGTCAAGGTCAAGAAAAGGTCAAAATCGTCTTTTTACGATAACACGGTCAATTTTTATTCAATTTGCATGCAACTAACGCCAAAATGTTCAGAATTCAACGCCTCATCTTGTGATATGCAATATGACACAATGACGCCCATACTCTTGTTACCGGTTAGGGGTCAAAGGTCAGGGGGGTCACGACCTTGAAAAATATGCGGTTTTTGTCATAACGCGGTCAATTCTTGTCTGCTTTACATGAACCCAGCACCAAAATGTTCAGAATTTAATGCCCAATCTTGTGACACAATGACGTCATAACACGTCACCGGTTGGGGTAAAATGTCTGGGGGGGGGGGGGGTCACGCCCTTGAAAAATATGCGGTTTTCGGCATAACTCAGTCAATTCTTATTCGATTTGCATGAAACCAGCATCAAACCAGTTCCCCACACTCATACCAAGAACAAACCAGTCGCCAGACCATGAAAAAGTATTGGCGGCGAAGGTATGCGCTCTATGAGTGCCCGTTCTAGTTCAATTATGTATTCGCCATGTCAAATATTGAAAATGTATATGCATCTCAATTAAAGCATCTGAAACACCTGTTTTGGGCATGCAAAATAAAGAGCACAACAGCAATGCTTTAAAAAAAAAGTTCCCTGGCCTCATCAATCCCAAAAACGAACAAAGCAATAATGCACCCTGCTGTTAATAAAATGTACATGCATGGTAACATTATGCATGTGTTAAACAACTCTGCCTTCCAGACAAATGCCACAAACGAAACCAAATATATGCCCTGGTGCATACCGTAAGATTCATAATCTTCACGGCTGTAGTGCCTGTCATCATAGTCACGAGAATTGTAGCGGTCTCTGGATGGGAAGCACAATCAGTGGATTAACCAGCATGAAAAAACAAAACAAAAACAGAACACAGCATGGGGTTATAAAGATGATGTACAACTACTTCTGCTAGAATGAGGCCACGAGTGGACAGAAAGACTATATCAATGTACAGTTACAAAAATACCAACCGAGTTAGTAAAGGATAACCTCTGGAAATAAAATGGAAGGGCAGGGGGTAGAAGTCTACATCCATTTAACATCTAATCAAAATCAAGTCGGGAAGTGAAAACAATTAAATGTCAAAACGGAAAACATCTGAGCAATGGGCTTCTTTCAATTCCTCAGTTCCTGATGTCAAACATTGACAAGATGGTTCATTGATGCCATGACATCAGCATCAAGAAACATTTCTTGTTGCCGAGAATGTTAATGCATTTGAAATTCGCCTAAAAACACCTGGAATTTGTGCCAGTGATATAATACGAGTTCCCTTACAAGATGCAGGAAGAGGCACATAGACTCATTAAACTTGCAAAGTGGTTGCCAACCTATGGTTTGTTTGCACTGTATCCTTTTAATGCTGTGCATCAGTAAAGGAAGCAATATGTACCATTTAAAAAGTTTTTGGTATGCCTGGGGTGAAACCCACTAACCTCCCATATCAAGCATGATGCCACCACATCTTATTAGGGTACCCAGTCAAATGGTCTGGGTAACCTATTGTTTTTCTTAAGTTTATTATTTCTTATTATTTTTCCGCTTCCGCCGGCATTTCGCGGCCTTTTTCGCTTTAAAAATCATTTTCTCTGGGACACCAAGTCCGACCGACACGAAATTTTCACCATAGTATGTATCTTTTTTGATAGCACAATCAGGTTATAATTATGACATCATTGGTCACGTGATGCGGGCGCCATCTTGAAAAAAAACGATAAACTTTGGACATCTGTATCTCGGAAACCATGCAATGGAAAAATTTTTTGTTTGACACATTTTACTAAGCTCCCTATGGGGAACACGTGTGATTTTTCGTGACGTCATAGGTGAAGCGATATACCGGTGAAAATTCGTCAAGTAGAACGCCGAATAGGAAAAATCTGAAATTTTTTGTGCGTCATCTACTCCTAGTCACCGGCGAAAATGTTTTTCGTGACGTCATCGATGACGTAATTCGGCTGCCATCTTTATTTTTTTTTTTTAATCTCCAGAACGGCCAGACAGATTGAGACGAAACTTTACAGATATATTCCGCAAGAGGTCCTTTCTCAAGTTTGTTAATTTCTTGTTGATAGGTTACATGGTTTGGCGGCCATCTGGAAAAAACCCTGAAACCTTCAAACATCTTCTTCTCCAGAAGCGCTGGAGCAATGAAGGCGAGATTTCACAACTATATTCGGGACATGTATGCGATATAAGTTTGTTAATTTCGAATTGATAGGTCACATGGTTTGGCCGCCATGTTGGATTTAAGAAAAATATTAAATAATTTTTTCTCTGAAATTCCTTAAGCCATCAAAGCGAAAATTTGCAACTGCCTTCTCACATCAAGTCTGCATAGATGGCAATAATATTGTTGCGGATTCCGCGCCCGCCGGCGTGCGAACGGCCACGTAACTCGAATCGCGGCACGTCGCCCACCGGACGGACAATCCAGTCGTGACCCTCTCGGACTAACGCCGGGAACCAGTCACGGGTGGACCTTTCGGTCTCACCGCGATCGAGCCAATCAGCCCCCGCGTGGGATAGGGTTGCTCGCCAAATTCGAACTACCTAAGTACCCACGCGGAGGGTAGACCGGGCGATCGCACCTCGCCGCAGGTCGACTTCGGACACGGGCCACTTAAGCGACCCGTTCCGTACTATCAGAATAACCGAGCGGTGTTATCGTCGACCTCGACGGTTCGATTAATTATCGGGCGTACTCAGCCCACTACCAACCCTTTACGTGAAGCAAGATGGGGGTTCAATGGGGAAAAAGACGAAGCGAAGCGGGAAACAGTTCAACAATAAAGCACATTTATTCGCGACGAACGGAAAGCACACAAATACAATTCCACCAAATGCACACAAAAAAGAAAACACAATTCCATTTACACAAAAAGCAAACATAAAAGTGAAAACACAGTGCAGAGCTAATTCCGACTACCGAGCACACGGCAACACTTATACAATTCTACTTCACAGACGGCGCCGACAACACATACCCAAAACCAAGGAAAAGAAATACCCCAAGAATGGGGTAGGCCTGAGGCCGAGACCGGGTCGGGCCTACCCGTCTGGTGATGAGACGCGGAGCGGCGATGGCCCCGCAACCCGCGGGCCTCGTGGACAGTGCCTGGCAGGGGGTGGGAACGGGGGCCCCCTTTGTCGCACTATCTCAGCGCGGGGGGAAACAGGAGGGGGTTGCTGATGCTCGGGGTATAGAGGATCTTTATTATGTGCGACGAGCGTCTCCACCTCGGCCAGGTCGCGCTGTCGGCCTCCCTCGGGTGCAGCTTCCTGCACGACGCGAGCACCCCCTCGTCTGGTGTCGCCGCCTTTCCACAGCTCCGTCCCCTCCGTTCCGACTCCAACGCACACGACGAGCAGCTCCACCGCCCGCGAAGTCTTGACCCTCTGCTTCCGACTCTCCTCTTCTTGACTCTCCGACCCGTTCTTGTTTGCGACTCGTTCTTCTGACTGACGAACACCGTCCTTTTATCCCCCCCGTAACTTCGCCTTTGACCCCCTCCCTTTGACCTTTCACCTCGCTCCCCATTGGCCCGAGAAAAAGTGGGCGTGAAGGCTTTTTGATCCACAAATTTGCATATATCGATCGTTCTGGAGGCGGGGCCAAATCGCCCCTCGCTCACCGATTGGACGGCAAAAAGTGGGCGTGTGTCGTTTTTGATCCGTTTTTGAAGCAGAAAATCCGTGATTTTGTACACGCTGTTCGACGCGCGTTCTGCATGAGTCCAACACCGGTACCCACAGCGGGGCAAGAACGGTGGCGATGCTACGGTTGTGAGGTGTGCGTGAAGGTCGTGGCGGTTGTGGTGAAGCGGTGGTTGATGTTGTGGTTGTGATCATGGCGGTTGGTCCAAAATAAAGATAGTAAAAGAAAAACGGCTATCCTGAAGAGTCGCAGCTCGCATAAATGACATGTATTCCCACTAGACAACGGGTTTGGGCCTAACTACACATGCACTTACCGAGATACCTCACCTAAGGGACCTGAATGATGGTTTGCGAATCTGGTAACCACAACACTACCCCCTTCCCTTTTTACAGACTCGTCCCGAGTCGTCAAATTTTCGTGTGCCATCATGTGTAGTTTTCCCCTAGTACATTTTACCTACGGATCCCTGAGTGCGACATTCATGGTATTCGTGTCCCCAAAATAAATAACCTGAGGGCTGCGTAACTACCTAAACAAACTCACTCACACGGACGACTTAAATAAAATTGCCGGCGCTAAGACATACATGCCGGGGGCGCACTCATATTTACAGTACATCTTAACCTTAACTTACAAATTTTACACTAAACCATGGCCCAGGATCATTGAACTCTGCAAAAGAAAAGCAGTTAGCAGGGAGCCAGGCTGCCCACATGCAGTCTCTGACTCAAACAATGCAGGTGACAGGGAACGTGGCTGGCTGCTCACACGCAGTCCAAGGCCTTCCCTTTTGAACTGAACGCAGTGAACCACAACGGTGCTTGGGCTGCACAACGCAGTCTCCGTGCCAGCTCAAGTGGCACACGCAATGAGCACAACGAATGGATGCATGAACGGTTTGAACTGAATGCAGTGAACCACAACGGTGCATGGGCTGCACAACGCAGTCTCCGTGCCAGCTCAAGTGGCACACGCAATGAGCACAACGAATGGATGCATGAACGGTTTGAACTGAATGCAGTGAACCACAACGGTGCATGGGCTGCACAAATGCAGTCTCCGTGCCAGCTCAAGTGGCACACGCAATGAACACAACGAATGGATGGATGAACGGTTTGAACTGAATGCAGTGAACCACAACGGTGCATGGGCTGCACAACGCAGTCTCCGTGCCAGCTCAAGTGGCACACGCAATGAGCACAACGAATGGATGCATGAACGGTTTGAACTGAATGCAGTGAACCACAACGGTGCATGGGCTGCACAAATGCAGTCTCCGTGCCAGCTCAAGTGGCACACGCAATGAACACAACGAATGGATGGATGAACGGTTTGAACTGAATGCAGTGAACCACAACGGTGCATGGGCTGCACAACGCAGTCTCCGTGCCAGCTCAAGTGGCACACGCAATGAGCACAACGAATGAATGGATGAATGGATGGACGCAAAACACGGTGCACGGGCTGCCACTGCAGGCCCGTGTTGTAGCTGCCAACAGGGCAGTTCTCGCAGCTTGCAAACTGTTGCCTTGATCCTGGCGCACATGGAAATGAACAGGGGGGGGCAAAGCAAAATTGAACGGGGCTGGTGAACATGGGCAGTGGGCATGGCATGGCAAAGGTGAGCAGGCAAACACAGCCCGCAGAAGAAGGCCGCTGCAGGCAAACACAGCCCGCAGATGAACTGGCCGGCACAGGCCTTGAAGAAAACAGCCAGCAGATGAACTGGCCGGTACAGGCCTTGCAGCACAACAACAGCTGCCGATGAAGTTAGCCGGCCTCTGCCTTGCAGCAAAACACGGCCAGCCGATGAAGTTGGCCAGCCTTTGCCGTTCAGTGGAGGTTGGTGGAGGGAGTGCGGTGGTGCTGGCCACTTGGAAGGCGGGCTCGGACCTACCTACCTGTCTCCCTCCCAACCTATCGCCTTTGCCTGTCACTGTACATACCCACTCCCTTAATTTGTGAAAAACCAATTTAGCCCCCTTAATTTTTTTTATTTTTATTTTTTATTTTTACTTCCCCACTATAAATCGTCCCCTAACCCCCTTTATCGTCCTTGTTCGGCTAACCTATTCTGTCACCTAGCCTACTCCCAACCCCTACGTTCCCTTCCCAGAGGGGAACAAGGGAGAGCTAACGTCCTGTGTCGAGGCCCAACGAAGCCTCAGGATGGCCTCCCCAGAGTTCGGCGATCTTTAACCAAAGTGGGTCCAGCGGCCCACAACGACAGCGAGGGGATGGATGGTGCGGAGGGGTACATCTCCTAATCTACCCTAACCATTTAACTGTTAAACTACCCCGGGGCTTTCAACAAGCGCCTCTCGCTTAAACTATTGGTTCTAACAACCCAGATTCCCGTCGCCTGTGTTGGTGTCCTCACAATTTCGGGCCTCGCCCCCCAATTTTCTCTCCGTGCCCTCACACGGTCTCCTGGCTGGGACACGTGGCTCCCTTTGGCAGGCACGACCCTCTGCCGAATCTCCCGCTATGGCACCCCCGGGCACTACACTGCCTCCGAGCCTACCAGCTCCCTAACACCGGGGAGTGCCCCCCATGGCACCTCCCCTGAAACGCACACGTGGCAGGCCGGCCTCCCGGGCCCCTTTCCGAGGGTCACCCGTGCCCACAACACTGCCCACGCGGCTAATGGCGCCCCGGGCCCCCGCACCAAGCAGGCGCACCCGTGCCCACTACTCTATCCCGGCCCCCCATGGGCCCATGGCCTACCGCGGCCGACTAGCCTGGTGCCCGGGGTACCCACTCAGCGATACTCACCTTTCGCAGCCACGCTCCCAAGCCCGTCAACAGGGCTCCTGCACCCCTCCAAATGGGTTTCGAGCCTACATTCCCACCAACAACAAAACGACCTCCAATTTGTAATTTAACTAACCCAGCTAACTCACTTTACTCTGACCCCGGGGTCCCTTGGGCGGGAGTCACTCCTCCCCCCAATCACTCATCGCACCATGCATTCCCCAATCGCTCCACACACACAGACCCGCTGGCCTCAGTCACTCAACATGTACACGTACTCACCTCACAACCCACCAACAACTCTTCAACACACACACCGCTGAACTCTGCCATCCTTCTAACTACATCCCCTAACTAACTCGTGCTCCCACGTCATCCCTTACACTAAAGCACGTTCCTTTTAACACTACGTAGCTAAGCTACGTCCCCACTACACATTCACTGTCTGTCACTGTTCTCAAATAATCCCATTAATCAATTCCCCAACCTAAATCTGGCTACAATCCCTCTAACTAATCCATTCCACGGACTCCATGAGGACTTACCCCTGCCCCATGAAGTCGGTCTAGCTAAGCTAACCCTTCCCCCTAACTAGTTTTCATCCTGTGCCCAGGTAAGGGGGTCTTTCACCCCTTGCCCAGGAATCCTGTACACCCGAAAGTGAGGCTTGCTTTTTTTTTTCATGCGCAGCACCTGCGCGGCAACTCAGAGCTCGCGCACTTTGCACCTGGCCGTGACGTCATGCAGCTGCACGTGTTCCTCGTCCCTCCTTGGACGGTGCCATCCGGCAGAGATACCCCTCCTGCCGGATTCCAACCCCACGTGCAGCCATGACGTCACCGTGCGCAGAAAAAAAACAAGCCCCAAGTCTCGAGGGGTTCCCCACGCGAACACATGTGCTTTGCCCGTTGGAGCTTAACACACACGATCGCGTGGAGAACCCGTCTGGTCCAAATCCATTTACCTGCCTAAACTTTGTCCGTCCGCGGGATCGGCAAATCCACCGCGTGCGTTTCCGGACCGGGACTTCACTCTCGCAAGCGAGCACGTGGTGGTCTCGTGCGTTGCACAGCACGAACCGCGTGCTCACTGCTGGGTGAACCCGGCACGGTCCTCGAAACAACTACAGCCGCTACTCGGCTTTCTCTCCTCTGTCGCCGTCTCCGTCTCCATTCCACACACGCATACCTGCGTGTCACGACGCTCACACTCCATTCCATCACATTCACACCGGGAGACGCGGCTGCGTGCTCCCGCATGCCAACCGACATCTCCCTCTCATACCGCTCTCTCACACACACGGTCTCCCTGGCACACAGCGACCTTGCACACGGCCGTTCACTCACGCGTGCGGGGGCACTCACCCGCGGTGCCTCACTCGCACTCCGTGCCTCATCCACACACGCGGGGGCACTCACCCGCGGTACCTCATCCACACACCGTGCCTCACTCATACACGCGGGGGCACTAACCCGCGGTGCCTCATCCATACACACGGCGACACTCACACACGCGGTCTCTTCCACACACGGTGCCTCACCCACACACGCGGGGGCACTCACCCGCGGTGCCTCATCCACACACGCGGGGGCACTCACCCGCGGTGCCTCATCCATACACACGGCGACACTCACACACGCGGTCTCTTCCACACACGGTGCCTCACCCACACACGCGGGGGCACTAACCCGCGGTGCCTCACTCACACTCCGTGCCTCATCCACACTGGCCGTTTCATCCACACACGCGGGGGCACTCACCCGCGGTGCCTCACTCACACTCCGTGCCTCACTCACACACGCGGGGGCACTCACCCGCGGTGCCTCATCCACACTGGCCGTTTCATCCACACACACGGCCTCACTCACACACGCGGGGGCACTCACCCGCGGTGCCTCATCCACACTGGCCGTTTCATCCACACACACGGCCTCACTCACACACGGTTCCCCATCCACACACGCGGGGGCACTCACCCGCGGTGCCTCATTCACACACATGGCGACACTCACGCACGGTGCCTCATCCACACTCGGCGTGCTGGGAAGCACGTACTCCGGCACCATCGCCACCACACCACCCACACACGGGGTCGCTTCCACACACGGGGACGCACTCACACCTTGCACCACACACACAGGGACAACCACACTGGGGATTTGTGTCCCCACAAGGGTCTCCGGGGCCTCTACACCCCCCAAGCTCTCCGTGCACCCGTCCACAGCACTCGTCCCCTCAACCTCGCAAAGCACGACCGAACTCACCTGGTCGTGACTCACCTCAAGGGGGCATACTCCCTCCCCTCGTTCCTGGAGGAGGCCATCCAGGTGCTCGCACTGGGTCTCCACCCAGTCCGCCAGCTCACCCCCATTATCCTCCACTACCTCTGTGTGTGTGTGTGCGTCACTTACCCCGTCTTCCTCGTGTAGTCTCTCCTCTATGGTTCCCTTCCCGGCTACCGTCACTGCCAACTCTTCACCCTTTACCTCCCTTGTCTCCACTATTATTATTTCCTTTGTCACGGCCTTCATGCCCGCCTGCAGGCTTCGGCCCATGTTCTGCGTCTCACCCCGGAACTTTTTCATTTCTTCCCTCATTTGCTGTGTATTCGCATCCATCGTCGTTTTCACTTCATTCATTTGCTTGTTCATTTCGTTTTTCATTTCATTTGTATTTGTATCCATCTTCGTTTTTACTTCATTCATTTGTTTGTTCATTGCCGCCAGCATGGCGCATAGCTGGGCCATGTTGGATGCACTCAGCTGAGCCGTTTCGGCAAGGGTTGGGGAAGGGTCTTGGTGGAGAGGGGGGGGGGAGGTGTCATACACCGCGGCCGCTGCCGCACCCACCTCGGGCCCTGGGTTCAGTTGGGCGAGTCCGTGTTCCTGCACAATCAACATTTCCTGCACGGGGATTCCATCCTGGACCATGGATTCTACATTATTACACATATACATTTCTAATACCCCCGGCTCCCGCTCGCCTTGAGACGCCATCTTGCTTCTCGTGAAGGGTTAATTTGCTCGCTCGTAATTTGGAGGGAATCGGGGGTCGCTTCTCTCACCCCTGGACCGATTCCCGTGAATTTAATTGGAGACAGGAGAGCCCGTTTTCCTGCTCTCCAATACCAGTGCCGCGAGGAGGGCGATGAATTTGTATCGCACGACCTGACACCAGTGTTGCGGATTCCGCGCCCGCCGGCGTGCGAACGGCCACGTAACTCGAATCGCGGCACGTCGCCCACCGGACGGACAATCCAGTCGTGACCCTCTCGGACTAACGCCGGGAACCAGTCACTGGTGGACCTTTCGGTCTCACCGCGATCGAGCCAATCAGCCCCCGCGTGGGATAGGGTTGCTCGCCAAATTCGAACTACCTAAGTACCCACGCGGAGGGTAGACCGGGCGATCGCACCTCGCCGCAGGTCGACTTCGGACACGGGCCACTTAAGCGACCCGTTCCGTACTATCAGAATAACCGAGCGGTGTTATCGTCGACCTCGACGGTTCGATTAATTATCGGGCGTACTCAGCCCACTACCAACCCTTTACGTGAAGCAAGATGGGGGTTCAATGGGGAAAAAGACGAAGCGAAGCGGGAAACAGTTCAACAATAAAGCACATTTATTCGCGACGAACGGAAAGCACACAAATACAATTCCACCAAATGCACACAAAAAAGAAAACACAATTCCATTTACACAAAAAGCAAACATAAAAGTGAAAACACAGTGCAGAGCTAATTCCGACTACCGAGCACACGGCAACACTTATACAATTCTACTTCACAGACGGCGCCGACAACACATACCCAAAACCAAGGAAAAGAAATACCCCAAGAATGGGGTAGGCCTGAGGCCGAGACCGGGTCGGGCCTACCCGTCTGGTGATGAGACGCGGAGCGGCGATGGCCCCGCAACCCGCGGGCCTCGTGGACAGTGCCTGGCAGGGGGTGGGAACGGGGGCCCCCTTTGTCGCACTATCTCAGCGCGGGGGGAGACAGGAGGGGTTGCTGATGCTCGGGGTATAGAGGATCTTTATTATGTGCGACGAGCGTCTCCACCTCGGCCAGGTCGCGCTGTCGGCCTCCCTCGGGTGCAGCTTCCTGCACGACGCGAGCACCCCCTCGTCT
>NC_140970.1:5589301-5599301 GCF_056783735.1 Eptatretus burgeri | reverse complement strand
CGGTCTCTGACAAAACTAGTCTGTAACCGGGGTCTATTCCCCCAGCTGGCAAGGTACAGGTGTATTTTGGTATCGTGATTCGAGACGCGTAACCCGAGAATTGTGCCGAACCAGCCGGCGTTATAACCCTGGAAACGGCGGTGGTTGGGGTGGCGCCGAAGCTGTGACATTTGGCTGTTGAGTAGGGTGCGAAAACCCAAACTGGTTACGGACAGTGATTGACGCGCTCGTCCGAAGCCCCCCACCCCCGTATCTTTAACAATATATACATATATATATATACATATATATATACACATATATATATATATACACATATACATACATTTACATTTACATCTCTTGATTTACACCATATTTGCGCTCTTGAAGATAGTGTAAATGAAAAACCTGCAAGTTAAAACTAATTTCCCCATAAGAAATAATGTAAGAGGTGGAGTTTTGGGGGAGTGCTGCATCGATCCTCATTTTTATTGTTCTCGTTCTACTATTACAGTGCTTTATTTTATTTAAATTGTAATGTTTAAGATACAAACAATGAAAATTGTGAAAACACCACCACGTACTGTTGCATTTAATAAATTCTAACAACTAAAAATAGAAAAATTAAAGAAAGGGGATGTTAACACTACGTTACCTGCTGCTGCTGCTGCTGTCTTCTCGTTTCTGGAAGTGTTGAAGGGAAGGAGGTGGAGGAGTTATGGAGGAGGGGGATCATCTGTGTCAGCTGACCTTGGCAAAGATGGTGGTGTTGATGTTGAATTGGAGAGGGTATGAGATGCGGTTTAGCTTTTTGACCGCGAGATGTTGAGGGCTCACTGGCATCATCCTTTGGATGTTTTTCCCTTCATTTTTTTTTGAAAAAAGGAAAGCAAATTCGTCTGAGCTGCCTTAATCTGCTTTTCTTTTTGAATTAACTTATAGCAGCTGAGGTCCGCTTGGACATTTCGGCAACTCTTGAGCTGCGTTGTGTTGGGGGTCATCTTCATCAAATATGGTGAGACCCATATTAATGAGGCGGAAAAGCCTCCACCATCCTCGTACTAGTGAGAGTACGCAGTGGCTCAACCTCTTCACTTTCTGCCTCCAACTACTCCACCTGGTGTTCCTTCTCCAGCATTAGAAGGTCCTCATTTGAGAGCTCCACCCAGTAAGAGTCCAGCATCCCCTCCACCTCATCAAAGCCGACAGTCTTGGCCATTTCGACGATGTTGCGTCGTGCTTTCGACAAATCAGTATTCACGCTAAAACCCTTGAAGCCGTGAACAAATTGAGTGCAAAGTTTTCCCCATACTCCATTCATGCAGGAACGGGTGACTTCCTTCCAAGACTCAACATTACAAAGAGCATCGCTTATTTTAGAGGCCTTCCAGAATTCCTTTGCAGTCATCTGATTAATCAGTCTATTTCACCAGGTTTGCAAATGTTATTCGAAGATAATACGCGTTGAATGTAGCAATCACTCCCTGGTCCATGGGTCGAATTAGAGATGTTGTGTTGGATGGCTGAAACACAACCTTAATGTTTTCGTTAAGGTCCTGGATGGATGTTGGATGACCTGGGGCATTATCGAGGATGATGAGATTTTCAAAACTCAAATTCTCCTCACAATATTCCTTCAACTCGGTAGGAAGTAGAGCTAAAATATTCACAAAATGTTTTGCCTGTTATCCAGCCCTTGGCATTTGAATTCCAAAAGACAAGCAAACATTTTTAACATATCCCTTCAGAGCCCTTGGATTTTCTGAATGGTAAACCATTAACAGTTTCAATTTACAATCGCCTTCAGCGTTGCCTCCCAAAAATAGCGTGAAGCGAACTTTCGCTGCTTTAAGCTTAGGTGCGATCTTATCATGAGAAATGTACGTCCGACGTGGCATCCTTTTTCAAAACAGACCAGTCTCAATGTTGAAAATTTGTTTTGGAGAGTATCCACCTTCCTTGATAATGGCCTCGAGAAATGCAGGAAACTTCTCAGCGGCATCGGTGTGGGCAGCAGCAGCCTCTCTGGTCATTTTGATGTGATAGTTGTAACGCTTCCATAAGTTCAAAAAACACACAACGAGCATTAAATGGCTTCACTTCACCTTCATCCCTTATTATTAAGTCTTTATAAATGCTTCTGGCCGTTGCTTGCATCACAAGCATACTGACAGGCCGTTCTCCTGGTTTTGGTGTTCAATTCATGTGCTGAGCACGCGTTCCATATTTAGTCAGTTTAGAAGGAAGTGACATAAAATGGGGGCCCATGTCCGTCGATCTGTCCACAATCAATCTTTCGATCATTATTCTGCAACCTGTGGTCAAAATGACTTGAAACTCTGAGGGATGATACTTGGGGAGATTCCGCAGAACCTCCCGGAATAAAATTTCATATTTGTCACCAATTGACTGAGTTAATTAATCTAATCAATTAATCTTCAAAGTCCGAAAACTCGTAGACGATTCATACTTTTTGCTTCTGGTTTGGTATAATGGTTCTATGGAACAATGTCTGGAATTCTATGGAACAATGTTCTATGGAACAGCTTGTCAAAGCGTTTTTTTCCGAATTTTTGTCCAGGAGGAAAGATAATGAGTCTTAATGAGTATGTAGTTCATTAGGGTTTGAATAAAAACAATGAATGTTAATGAATATATCCAATATCGATCAAGTCGGAACTGACCAGGGACCATGGGCTGTATTTTTTCCATGATGGAACTTCCAGCATAAGATGTCTTGATCGCACTCGCTGAGGGTCCACATTGAGCACTTTCTTTTATCGTTTCTGCACTATTTCTTATTGTACGCAACGTGGACTCACTAAGGCCCAGCACACGCCTCATATCCACTGTACCATCAACTCTTTAATACCGTCCGAAAACATCCATTTTTTACTTCATCAGTGATGGCCTTCCTCTGTCTTTTGCTCACACCAGCAACCTCGGTACACCACGGACGCTTTCCAGTTATGATTGCAAAGGCTACATAAATTACAACGGCACAATTCACACACAAAATAGTAAACACTGCAACAAACGCACAAAGCTAAGATTGAGGATTTCGGCCTTCCGGAAACTAATTGAGGGAGGCGAAGGCGGGAAAACGAGGGTGAGGGAGGCAATCTATCCAGCCGACGTCAGCTGTGATAACGAACACATTTTCATGCTGTTCAGTGTGAAAATTAAATCGCAGCATTTCTCACACACTCCAATAATTCCAAATGCTCGTGATCATAAATTAAAAGTGCTATAAATGACAGGGGCCGCACTATTCTAAAAAATGCGCAAGCAGAACTCGCAAAAAAGGTGAGCTTACAGTATCAGCGCGCACGCATGTACCCCTG
Organism: Eptatretus burgeri; assembly: GCF_056783735.1. Taxonomy (NCBI): domain Eukaryota; kingdom Metazoa; phylum Chordata; class Myxini; order Myxiniformes; family Myxinidae; genus Eptatretus; species Eptatretus burgeri. Next base: position 5,595,975 of record NC_140970.1, on the reverse strand, counting down.
GAAACATAGGAAAATATACATTATTAATGGTTTATTGACATTACAATACATGAAATATTACATGACATGTTCAATGTGTTGTCCATCATGAGAAATGCACAGTTCAATGCAATGTGAAAAATTGCAATGAACAGTGCATTAATGCAGCATTTCCATCAATCCCTGCACACACATGCAACTGTGATGCGTTGCTTCAGATGATTTGTGTCTGATTTTTACCGAATAAACCTGCACCTTCAGTATACCCCAGAAGTAGTAATCAAGGGGGCTCAGATCTGGCGATCGTGCAACCCACTCCACAGGGCCACGTAGTCCAATATATACATACATACATATACATATATTGTTGCGGAAATGGCCTTTAGTGTGTTATTAAATATAGGATTAGCCCAGATCACCCATTAAATGCATGTTGAGCCAGGTTGTTCAGCAATTGGACGTTACATGTGTGCCGGGAGGTGTAGGAGGCTGTTATTTGTTCGTGCAGTGGTGGTGTACCGAGAGGTTCTTCTTCATCCTTTCCCTCTCCAGTCAAGAGTCCTCGCCCAGCGCTCTGAGAGGAGCAGTCTGCTTCGAGGCGAGCGAGCGGTGGATTTGCAGTCAAAAATGGCTTCACTTCACCTTCATCCCTTATTATTAAGTCTTTATAAATGCTTCTGGCCTTTGCTTGCATCACAAGCATACTGACAGGCCGTTCTCCTGGTTTTGGTGTTCAATTCATGTGCTGAGCACGCGTTCCATTGGTGGATTTGCCTGAGAGCACCGAGTCGGATGATCGGCAGAGGTGGAACTGAGAGCGCAGAGTCTGCGATTGGCAGAAGGTGGGACTGAGAGTGCCGGTGTGGCACGATCGTCCGTACAAGGGACGGCTGTGTCCGTTTTACGATCGGCATCCGTGAGGAGCGAGCCGAAAGAAAGACAGGGAAGGGACTGCATGAGGTCTGTCTGCCATCAGCTGGAGGAGAAACTGAACCTGAGGGTTAGTCGGCGATCTGCTGAGGGAGTAACTGAGCCCGAGTGTGGATTCTGCTGTATAGAAACGACTAGTTGGAGGCTGCAATCACCTTCGAGAGTCTCCCAATCTACATCACCCAGGCTCTACTCATTCCCTCAAGGTTTGCTTTCCTGAAATCCAATAGCCTTACCCTACCATCCTGAACTATAACCCTGAACAGAATATTTGCACGCACAATGTTATGGTCACTTGCTCCTAAATGCTCCCCAACCTCCACTGGTTAAAAAGCAATCCTGGACAAAAACTAGGAAATACTCATCTGCTCCACCCTTTCCCTGTTCCTGGACCAAATCTATCCCTGGCAAGTTAAAATCCCCCATAATCAATACTCTTCTCTTACCACATGCCTTTTTGAATTATTCAAGTACTCCTCCTTCCTCCTCTTCCTTCATACCCAGAGCCATATATTAAAGCATCCCACCAGTCTTACTGTTTTTGCAATCTCTAATCTCTACCCAAACAGATGCCTCAAGATAAATTTCCTCTTTAATGCGTCACCCACTGATCTCTACTACTGGATTGGTCACGACGGCTCGTGCGTGAAGCCACCGGAAGTGCACTTTCCGCCATCTTGTCTCCTCCAAAAGAGGCGAACTGTCGTAACACGCAACGTTGAACCGGGCCCGGCCGATTTTGCAAAATATATTTCTTCAAATATATTTCAACTTCTGTCTAATATTTTAATGGATTTTGAAGTAAATTACTGTTCCTATTACTCAATCGAATTCCGGAAAATTCCCTTGGAGATCCTCGGCAATTGCAAGGAGGCAATCAATGCATATTATGAGGCCCGACACAGGGTTGGATCGGAAAACAAACATAGGCTTAACATCCAAGTTACATTAGGCTCCAGGTCACTTCATCAATAACAAAACAAAACTAAAGTCATGTTTTTTTATGTTATTTAAAATACGTTTTGTTATTTTACGTTTATTAATGTTTTCGGATCAAGGTTGTAAGCTACGAGTGGCTTGAAGGCCGTTTTGAGACCAAAGTTCGCAGGTAAAAGTTAACCATGACGAGGCCAATAACTCCATACATAGCCTTTCAATGACCAACACATCCTGAAACCTTATAAATATAATCTCCTTCTCGTAAATAATATCATGTGGTTGTGTACTTTTCTCAAAGGCAGCGTTGGGTACCCCCCCCCCATCTCAACACTCCTTGTGTGTTATACAATGTAAAGTTCAAAACATATTCAGGAGTTACGTGTTAAAACTGAAAAATTACATCAATAAATGAAGAAGATGATTAGACTGATTTCATTTTGCACACAAGAATGTTTTAGAATGTACAAACTTCAGGTTAAATCAACATTCTCCTACCATTTGGAGTGGGGGGAAGGAACCCCCCCCCCGAATCAGACTCTCCCCCTCAGTCACTTCCCTCCCTTATACCATGGATTCCTTCCATCCCACCTCTCTTTCTTCTCTTAATGTTGTCAACTTTATATGTACTCAGGGATCAGGACTCGGACCATTACTATTAATTATTTACATCAATGATTTGGAAAGAGGGGTGAAGAGGTTTTCCAAATTTGCAGATGACACAAAGCTTGGAGGGAAGGTGGATAGCAGAGGGGGTGGTGATCAGATCCAAGAAAGTGTTGATACTCTCATAGATTTGGCAAAAGATTAGAGAATGTAATTTAACCTGAGGAAGTGTAAGGTGTTGGGGATGGGGAAGAAGTTCTTCCGAAGAACAATATAAATAGAGATTACAGGATACAAGGGGTAATGTTGGAGTGTGTCACATGGGGGGAGGATCTCGGGGTGGTAAGAGATATGGGAGGTATGTAGGCAGCAAAATGTGAAGCAAATCTGGTTTTCAGTTGTATTGGGAGGGGGATCAATTATATATCAAAAGAGTTGTTAACATAGCCCAGGAATTTAGTGAGGGCCACATCGAGAATATTGTGTGCAGTTTTGGTCACCACAACTCAGGAAGGACATCGCTGCCATGTCGAAGGGTTCAACGCAGGGCGAACAGATTGATTCCGGGCCTCACTCGACTCAACTGAGGAGCAGTTGAAGGAGACAGGGCTTTATGCAATAGAAAGAAAGAGGTTACGAGGCGATATGATTGAGATGTTTAAGGTATTGAAGGGCATCAACAAAATAAGTGCAGAAGAATTATTCAGCAGAGTAGACACAGTGATCGCACCAGGGGCACTGCTTGAGAGTAAAGAAGTCGAGTTAAAAAGGTATTGAGGTAGGGGTCCTTCACTCAAAGAGTAGTTAATGCATGGAACGGTCTCCTAGAAAGGAATTGGTGACAGAAACAGTAGATGGGTTTGAATTAGAATTAGATAGGAGCCTGGAAGTTATGGAGATTGAGGGGTAGAGGAAAAAGCCTGGTGTTGGCTGCATGGTTCGGGTGGCGGCTTGGGATCCCAGGGTCCTGAGTTCAAGTCCCGTTGGCCGCTGAATTAATATACACCAGGAGGTTGACTCAGCATGTTATCCTTCCAAGGTCGGCAAAATGAGTACCAGTGTAAGGGGGACACTGCATCAGCGGCACAGCCGCATCCCAACCAATGATGCAACCAGCAGCCACAGGCTGCACTCGATAGAGAGAGGGGTAGAGGGATGTTGGCAGGTCTTTTTGCAAGTTTGAGCATTGATGGATGATTATACGCATGTCTGCAGAGTGTTGTTGATGGCGGTGGGTCATGTCAAGGGGTGTTGTGTGGGTGTTTTTTATTTTTTTTTACCCAAGACATGCCCACTCCTCTGGAAGTTGGAAAAAAAAGCCCGGAATTTTCGTGTGTTGATGTGGTGCAGGTATGATGGGCCGAAAGGTCACCACCTGCGTTTAATCACCGTGTGTATGACATCACAAAATTCACTTAACACATGAAAATGTGAAATGTCAACGTTCCCTGTCAGCGCACAGACCTAAAAGGTGATTAATCCATGCAAAGTGACATTCTCTCATGGTCACATGAGGTCTGTGATTTTTCACAAGTTCATTACACCAACTAACTAGAGGGGGAGTACTCGGGAGAGTGCAAAACTTCTGCCGCCAATACTGCTGGGTCACTCAAGTGAACCTTATATCTTATTCATTAAATATGATGTCAACAGTGCTGAGAGTTATTGTTCTTTTCTCCAACATTTTTTTTTTGGGGGGGGGGGGTTGGAAATCACTTAAAATGTGTAGAAATGCAAAAAAAGTCCTTTTTTGGGGGGGGGGGTAAAAAAAAAATTTTGGGGGGGGGGGTTGGAAATCACTTAAAACATGTAAAAAAAAAATTCTCAAACAATTTTTTTTGGGGGGGGGGACCAAGTCCAAAATTTAATGGCATGATCCTTGGACCATACCTAAACCCCCCACCAAGTTCCGTCGAAATCCGTCGAGGAGTTTTTCCGTAATACTGTTCACAAACAAAACAAACAAACAGAAAGGGGTGAAAACAGTAACCTCCATCCATCTTCAAAGATGGCGGAGGTTAATAAAACTTTGCATGAGTTACAGGCAAAGTTTATTGCTTGCATTTGGAGATTTCTTACTGCCAGTATGCTGTTTTCGTATTCGCTGCAGTGATGTTTTGGGGAAGACAAGATGGCGGAAAGTGAACTTCCAGTGACTTCACTCCTCCGTATACAATCGCTGTGGACGTGACCAATCCAGTAGTAGAGATCAGTGACGTCACCCCTTTCTCTTGATACAATGCTGTCCTTTAACCAGATTGCTACTCCTATTGTCTCTTTCCTATCACATTGATACACCTTGTAGCCTTCTACCCCTGTCCTTCAGTTACTCTCCTCCTTAAACCATGTCTCACTCACTGCAACTATATAGTTCTCCTCGCTATCCACTTTGGCTTCAAGCTCTTCCATTGGCATAGAATATGTTCAACTTTTCCCTGCCTGAAATTCTATTTTATTTCCTGGCCTTACTCATCACAATTACATCATCTATTCCTTTCTTAATACCTTCTCCACCCTCCATTGACCAAAAAAAAAGCCTGAATTCCTTAAATTCCCACTGCAAACCTTGCTGCCCCCTTCTATTTAACATACGGCCATCATTCCGGAAACACTCCCTTTGTCATCTAAATGATTCCCACTGCTTCTTCAATGTAAAACCTTCCTCCCTACACCAATCTTCCAGCCATTGGTTGATATCTATTGCTCTGCTCATAATTTCTATATTGTTTCCTAATCTTGGGAGAATCCCAGAAAACATGACCTCATAACCCTTTGCTTTCAGCCGCTTACCCAATATCCTGTATATATTTTTCAAAACCTCTGAGTAAACTTTCCCTCCATCATTCGCATCTAAGTGTATCACAACCCACCTCTTCCTGCTATAACCAGAAACAATATAGTTTACCCTTCCTTCAATGTCCCCAACTCCTGCTCCTTCAAAACTGCACAGAATTCTATGTCTATGATCCTTCCTGCAGAATGAAGAATCCACATATTTAATTCTCATCACCCACAAAAACGGCCTCCCATACCTCATTTCTACCAATTACTATTGCTGCACCTGTATGACCTCCACCACCGCCCGCTGCCCACCCACCACCACCGCCCGCTGCCCCCCCCCCATCACCACATATACAAATATATATTAAAAGAAGCTTCCAACCAAAAGTATTAAAAAATAAATAAATAATAAAAAAAATTGATAGACCACTAATTTGAGCAAAAAAAAGCACAAGTCAATCTGGTCTCAAGCAACGTTTTGCATATGTATGTATGCATATTTTTACGGTTGTGGAAATTCACAGAACACCATTCAGGTTCCCCGAAGATCAGTAAAGTCGATAAGTATGTGTCCAGATAGATATCCCCACCAATGGCAAACGGGCTTTATTCGTGAGCCGGGCTGTGCAATCTTGAGGTAGTATTATTCTTTCCTATCTTTATTTTGAACAACAAGTCCTCACCATCATCTCTTTCAAACAAACGATACCTCAACAACCATGCCATCCCCACCACAGCACCACCTCCACCACCACAACAGCATCTCAGCAACTCCCGCCCTGATATCCCTCAGAACGGGTAAAGAGAAATGACGGTTGGGCAACAACAGAGCCAAGCTGGACTTTCCAGGAATTCCCCCCCCCCCGCGTGCCGGGAAGGGCGGGGCGAACGCCCGGAGCGATAAAAAGGCACTTGTCGACGCCGAGTGAGTTGTTGTTGGAGGTTGTGAGAGAATTGGGGAGGACATCGGTGGAATCGGTGTGGAGAGCAGGAACAGTTGGTTGGAGTTGGTCGAGTCGGAGAGGAGTCGCCAACCGGTTCGCCGTTGGAGGCACGATTTGAAGGCGTTGTTGGAGTCGAGACAAGTTCGAGCAGAGACATCGAGGATCGCCCAGCGAGTCACCAAGAGGGTGGCAAGTCGCCTGCTCGGTCTCTCAGAGCCTTCCAGTCATCCCAGCTCCGAGCTAATATTAAAGGCTTACGAGCCCGGGTCTTGTTCTTTTCTGGGGTTTTGCATGGAAGTCTGTGGCGCCTTGTCTGCTAAGTAGAACTGTTAAGTGCCTGTACAGTACGTAGTAAATAGACAACGGCTGTAGGTCTTTTTGCTCGTGTCTTGTCCCTTATCCCCATTGCTTCATTGACAGCATACGTGTGAATAAATGTCATTGTTTGAATATTCACCTGCTCGTTGCGTCCCTTCCTCTATTGAGCTGCTGTAATTG
>NC_140970.1:5384301-5584301 GCF_056783735.1 Eptatretus burgeri | reverse complement strand
CCTGGAAATTGTCAAGACCGGGCGTACTGGCGTCAATGTCAGAAAATTATAAAAAATACCCCCAAGCGGGAGTGCCGGTCATCTCTGCCAGAGGTCGAAAGCAACACTGCCAGACTGGAATAGGGGCAGTTCATAAAGTACGTACGCTCTACTTCCGGGTTTCAAAACCACCCACCCCCCTCTGTATGCAGGATGGTGACCACCCACCCACCCCCCTCATACATCGCAAATTGCTTGCAAAGCCAGCAGTTCCTTATGAACCGATGTTTGTAAGCCATGACGATGCAGTCCCTAGCGGTGTAATTAACCTTTTTCTTTTAATATCACAGCACATCAATTTTGAAAATAAAAGTACAAATTGACATTTAAAACAATGTTAATGTCATAAATGAAAGTAAGTGTGCATATAAACTTGTATTCCATTGTTTTAGTTAAATCTGACAAAAGCTTCAAATGTAATATTTGTCTCGGAGAGTTCCGGTTCTTAATTTTTTAATACTTTTTTTTTTTGTATGTGCGTACTTTATGAACGGCCCATACAGGGAATCAGAAAGAAGTTTGAAGGGCTATAAAATCGGAACGAGAGCAAATTTCAAAAAAAATGGCTCGTGTTGTTCTCGATAATAGTCCATAGTATCTGAATCACTAATAACATTTGATCTCTCGATAAATGAGGGAGGAGACACGATTTGAAATTGACGATTTTCGCAACTTTGACAGCCTCGTGACGTTGACCTCAACATTGGACGACCTTGAGTTATATCGTTGTGCATGTCTCATCGACCTCTATCCATTCCAGTATTGGTTATTTGTCTCCACTCGGTTTGATTGTGGACGGACAGACTGACGGACGGACGGACAGACTTCAGTAATGGGATTATTAGATCATCTCTGAGATGATAGAGATGACCTAAAAACTGTGCCTTACTGGAAACTATATAAAGACGAAGATTCTCCGGTTATGTTGAGATCTGGAATAAATTTGTCTGTCCAGGATCTCCTGTGCTGGCACATATAATCTGTTTGTTTGTTCAATAAATGTTTTAAAATTGTACTGATGGTCTGTATCTGTATCTACAATTGGCGAGCCAGGCAGGAGCATTAAAACCTGGAAGAGCCTGGTTCAGAGCGAGCTGGTGGTAGGCACGAGTACACAGATCAGAAAAGGTGAGAGATAGTGATCTTTGTGAGCGAGTGTGTTGCTGCCGAGTTGTTGCGTGCCTTATTCAAGGTCAACATGCTTCCAACGAAATTTGAGTTGGAGAGATTTGAGGTTTATAGTTCAGTGATTGATGTTGATGTTGAAGAGCAAGTGTCGTTTTCAAAAGGTATTGTTGGAGTCCCGAAAAGTCCTGATCAGGCTGAGTGGTCCATTTTTTTTTAATGTTTGCGCTGACACTGTTTCGGTGTATGCCTGGTTAGTTCCCAAATTTGCATTGGCACTTTCGATGCAGACTTAAATCGAGCATTGTCCAACAGATGTTGGAAGTTGAGAGACAGTCGAGGTGAGGACAGGTTGTTTCACAGATAGTTGAGAATAGGGCATTGCCCAACAGAGGTTGGAAATTGAGAAATAATGTTTTTTTTAGTTGGAATTGTGCTCCCAGCTTGGGATTGAGGTTCAAACTGAGGAAAATGTGTATTGTTTGTCCAAGAGTTCTTGTATGATTAGTTGTATCCTGTCTGTATCTGTACAAGTTGTATTGTATTGCAAATGAGACGTGAGATAGAGAAATGCCCTGAAGGTGGTGGAATTGAAACGAATTTAAAATGCGACAATCTATCTATAATTCCAGCAATATCTGTGACCGCTGTTTCAAGACAACCACTGGTCCGATTTAATTGAAACTTGCCAGGTATATTGCTGGGGACCTGAGGATGTGCCTTTTCAAGGTTTGCTATTAATCGGACAAGTGCTTCCCAAGTTATGGCCATTTATTTATCAAACCAATGGCAGGACACGTTGCGTGGGCGTGGCCGATGGGGAAGGGAAGCACAGCCGCGCTCCCCATTACGGGTTACAAAGTATGGGCTTCCGGAGATTGATGACTTCGTGTATTCTAATAATTTCTCGATTTTTTATGCGCATTTATAGATAAACACAATGGTCCAAGTTATGATCGTTTTCATATTAGACGGTGTATAAATTTCGGTAACAGAGTGCTGGTATGCTCCGAACCAGGAAGTAAATTTTTATTCTCTCTGTTCTCTTTTTGTTTTTCCTTGCCACGACATTGCGAAAAAGTAAAATACGTTGGCGCTAATTGAATAATTGGGTATTAAAACTAAATTGCGAATAATCGTAACTGCGAATAATATCGAACTTCCGGGCCACGCACGTTCGGGCACGTGAGAGCGAAGAAACGGCCTGTGTGGTATATTTATTATTATTATTATATACATTTTTTTATGGGCACGTACTCGTAATATATAAAATGAATAAAATATGGTTCAAAGATATAAAGTGTTGAAGCTGGAGATATTATCTGACCATGTTTGCGCTCTTGTGCGCACGCAAGACTGACATGGGATGATAATTTTTCAGCCGTCAAAAGTAAACAAGGACAAATGTGTCCAAAAGCAGCATCCTCAAGGTTTTGTCGGCTAAAAAAAACAAATAAATAATTTAAAAAACAACAAAAACAACAACTTCCGATATAGTCACGTGCCTTCATTAAGCCAATAGCGAGACCCGTCATAATGTTTTTACGATATATCGTGTATTTACGAAATAATGTATTTACGAAATAACAATACGATAAATGGAATAATCTTTAAATAGTAACGTGAACTTTTCGAAACTTTAAAGCAAATGCCCGAATATATTTAAAAGTTCATGATAGACGCTCTCAAAAGGCACCGTCAATGTGAGAATGTGTACATGTGCTTAGTATTTAAGAAGATCCGGATCTTGTATATACAAGAGCCGAGTCCAAGAGATTAAGGTTTTGTCTTCACAAGAAGAGGAAGAACAAGAACAAGAAGAAGAAGAACAACGCCGAGCTCTCTATGAGCAGCGTTCGCTATGCGAGACGCTGCTAAAAAATCAACAATAATGCAAGAATGATAAGGCTGGTTAACAGAGTAAAAGGCATTCCTGGGTTATGAAATGAAATAAAATGGAACATAATAATTCCATTTAATTTTATTCTCAGTAACAGCTTGAAGGCAGAATTGACCTTAGATTCAGGATTCGAACTATGTACAAGAGGTCGTGAGTGAGTTTAAAGGCTATTCTTTAGACTTTAATTTTTCAGCATAAAGAACAAGAGGATTTTTCTTTAAACTGCAGAGAAATGTCATGTAAATGATGGCGTTTTTTAAAACTAACAGGGTGATTTAATAGCCACAAGTCAAACGTTATGTGGTCACCATGGTAACGCTGAGATTGATGATGCTGTGACATTGGTTTAAAAGTCCAATTAAATTCAATAAAATTTTAATGTCAACATAATACGTATACGTTGGTAGTTTACAGAATTGGGATGGATTTATTTGAATGCTAGGTTGACTTACAATGGACAGTTGAGGGCAGGATATTTCATAAATAAGGGTTAAAGGCCCGGTCACACCTTGACGTTTTAGCTAACGTATGCCGATTTTTGAATTTTTTTTCTAAAACGCTGGCACACGTTGAATACGTTATGGGTAAGTTTTGATAACATTGAGAGCACGCTGAAAAACACTGCCAGACGTCGTACGCTGGCTTTAAACTTTGTACTTTTTGGTTGTCCTCAAATTTTTTCATGCTTGAAATTTCACGACGTATGACTCACACGTTCCGCTACGCTGGCCACAAGTTGTATGCACGGTCTGCGATCGTTGACAGACGTCAACACATGCTACTTGTAAGTTAATCATAAGTTGAGACACGCCGAGGTAATGTTTAGCGTACCCGAAACTTATTTCTAACCTATGATTAACGTGTTGTTGGCACGTTACGCGATCGTTGCCACACAGACAGACGCTACTTTTAAGTTACTCATAGGCTGAAAGACGTCGGTATAATGGATCGTCCTTGCGTCAGCGTCCACAGCCACGGCCAGGACACTTATTTGCAGCATTCTTCAAACTTTTCTTCGGCATGACGAGGATGTTCACACTTCGATGTCTAGCTTGGCTATGATTCCAATTGTCCATCAGCAGCGTCTATTTAAAATAGTCGAGTTTGAGCGTTTTAACACGTTCAGAAGAAACGCTTCAAATTTCAAAACCCCAGCGTCAAAAAACAAAGGCAAGTGACAGCAATTTAAATCGTTCATTGTAAACAATGAGAATAGCTGAGTGGTACCGTTTAAAAGTCGTTGAGTGTAAAAAAAATCCAATTGTTGAGCACAAGCATCTACTTTCAATAGTGGAGATGCAGCCATTTAAATCGTTGAGTGGCAGCCTCTGAATAGCAAACCCCACGTCACCGGCAAAGATAAACTGCCGCACGATATGGATAAGTTAGGCTATCGTTGGGCATAGTTTGTGAACGCCGGCTTCACGATAATTATTCGTTGGTATATCGTATCTATAAGTAATCAAAGTGCTCTATGCACATTATTAGTTCATTGTGCATTTGTCCAACCCGTTATGAATAGACCTAAATCGTAAAAACAAGCTACAGCTCATTGTTGAAAAAGCCCCATAAAAAATTAGCCGCAAAGAACTTCGAACAATGGTGCAAAGATATCTCCTACCCGTGGACACGCGGACGCAAGGAAGATCCATCATAACCCACACCCTCCCCCTCACACTCACCTACTACTGCCAACATGAACAAACTACTACTAATACTAATACTGATACTGTTACTGCTGACATGGACATAGACTCAAAAAGGACTCGAAAACACTGTTGGGTTCCCCTTTTATATACCAATTCCCAAAACCGCTGGGAACACGTCTTTATATGGCAGTTGTAAGCTAGAAACAAGTTAATTTTTTTTTTTTGTCGACCGGAAGAAGTCATTGGAATACGTCTACATACGTCGACGTGTGTTGGGACTACGTAAAGAATTGGTTCAAAGCACGTCAAACATAAGTTAGAAATAAGTTTAGCGTAAAAAACAAGACATTACCGCGACGTGTTTTGACTTATGAGTAGCTGATAAGTAGCCTTTGTGGACGTGTGTAAAACTTATCCCCATCGCATGCGGAACGTGTGTCATACGTGGAGTACATCGTAAAATTTTGAACATGTTTAAAATTTCTTGACGTACTCTACTTACTACGACTTATGATAGCGTACTTTAGCGTTCTACTCACGTATACCAAACTTACTCATACCGTATTTGACGTGCCCCGACGTTTTAGACACATTTTTCTTAGGTCGGCATACGCTCGCAAGATCGCCAAGGTGTGACCGCGATGTGGTCACTTCCATTTCTACGGCAGTGATGAGTCGAATCGTTGTGCGTCAGCCTTTTAATAGGCTACGTCACGACATCGTCGGCGATGCGTGCAACGCGCTATGCCTAAGTTAGACTATCGTTGGGCATCGGTTGTGTAGGCCGACAACAGGTTCAGCATTCGTTGGTATAAGTCATCTATAACACAACGAAACGTTCTATGTCCATTACCAATGCGTTATACATAAGACCAAGTCGCTATGAATACGTCCGAATCTTTAAAAAAAACATCAAAAGTTCAACGTAAGCCAGCGTTTTACATACATTTTAATACGTTGCCATCGCTGGCTAAAACGTCAAGGTGTGACCGGGCCTTAAGAAATAAATGTGATGGATTGTGGAATTATTAATGCAGTCATGATTTTGGGAAGGTAAAAGGAGCCAACATGGTATGTAGAGTATTATGAGATGGTACACCAGGCCGTCTGTGCGAAAGGTATGAAAAATGCCCCAAAAATGATCTAAAATATAATATAATAAAAGGTTCAGCAAATATGACATCATATACAGTATACTGTACGGCATTGTGGTGTACTGTGTCCTGTTGATGCCAAATAATGAACTCGGTATGTAAATGTGTCGTTCGATGACCAAAAATCGTAAATTAAATGAATCGGGAACGATTTTGTCACGATTTAGAAGAAGATTCACCTTGTTTGAACACATGAAGGAAATTCGCCCACCGATTTGTTGTGCAACCGGTTTGTGTTGTGTATGTTGTCTGGGAGGATGTTGTGGTTAAGAGATGTTAAAAATTACTTTTGGTAGGCAAGGTTAACTCAAACTGTTATGACTATGGAGGTAGATGTTTTGGTAGATAATCTCCAACTCGCGAGATAAGGCTAATATAACGACTGTCTGCTCGATGCCAAGAGATCTGCCAGCTTGCTATCGCTGGAATGTCTCAAACATTTCAAAACGTCCGTTTTTCGTCGGAATTCTTTTGGAAACGTGGAGAGCACATCACCAAACCTTTGAAAATATAAGCCAAGATCAAATAGAGGCTAGCAATAACCAGTCCACAAAGGGAGCAGGCTCTGAGGTCAGGCAATGGACGAAAAGCACGTGGTGTTCTTTTAATACCCAATGGTGATTTGAATTGAACATTTTACTCATGAAAAGTGTTACTGCTCGGATTTTACGAAAAGTATCTACAATAAGCTACACTAGAAGGCCCAAAAGTGGAAAAATTGAATTGAACTTAAAAACAAACTTTATAACAACCGAGAGTGTGTATGTGGTGTGTAATGATAATCACGATTTTTTTTTTTTAAGGAGATATGTGACATTTAAGAAGCATTTTATCAAAGCTCTTTCTCTTCGTACGAAACAGGAGGATTTATATAATTTGCATTAACATAACAAATCGAGTTGAACATAAGATCCAGTCGGTGACTTACCATTGTGTGAAGATGGACACGGATGAAGCAACTTCAAACGCATTAGATAATCTGATAGTCTATCTGAGCTCTGTACTTGATTACCGTGATACGATCGAAAGCGTTAACACAAACATAACATCTCTACGCTTCAAGGGCACAAATTAAAAATAAATACATTCCCAGAAATGAGGAAGTGAAGGGACAAAAAAAACAAAAAAAAACAACAACAACGTAGACGTAATGACGTCAGCGTTGAAGGAAAGATGTTTTTTCCATGGATAACCAGGAAGTGACTGACTATATAGAGAATTGCAAAATACTTTGGTATTGCTCACGATTTTGAAATTTCAGTGTGAGGGATTTGTCGTTTTTTAGGTAACAAAATTAATAAACAGCGAATGTTTCAAAAGCGATTGTTATCATTCATAAATACATGAAGTGCGATCACTACCCGGAAGAGCAGGTAGTGTGTCAGTACCCTGATGGCCGTAATGCACGCACTTTTTATCCAATGGATTGTTCACGCCATTGGATTCCCATTGTGACAGCGGTTGATGGGAAAAAAAAAAAGATTGCTCCAGCGAACTATACTGCTGAGGCTGTTTGCAATGATCAAATTCTCCCGAAGAATACATGACTGAATCGGGAATTGATTTTTTAATATTTTTTTTCATTTCCCGATTTGAACGAAACTCGATACTGCACACTGCAGGAGAATGGTGAGTCATGGCCTAAAATTTTGCGCCAACGTGTACCGTTTTGGCTGTATTTCAGGAACATACATTCACACAAGATCAGAGTTTTAATAATTCAGTATGTAGATAGATTATTGTGCATGCGCGGGGACTTAGGAGTGCATACCAGGGAGTTCCAAACTACAGAACAAGCATGCATTCTGCTTTTTCTTGCGTATGGCAGCTTATCTGCCGGGGTAGCTATCATTTCTTGGAAGCGCAACTGTGTCGCTGATGAAGTGTCCCTCTACCAGTACACACTGGTACTCATTTCGCCGACTTCAGAAGGATGGCAGGCTGAGTCAACCCCCCTGGTGAACACGAATCAAATGGGTTACTTACATTTTGCGTTGTACTAACAAATATTGTGAGAGTATCTCATTTACAGATCGAGAACATTTTGCTTGAAGCAACAATCAAAGACTGCTATGATCTCAGTCTAGAGAAAGACATTGTGCTCATTAAAGTGAAAGAAAATGAGAATCTGCAATGGAGACATCACAAGAGAACAATTAACTTTTGTGTCCATGATTTGCAAAGTTTTGATAAATAATATAATTGATCTACGATCAGAATGAGATATATAGTAAGATTTGACCATGTTGTAGACGATGTCTATCTGAGACTGACCAAGAACAGCCAGGCAGGTTAAGGAAATAACTTGGTAAGCTGAAAGAGTATGAGAAGGACATGGCTAAGAATATTAAACATAATAGCAAGGCTTTCTTAAAGTATATCAGGGGCCATAGCCTGAGAGTAAAGAAGAGCAGAGTTAAGACGGTAGTGAGGTAGAGGACTTTTACTCAGAGTAGTTAATGCATGGAATGGTCTCCCTGGAAAGTTAGTGGCAGCAAAAAAGTAGACAAGTTTAAATTAGAATTAGATGGGTACCTGGAAGTTACAGAGATAGAAGGGGCTCAGGGATGTTGATAAGACTTTTAGGTAATTTGAGCATGGATGGGTGATTGTGTGCATGTGTATGGAGTGCTGTTGGTGAGAGTCCTGTCAAGGAGGGTTGTATGGTTGATGTGTGTTTAAACCAAGCCCATGCCCCCTCTCCTGAGGGGAAGAGGGAAAAATACATTTTTTTGGTATTTTCTTTCTTGGATCTTGTGTTGATAAGCTAGTATGGTGTTTGTGCAGATATGGTGGGCTGAAATGGCCTCCATCTGTGTTAGATTTCCTTGTAAGGTGCTAATTTAGGTAAATTAAATCATGGGAGATATGATGCAGAGATAAAAGATGGGATGTAGAAGTAGGAGGCTGGTAAAACCAAATTAAAATGATTTACTGATTGATATCAAACTGACAAACAAATGTTGAGGAAAATAAAATAAAAAAAATTAATAATTGGGAGGGGGGGTATAGATTGTATCTGAGTTAATGTTGAGGGTCAGACTTCAGTTCAACTGCAACACCAAAAGTAAAAGCAATTGATAGAAATGAAGGTAAACAACATTTGGTTGTGAGGATTCTGGAATTGTTCTGATTGTCAAATTGGGGGGCAAGACTCCAAAAATAAAATAAAACAAGTGGTGCCAGGCACAACAAATCCCGCCCATTTAAGGCATAAAGTTATCTTGGGGATCAAATTTGATACACCCATAACCTGAATATTGAGTATAAGGAATAGAATAAGGAATATTTTAGTCTTAGTTTGAAGTCAATTAAACCATTTTTGACGAAGTTATGAGCGAAAAACGATTTTGATCTTTTCGTGACCTTGACCTTTGATCCAATTGGACCCAAAAGTTAATGGGGTCATCCAAGGTTCATTGCCCACCTGTGGATTAAATTTGATAGTGTTTGCTAAAGCCGTTTTTCCGTAAAGTTGCTAACAGACAGACAAACAAACAGACAGACAAACAAACCGGCCGATTACGATATCCCGCTCCCTCCCTCTGGGGGGGGGGGGAGGGGATGGATGATAAATAAATCCAGTATACAAGTCCTTCTGAAGGGTTTTGTGAAATAGATTAAATCTACCTGGACTATGCATCAGGAAGTGAATGCCATATGGCTGACAAGATTGTAACAGGAAGGTGTGAAGAACTTGTAGTAGTTTTACTGTCTGTATTAAAATGATTATTGTAAAATGTATGGCTAATTTGCTTGCGATTTATATGAAGAAGATCATTACCAAGACAATGATCATACAAATTTCATGCATCTCTCATTGAAAGATCATAATGATGATTTTGATGTTTTTCTGGAAAATATGTAATGTGAAATCAGGATAGATAACTACTGTAATGATATCAAGACATGATAATGATGACGATCAGCAATATCTGTTGATTTTAAGTAACTAATGAAGTATAGATGAAAGGAAAATAAGATTATGATGATGCAATGCCGATCTGAGACTGAACTCATGAGATTGTTTATGACTAGAAATACTTGGAACTTGGTCAACGTACTGTAGGATTTTGGGATTAATTAGGTGTGCCATAGGCAAGGGTAAAATTATCTGACAAATGACAGATTATGCTTGTATATTTTATCGAGAGGAAATGATGTAAAAGAAAATTTTAGTGCTTGACTGAAAAAATATTTGAATTGATGTTGAGCACACCAGTTGTGTATTGCAACGATAACATGCACACAAATTTAATGTTAGCATTTTAGTAATTCAAGAAATATAAAATTTTTACTAAGTAAATATGAACCTCTGGTAATTTAGAAATATTACTTTAATTTATTTTTAATCAATTTCAATTTCTGGTAATTTAGACCAGAAATACTGGTCAATATGTCAAAATTAAGGCAGAGAATAAATAATTATATGATTACAAAAGATTAAAGTTGGGCTTTGGCTAAAGGAAATACATGGGCAACATTATTACATTGGATTTTTGTTGGAATAATAATGCTTGTGATTATTATTGTACTCTTCAAATGTACTATAACTATCTTCTCTTCATTGTTTAGTCGTTGTTTAAAGAGAAGAGCCATGGTCACTACAATGGTTGTTCAAGCATCATTTCCATATGAGAATTCCAATAGAGAGAGAATTTAACGATCTATGCAAAATTGAAGTTTGAAAAATACATGGGCAATTTGGAATGAGCATGTTATATGACCATGGACAGATGTTATCTCTGAGACAATCATCGATCCTGCTGTCCTTTGTCAGTGGTATATCATTTAAAAAAAAAAAAAAAAAAACAATGAAAACAACAAGTCCTGGCCTTTTATGGCTGGAATCAAGAAATTAAATTTCTGAATGACAAATTCCTTGTGATTATGACATTGGAATATGCAGAGTGGACAATATTGATGGGATGCAATGGAGCAGTTTGTGCTCGATACTTCCGACTCTCTACACTCTTCTCCACCCTGACCACTTCGTGCCAATATTCCTCCAGCTACACTGCATGTGGTGTGAGGGGCTTTGGCAACAGTACTCTGCATGAGATGCTACTCTTCTCCACATATTCTCCCTGCCCACTTTCATCCACTAAGTTTGATAAAACGTGGTTAACTTTTCAACATGACAGATCGCGAGATGGTGCTGGGAAAGGAGGCTCAGGAGAGATACTATTCTGCAAGCTGGCGTTGGACTTCTGAAAGAAATTGCTTGTGGTTGCTGTTTCTTCATGGTTGGAGAAATGCCATGTTTCTTAAAACGCCCAAGAAGAAAAAAACTAAACAAACTGATCCTGATCAAGAAATGTGATATTGCAGTGAGAACACTGCCCTTCCTGGAGGTACTACATATGCCCAGGTATCAAAGCCATATATGGAAGAAGATCAAGAATGATACCCAGGTCAGCATGAGGTGTGCAACATTTGTCTGGCCAGGCTGGACCAGCACCTCTATCCTTGCATCGCTGTTTACCTCCAAAGGGAAATAGCAAGTAATGGAACTTTGTCTGGGAGAGTTGGGAAGATGATTTGTACATAGATTGCTAATGTCTTTGGAATGAGATGTTCATTCAAAGATTGCCCATGAAGCCTGTTTTAGATATTCATCAATGTTGTGATTAAAAAAAAACCCCAAAAAAGTGAAATGTAGAAACATTTTATCATGATGGGTTTGGGGGCGATAAAATAAATAAATTGATGATTAAAACTTGGTATTAAAATGAAAATGTCAAACCTGAAGTAAAATGTACTCAATTATGATGCAATTCTTTTTATGTATCCATTTGGAATTAACATAATTATATTTCTCTTCTGTATGGAAAGATCACCTGTATATTAAATGTGTAAACAGGTTGAGCTTTGCCAGTAAGTTGAATATAAGAATTGCCTATCATTTTAAAAGCTATCGGAAGGAATTTTTAAAACAGACACAAACAAGTTGGAATGTGGATTTGAGAAGGTGTCCAGATGTATTCACGAAGCTCTGGTCGCTTCAAGATAATATATCTTTGGGAGAAGCAGACTGATTTTTAACCTACATAATAATATGTTAACTTGTTTTAATGGCCATTAGGGTTGGCGTTTGACGTCATTCTAGCATTCTGTGCGATTAATATGTCTGGGTTTGAATAAGTGTTCAACCATTTAAGCAGGAGCTGTCAAAGAAGACTGAAGATAAGGTTCATTTGGAAATTGTCAAGACCAGGCGAACTGGTGACAGTGTCAGAAAATTATAAAAATATACCATCAGAGATGGGGAATCCCCTGCCATTGAATGAAAAAGGTCATACATATTCCAGATAATGAGGGAGGTGAATTGGAAACAAGACACCATTTGGTCATCATCTCGAAAAAGTTCCCCAGGGGTGAGGAACAGAGTAACCAACATAATTGAAATCAGATAAGCGGTTTTCCATTTATTACAAAAACATTTTTTTTCAAGATGGTCGCCCCAGTCGGCCATCTTGGATCCGGCCACGCCCAAAATCAATAGGGTTCTTCCTTTTCAGGTGGTACATGTGTGACCCAAATTTCAAGTCGATATGGCAAACAGTTTACGAGTTATCGCACTCACAGCTATAAATGTTCTCCCAATCATCAGCAAGGTGATGGAATTCATCATCGCCTCAGATATGAAATCCTTCCTCTTCTCCAATGGCTTGATTTCCAATCATCAATTTGGTTTCAGACCAGGTCACTCTACCCTGGATATGCTGCTTCTGCTCTCCCATCAATGGATGGAGGTCCTCAATGCCAGACAGGAAATCCGAGCCGTATCCCTGGACATATCACGTGCTTTTGACACAGTCTGGCACCCTGCCCTACTCACCAAACTCTCTTCCCATGGTATTCAAGGCCATCTCCACTCATGGCTCGCAGACTTCCTCTCCTGTCACAGTCAACGTGTGGCCCTAAATGAAGTTCTTTCATCCCCTCTTCCTGTCCATGCTGGAGTTCCTCAAGGTAGCATTCTGGGCCCTGTTCTTTTTCTGGTTTTCATCAATGATCTCTCGGACTCTGGAAAATCCTCTATTTCTCTTTGCTGACGACTCCACCCTCTGCCGTACCATCTGTCATCCCTCAGACCGGCAAGCAGCAGCTTCTTCACTCACTGCAGATCTGGATAAAATCACAAACTGGTCCAACACGTGGAACATGTCTTTCAATCCAGACAAATCTCACACTCTCACTATGTCTCTTCGAAAGGACCGTTTACAAAACCCCCCCATCCACTTTCTCAACAATCCTCTGGAAGAAGTCTTTTCTTTCAAGCTTCTAGGTCTCACTATCTGCCATGACCTTTCCTGGGAAAGTCACATTTCCAACCTCGCCTCAAAAGCCAGTCGCCGACTGGGAATCCTCCGTCGTGCTAAGTCCTTCCTCGGCCCTCTTACAAAGCTTTTGTCCGTAGCCTGATGGAGTACTGCTCTCCCCTCTGGGCTGGTGCTCCTGCCTCCCACCTTTCTCGGCTTCACGCTGTCGAAACCAGGGCATTTAAGATCATCGGCATCTCCCGCAATGAAGCTGAGCCTTTGGGCCTCTCACTCAATCACCGCAGGTTGGTCGGTGGTCTTTCTGTCTTCTACAGACTCCTCTCCAGCCTTGCCCCCCCTGCTCTCTCTGCGATTTGTCCCCACCACATTTCCACAGGGCGCTCAAGGTCCGCCAACAACCCCCTTCTGGTAAAACTACCAAAATCACGAATCACTGCTCATCTTCACTCTTTCATTCCTCCTTTTTCCCGCCTTTGGAATAAACTTCCTCACTCTATTCTTTCCCATTCTTCCCTCCAGGCTTTCAAAACAGCTGTTCACCACCACCTCTTATCTTCCCCCATCCAAATCCTCGATCTTTTCTACCCCCGATAATCCACCCAAGCCCACTTCCTTCATTTCTCCTGCTTTCCTTCCTGAAAGTCCCTGAAATGTCCATCTTCTCTTCGCCATGTTCCCCGTCCCATCCCCATCCCTCTCCCTTCCACAGTTCACCTAATGTGTCTGTTCCCCACTGTTTTGTCCCTTCCACTCCCGCCCCTCTTGTCTCATGCCTCCTTGCTGTGAGTTGTGTGTTAGCTCTCATACGAGCCTCGACCAAGGTATACAAAAAAAAAAAAAAAAAAAAAATGTTGATGCCCGGACGGACGGAAGGACGGACGGACAGCCGGACGACCTGGGTGACAATATCCCCCTTCCGCCACGCGGCGGGGATAAAAACTGTGTCTTACTGGAAACTATATAAAGACGAAGATTCTCCAGTTATGTTGAGAGATCTGGAGTAAATTTGTCTGTCCTGGATCTCCTGTGCTGGCACATATAATCTATTTGTTTGTTCAATAAATGTTTTAAAATTGTACTGACGTTCTGTATTTGTATCTACACAAGCGAATTCGAAGCAGATGTCTGACGTACAGTACCCCAATATCTACAATTATCTTGTAAACACTTCATCTGACTACACAAAGGAGGCTATGACAGCTTACAAGAGCCTGAATTTTTTTTTGTGGCTGCCCAGGTTCACGACATGCAGACATGGAAAGTGCCAGAGAAAGAGGGTGCTGGTGAGGTTCAAAGTAAGAACTAATCAATACAAATCAGCAATGTATGCTTGTGAACACAATTGTTAATCATAAAACTCTGTGGAGTTGATCGACTTATAATGCTGTATAATGGAACTTCTATCATCTGGTTATTCAATGGCCTTGCTCTTTTAAAACCCCAGTTGAGCAAAACCTAATTAATCAATGGCCAGATTAGCATTAGTGTGTGCGTGTGTGTGTTTCAAATGCTGCACAATTTACATGTTACTTCACCGAGTTTAATCAAAAGACAGCATGTTGTACTTCAAACATATTGCACATCAATTTGAATCTCAATGAGGATGTAAAATGGAGCGGAATGTGCAAAAAAGCAAAACAAACAAACAACAACAAAAAAATTACAAGTTACTTATTTTATTCTTACTGCTGCCATGATGGCTGTGGTTGTTTGTATGCCTTTCCATTTACTTTTATGAGGATACCAAACCTTACCAAGCTGGGACCTTATCGATTTGTTTATTCGAGAGTAGTGGGGTATGCTGACAGAATGCAAGCAATAAAGAACCGTGCTTCTCCATCGTCTCGGGTCGATCACCTGCATTCGATTTTTCATCAATTACTTCTGCCACCAAAGGTGAAGGAGGTTGTGTTTTCACCCCTTTCTGTCTGTTTGTGTGCAGAATCTCTCAAAAAGTTGTGATTCTTCACCTTTGAAAGGGCCAAAAACGATATAGTACTGCATCACATGATATTTCAAAAATGTATTGGGCCCAACATGTTCTTATGGATCAGGCATTAAGTGGAGGAGGTATGCGCTCAACCGAATGCCCTTGTAGTTTATTTATATTTTCATTTACGGATGCTTTCCGATGGTTTGGTGATTTTTCTTGGTGTATCTGCTTTGATATGCCTGGTGTTGGCTTAATGGTTAAGGTAGTGGGCTTGGGATCCTAGGGTCCCGAGTTCAAATCCCGCTCAGCTGTTGAATTAACACCAGGTGGGGTTGACTCTGCCTGTCATCCTTCCGAGGTCGGCAAAATGAGTGCCAGCATGCTGGTATACTGTGTCGGAGTGGCGACCCGTCCAGGATTGTTCCCAATAGCCAAGGAGACTGCTTCGGCGGCACCAACGCTCTGCACAGAGTATGGTCCTAATGGATGGATGGATCTGCTTTGATGTCTGTTGGCACGCAAAATTTCAGCTTTCAGTCACCTGGAAGGTACAGAACTTTAATAGTCAGTCAGTGAGTGAGTGGTTAGAATGATTATATATATATATATATATATATATATATATATATATATATATATATATATATATATATATATATATATATATATATATATATATATATATATTATTGTTATGTGACCCAGGATGGCAGCTTCAGACCCCAAGATATGCCTCAAGACCCAAGAGAGCAAGGTGGCTGAGGATGGTGCCTAATAAAGGAAACAATTACATAACGCCATAAATAATCTTAAAAGGGGGGGATTTTAATTAACCTAAACACCAAATTTTCACTCATGGACTTCCTTGGAGTTACCTTAATATGCATGCAAAGCTTCAGGCTGCTAGGTTTCATGGTTTTGGAGCTAGGGTACACTCACACACAAAATATTTTTCTACATTGTTATTCCGCTGGAATTTTCCAGGTTTGCTCCCTTTTAAATCATGTTCTCTGCAACCGCTTATATGATTGCCACTAAATTTTCACCATAGTTGTGGCAAGAAAGGACTTTGTACGACATAGGATGCCCAGTCGACATCTAGCTTTGGAGACCAATTTTGAAATGTGGCTTGCTCAAGAGAGATCATGGCTGAGAGACCTAAGAGCTTGAGTGACTGAATCTCTTCGAGAGGGTTGTTCAATAGGTACAGTCGTGGCCAAGAACATTGGCACCCTTGCACATTTTTTTCAAATAATGCATCATTTCTTCCAGAAAAATTGTTGAAATTAAAAAAAAAAATCCTTTGGTATCATTTATGCATTTCTTTGGTTTGCAGTGGAACAAAACAAAAAAAAATTACCCCTGGTTGGGAGTGACCGTCATCTCTGAAGCTCTGTAGATGTGGATCTCTGATCGGCTGAGAAGGGCTTTGATGTCGTCTTGTCTTTTGGTTCAATGTACAGACGAAAGCCCGGGAGTAAAAAGAATAGAAAACCTCAGAAATCAAACGACATTTCTGAGTTATCCGGAGATAGATTTTGAAAATTACCCCCGTGTGGGGGTGACGGTCATCTCCATAATACCACAAGTTCTCAATGTTCAGTTTAGGTAACCGCGAAACAGTCCAAACTAACCGTTTAGATTGAAATAGTTCAGAGATACACTAGGATAATATATCTATAATTCCAGCAATCTGTGTGTGTGTCTGTGACCGCTGTTTCTCGACAACCGCTGGTCCGATCTAATTGAAACTTGCCAGATATATTGCTGGGGACGTGAGGATGTGCTTTTTCAAGGTTTAATATTAATCGGACAAGTGCTTCCCAAGTTATGGCCATTTATTTACCAACCAATGACAGGAACCGTTGCTGAGGCCATTTTATATCAACCAATGACAGGAAGTGTTGCTGCGTAGCCGTGGTCGATGTTGAAGAGAAATTCAGCCGCGTTCGCCATTACGGGTTTTTTCTCTCCTCTCCTCTCCTCTGTTCAGTGTTTTTCCTTGCGAAAAAGCAAAATACGTTGGCGCTAATGGAATAATTGGTCATTAAAACTAAATTGCGAATAATCATAACTGCGATATGCGAACTTCCGGATAGTGACGATTACTGTATTCTTTCTCGATTTATCGACTGACTGTATTCTTTATTTCTCGATTTTCTTAAACACAATGCCCCAATCCAGTCGTTGTTTACGACGGCGAAGGAACGGCCTGTCTGGTTGTTGTTTCTGGCACGCGGTTTGAAAGTTTTTTTTTTTGTTTGCACGTACGGGCACACACTAGTACTACTAATGACATAATTAATAAATATATATTGTTCATTTAGTACCCGGATTAACATCAGAATCACCAGTAAGTGCAATGCGTGGTTTTCCGGTCCGTCCACTCTCTGGAGACATTTCACTTGCGGTTGTAAAAAAAAAAAAAAAAAAAAAAAAAAAAAAAAAAAAAAAAAACGAAAAAAATAGGCTGAGCTCTCGGAGATTATGATAATCCTGTAGATTATTCTTCACTCATTATAATGCAACTTTCAGAATGAAAATTGGTCAAGTATTTATGGAGATAGAGGTTTGAAAAATCGTGAGAGCTAGCAAATTCATTAATTATTCATTCCACAGAAGTTTTGTGACACTGCACAAAGTAATATAACATGTCAGGTATGAAAAAACATTTTGTATGCCAGATTCATTAATTATGGAATGTACTCATTGATATATTAATCAGAAAGCCCGAAGCATAATTTATCACTTACCCCCTCATCCGGGATCCGTGGCCTTGCCCCACAGCCTGCAGCCCTATGTCCGCCGGTGATCATGTTAGATATCGGCACGATCGAGAGGAGCCTGCGAATTATCCCTGCTGATGCACTGAATTGATGCAATCGTTCGGCCAGAATATTCGTTGTCAAGATGTTGCGCGATTAAATCACCAATACAGTCACTCGAATTTATACCGCCGACATACTTCTTAACAATCACCTTCGCCCCAGAAACCACAGTCAATCTGAACCACACTGGCCACTGCTCAGACGCCATGACCGGACTACTGCGCAGTTTGGTTAAAGATGACCCGGCATTTTGGCACGCACGTACGAAATTATATTTTGAAAATAAATGCCGACGTTTACATTTCGGGTTTTGAAACTTTTGCACCTTCGGCGGAAAATGTATAAATATAAAAGGCTAAAAATGTTTTATATTTATATTTCATTTCTCCTTCCTTCCTTTGCGAATCGCATCGGCGTTTTTGGCCATCTTCCAGATCACGTGACGATCAAACGGGAAGGAAATTCAAAAATCTGTCCGGTTCGATACAAGATAATATTTTTTTACCATCATAATCAATAAACAGTTGCCGAATATCTTGTAGAATGGCAGACTAGATAGGTTTTGAAAATGGCGATTTTTATGACTTACGTGACCTCGTCCCTGACCTTGAACCCGGACAAAAGTTATATCGTTGTGCAACACTCATCGACCTCTATACACATACTAAGTTTCAAGATCGGAAAGAAAAATTGTTGACGGACGTACGGACGGACATTTGGTCCGGCTTTATTAGGTCATCTCTACCGAGATGACCTAAAATGGTTGATTTGGAACATTTATGATCAATGTGTCTTCAAAAGAATAGAAACTGGACCTCAGAAATCAAACGGCGTTTGTTTTCTCAGCATTTCTGAGTCATAAATGGCGGATGATATTTTGACAATGGATGATTTCACAAGTTTACAGCATCGGTGACCTTGACATTGACCTTCAATCAGAAAGTCAGACCGTCGTGCATCACTCATCGACCCCTACCTACATACCAAGTTTCATCAAGATCAGGCTAAAATTTTTTTGACCGTATCAGACGATTTTTCCAACTTTGTCATATGGAGCGACCTCTAAATCACCTCCGATCAAGCTAAAAAAAAATTATGCGCGGTATTGGATCATATTAGAATAATTTTAAGCTTGTGGATCAACATTATTTTTTTGACTTTTTTGGACCACCCTAACGTACATACGTACGGACATAGAGACTGGTTTTATTAGGTCATCTCTAACGAGAAAAATCAAGAAAACTTGATCAGCATTTTGTCAATGCCAAAAAAAGCTGGAAAAAAATTACTAAATCAACTTATTTCACACAAAAACCCTAAAATGGCCTGGACAATATTATTGGCACATTTTATAAGATGTTAGAAATAATTAGATTTCAAGCAGATGATTTTCCTTTACTCTGGAATTGAACTCACCTGTGGTCAGTTGCAGGTGCGTGCAGTATAAAAATCACTTTCAACCAGTTTGGAGAGAGAAAAGGAGTCATTATGCTGTTTTGTGTTACTGTGTGTATCACAATAAGCATGGAGAAATTAAAGACAAAACAAATAATTGTCTGAGGTCATCAGACACAAGATTGCAGCCAAGTAGGGACAATCTCAAGGCTACAAAATCCATCTCCAGACACACTGATGTTCCTGTGTCCACCGTACGCACTGCCATCAGGAAGTTTAAGGTTCATGGCACTGTAGCCAACTTCCCTGGACATGGCCGCAAGAGAAAACTTGATCGAAGATTGTTCGAATAGTGGAAAAAACACCTCAATCAACTGCCAAACACATTCAAGCTGACCTTCCGACACAAGGTACGAGAGTTTCAACTCACACCATCTGTCTCCAACTCAATGAAAGGGGGTTCTATGTTAGGAGACCCAGAAGGACCCCACTGCTGAGAGAGACATAATCGAAAGCCTGATTGGAGTTTCCCAAAACACACCTGAACAAGCCAAAATCCTTTGGGAGAATGTCCTGTGGACAGATGAGACCAAATTAGAGCTTTTTGTAAAGCATATCATCTCTGTTTACAGATAACAAAATGAAACCTTCAAAGAAAAGAATACCTTCCCTGCAGTCAAACATGGAGGAGGTTCAGTAATGTTTTGGGGTTGCTGTGCTGCCTCTGGGTGCCTTGAATGTGTGCATGGCATCATTAAATCAGGAGATGACTAAGACAATGTTGAGCGCAATGTTCAACCCAATGTCAGAAAGCTGAGTCTTTGTCGAAGGTCATGGGTCTTGCAGGACAATGACCCCGAACACCTCAAAAAGCACCCAGGAATGGCTCAAGACAAAACGCTGGACTGTTCTGAAGTGGAGAGCAATGAGTCCAGATCTAAATCTCATTGAACACCTGTGGGGAGATCTGAAAACAGCAGTTGGGAGAAGGCACCCTTCAAATCTGGGAGAACTGGAGCAGTTTGCACAAGAAGAGTGAGACAAATTGCCAGTAGAGAGGTGTAGGAAAGCTCATTCATGGCTTGAAGATGTGCTTGACTGCAGTTCTTTTGTCCAAAGGATGTGCTACCAAATATCAAGTCTTGGGTGTCAAAAATTTTGTCAATGCAATTTATTTATATTTCTGATTTAAAAGAATATATTAAGTAATGAATCAAAAACAAAGGTTCTGTAATATTAACAGTGAAATAAAGAATTGTGGACACCAAATACTTTTGTCAATTTCAACTTATTTTTTGAGAAAATTGTGAGTTCTTTGAAAAAAAAGTTCAAGGGTGCCAATATTTTGCACCACGACTAGATGGGAGGGTTTTCCAGATGGTCCTTTCGGACAGAGATTTGTCAGGATTTGAAGGCATATTCGAAGTGTTTGACCAGCTTGTGATTTTCAAGGTCTGAAGAGAGGGAAGAAGCTGCAACCTGCTTGTCTCCAGGCAGAGGGTGGAGTCATCAGCAAATGGATAAAAAGAATTTTCCAGTCACAGAGATCACTTATGAAGATCAGGAATAGGACTGGGATGAGAACACTGCTTGGGGCACTCTGGCCTTGACAGGGAGAGATGAAGAAAGGATTCCGTTGAGTGTCGCACGTTGGCTACAAGAGTAGAGGAAGTCAGTAAGGAGTGTGGAGTCGGCCTCTGATGCCATCGGCAGAGTGTAAGGCAGGATGCCAGACTATCAAAAGCATGATATATGTCCAGAGACTGCCCTGAACTCACATCTGACATGGTGGGCCTTCATTCATTGTTGGGCGAGTAGAAGCAGCATGTCCAAAGTGGCATGACCTGCTCCAAAAACAAATTGGTGATCTGAGATGAAGTTGTTAAAGAAAAGGAAATATTGAATCTCAACTGTGATGATCGATTCCATGACTTTGCTGATTGGAATTGAGCTGATCGGTTTTTTGACCTTTTTTTCGGTGATGCAGTGATGTTCACAGATTTCCAAAAAAAGATGGAAGATGTCTGAGAGCAAATTATTGAGTGAAAAGGGCAGAGATTATGTGAAAGAGCATCACAGCGGGTTTTTAAGGACAGGTGAGCTGATGCCGTCCAGTCCAGTTGCAGAGTCGAGGGTTGCCAGAAACTTTTCCACCTTCTCAAATGAAAAGACACAGTCTAGGAGCAGTTGGATACTACAGGGAAGATTGGGTGCCGAGGTTGAGGATATGAGATTTGGAAGCAAACCCAGAATTGAGGCATTCAGCCTTCGCACACATGGAGTTGGCTATGGTGCCATTTGAAGCGAGGGAAGGGGTGGAAGGACACATACAGCAGAGAAAGACTTAAGGTGCCATCAGGTTTTAGTGGAGGAAGACAAGTTTGAAAGTTCATTTTTGAGGTTGGACAGAAGTTTTCTGGCTCTCCTGAAAGTGGACACACTTGTTGCAGACTTTTTGGAGTGCACTGAGATTGCCTTTGAAGAGAAAGCAAGTCATTTCCAAGAAAGTGTCTCACCACAGGATTTATGAAGGGTAGGACAATTGAAGACAAGATGGGATGAATTTGTGCATGAGAGCAAAGGTTTGTGTGGAAGAATTCCTGGGATGAGTTGATATCAGGAGCAGCAGATATGTGAGGGAGACCAGTCCTGAAGAGATGGCCGTTTGCAGTCCCTACTTTTCTGCATGAGTGAAATGCCAAACTCACCAGCATTGAGGGAGCTCTGAAAATAACCAGAGATGTTGACTTTCTCAAGCATATGATCAGATGAAGAGCAGTTGACATTTGTGGGAAAGTTAGTCATCACCAAGTCCAGAAAGGAAGACTTGCCATTGGGAGAAATGTGGATTGGAAAGTTTAGAGATTGAATCAGTTCCATGGAGTCACAGTCCTTTGCTTAAGTGCCGTGGCTGGAGAGAGGTACTAAATCCACCGATTTTGCATGATGACCGTTGAAATCGCAACATATGAGGAAGAGAGATTTGGGATAAGCATTTCAACGTTTGTCCATGCTGTGCTACAAAGATGTAGTAGTCACTGTGAGAACAGCACAAAACATTGATGAACAGGAGGCGGGAGTGAAGGGGAAGACGCAGCCAGTGGTATTCTTGGTGGTCTGGAGATGCAAGATCAGTAGAAGGGCAGTGAGAAATTGAGTTCTTTTGGGGGGGGGGAGGTGGAAGGATCGAGCGTGGGCCCGGGCGGGGTGGGGGGAAAGGTGGAAGGTGGAAGGCTCGAGCGCGGCGGGGAGAAGGCTCGAGCGCGGCGGGGAGAAGGCTCGAGCGCGGCGGGGAGAAGGCTCGAGCGCGGCGGGGAGAAGGCTCGAGCGCGGCGGGGAGAAGGCTCGAGCGCGGCGGGGAGAAGGCTCGAGCGCGGCGGGGAGAAGGCTCGAGCGCCGGCGGGGAGAAGGCTCGAGCGCGGCGGGGAGAAGGCTCGAGCGCGGCGGGGAGAAGGCTCGAGCGCGGCGGGGAGAAGGCTCGAGCGCGGCGGGGAGAAGGCTCGAGCGCGGCGGGGAGAAGGCTCGAGCGCGGCGGGGAGAGGCTCGAGCGCGGCGGGGAGAGGCTCGAGCGCGGCGGGGAGAGGCTCGGGGGCGGCGGGGAGAGGCTCGAGCGCGCGGGGGCGGCGGGGAGAGGCTCGAGCGCGCGGGGGCGGCGGGGAGGGGCTCGTGCGCGCGGGGGCGGCGGGGAGAGGCTCGAGCGCGCGGGGGCGGCGGGGAGAGGCTCGAGCGCGCGGGGGCGGCGGGGAGAGGCTCGAGCGCGCGGGGGCGGCGGGGAGAGGTTCGAGCGCGCGGGGGCGGCGGGGAGAGGAGAAGACTCGAGTGCATGGGGGGGGGATGGTTGCTTCCCTCCAATAACCCCCCCCCCCCCACACTCCAAATTCCCAACTTTGACAAACGGAGATAAAGATCATGGGATGGGGAATTGGAATGCTTGTTAAATGCAGGGAGAAACCCTGCTGTCTGAGCATGGGAGGTGGAGGGAGGGGGACAGAGTGGGGTTGGAGGAAAAAAAAAAAAATCAGTGTTTAGATATTAAAAGATCGGTAGTTTCCATAAAACTGTGCCAGCACCCTGGCTAAGTTTAACTTGCCTCCCCAAACAGGTCACCTGTGCGTTTGGCAGGGTCACTGGAAGCCATCATGTACAGTCAATGCTGACAAGACCTGCATTTGGGTGAAAGCACAACAGTGTCTTGCAATGCAAATTGAGGCCCCAAAAAACAGGAAGTTGGGTTTCCAATTCCATGCTGCTCAATGAATGGGGTAGGTTGGTTGTGATTTTATTTATTTTTTTTTTGGACAAGTTTAAATGGAAGCAGTACAATATTTCAGATTCACCATCTTTCCATCCAGTATGTGTGATGATAGTTTAAAAGATACAGAATCATGAACTTTAACATGTCCGTTGTGAGATACAAAATTGGGGGTAAAACAGGATTGTGTCCACAAGTCAGATGATTAAATGACACTAATTTAGTATCTCTGCAAAGTTTCCGATAAACATTGAAGCTGGCCTCAGCAGTGATAAAGATAGCATATCATTAACATGGCTCAACAGGACATATGAAGGAATTGAAGAATACCAATCTCACATTATCCCTGAAAATCTTGTATATTCAGATATTAGACCTGTTCCAGTTGACAAAAATCCTTTGGGGCCATCCATGAAGTATATTATATACTCTTCAAAATAAGAAACTTTAACCCACTCCAAGTAATGCACTTTAAATTCAATCCGCATAATCCAGCATCATAGAAATTGTTATCCACCCCCTCCCCCCACTATATGTTATATACCCCTAATCCTCTCCCTGCCCCCTCCTCCTCCAGGCAAAGTGACAGGTGGTATAAAATAAAATATGTATACTGTGCAGGGTATAAACAGGCCGCTCCCCCAACAGTATAGTCTATTAAAAAGGCACACACGAAACAAACAGATGATTAGATCCTGGAATTTTTTTTTTTTTTTAAACTTTGTAACAAAACTGGTTTAAAATAATTTGAGACATTTAGCTCTGTATTTTAAAATATTCATTTACACTTTGTTTTCAATTTTAGACCCATGTTCACAATAAGCTTCTTCTTTATCTTCACATTCACAAAATACCTTTGAGTTTTTTTTGTTGGTAGCCTTTTTCACCAGACATAAGTATGTTAAATGCAGACCTCATGGGTTTGACATCTTGAGTGTCTTGGTGACCACATCGGCACTTTAAGTGAATAAAATGAACACCAGATGTCTGCATGGCAGCCCTGACTTCGGCCAAGGTCAGGAATGTCTATCCAGGGTCCATTTTCCGACTTTGAATAAGACACCATCGATGTGTATGTACTCGGTGGGTTGTGCAACGTTTTTAAAATGTCGATAAAAACTGACCCCTGAACTGAAATAAACAGCCACTGATTTTCTCTGTTAAGACCACAGCAGTCAACAATGGCAGAGTAATGCCATGTACAGTGGACATAAAATGGTCACTTGGAAGTCAACCCTCGCAAAAATAATAATAAAAGAAAACACACACACACACACACACACACACACACACACACACACACACGGGGAAGGTCAGGTTACTGGAAACAACTTTTTTTTTATAGGCCTAATGTTAAAACAGCCGATTAACCATTTGAACCCGAGCGGCCGTTTTACCAGCAGCTATTCAAACTTCCATATACCCGAGCAGCCAGATTTTTCTTCAGTCAGCCCAGAGTGGGGGAGCTAAAAGTCCAAGAGCTCAGGGGAGAAGAGCAAAGGCCAATGCAAGAGCCATTACATCAACAATCTACAGATAGAAATGCAATGAGAAATCCTTGCGAATGCCTGGAAATTAAAACATGTATACTTTTAATAGCTAAGACCACAGAATTGTATGAAATAGGGGAGGGCAAAAAGCTGCAGAAAGAATTCACCAACCTTGCCATTCAAATCCTTTTCTGCATCTTTGGCATCGTCTGGATTTTCAAATGTGACAAAGGCAAACCCTCTTGACCTGTGTGTCTCCCTATCTTTCATCAGCAGTACTGGGTGAACAAGTTGGAACATGAAAAGCAACATGTAAGTCTCACAAAATAAAAAAGTCAAAATGCTGTGAAGTTCCTCAAATAGCCTCCACAAACCACAAGGTCAAACAAAGAGTACCTTCCAAGAGTGGTCCATATTTGCAAAAGATAGAATCCAGAACATCCTCAGTTGTGTCAAAGTTTAGTCCACCAACAAACAGCTTGCCAACATTCTCTACCTCCATGACTTGTGTGCTTTTACTTCCTTTCAATGTACTGCAGGGGAAAGGTATAAAGAGGGATGGGCTTAGATAGGGCGAGGACAATATCCCTCAACAAAATGTTCAACATTCTATCAGGAAGGATAATAATTGAGATTTTGGAATTTGCATTTGATGATTAACAGAAATCAAAGCAATAAACATTTCCCTTCGTACTGAAAAAAACAAAAATAAAAAAGGAAAACGATTTTGAATCGGAAAAGTATCCTTCACAGAAAGTATCCTCCTATAATTCACAGACAGGTGTTTGCCACACTACCCCCCCTACAGTTCTGGGCTGATTACATCCAGACTTGCTACATAGCATCATGATGACCCCAATTAATGCATAGGCGTGCTTTTATCTTTGCCGGTGGTCTTGGGGGAGCAGGGGGGCAAATTCTCTTTGTAAATGTGTATCGTGTAGTGCCGCCTCCAGGTGGGGGAAGGTATTACGAATCCCCAACATTTACAACACAGTATTCCTATACCCACGTTTTCCAGTGCAGTGAGGCGATTTGAATTCTTAGCAATAGACATGTTTTTGCTTCATTCACAGAATCCAGGATTTTTTTTTTGCCAACACAGAGCTGTCAGTTGCCTATACACCGCACAAATAAAGGTATGCATCAGAAAAACATGTTGCATGCTTGGAATACGATCGCCTGTAGGATGGCTACTCTGCTACTTCCAAAATAGTTAATAAATATCATACACAACAAACAAATAAAGTTCAATTTATTGAAAACACCTTCAAGTCAGCAATGGCATTTGTCCACCATGAAGCACTCATATTAAAAGATAAAAATTGGACTAAATTAAAAACTAAATATAGAGAAGTACAGTATTGGTACCCTCATAAAAAGGAGAGGATATTGGATTTGGATCTGTTTGTGCATTTGTACATCATGTGTCAACATAAGCTGCATCCATGTTTTCTTTTTTTTCAACAGTTCCTCAATTAGAATGTAAGTACATCTTTAAAAATTACCCCCGTGCGGGAGTGACGGTCATCTCTGCGAGAAAATATTGTTACGGCTGTGGAAATTCGCATGACACCATAAAGGGCCCTCAGGTGAGATATCTCCAGAGGTAGATGTGTAGTTAGCCCAAACCCGTTGTATAGAGGGAATTTATGTGACCATTCGGGCTGCGATCCTCCAGTTAGGCATTTTTGTTCTATCTTTTATTTCAAACAAACAGCATCTCAACAACCACGCCATCCCCATCACAGCGCCAACCACACTACAACCACGCCACCTCCACCATCTACGCTACCACATCTTTGCCACTACGTCTGCTTCCGAACGGCAAACAAAGGTGCCAAGGAGGGAACTGCGAGGATGCGCGGGTTTCCCCGCCTGTTTCTCCCGTTTGGGTTCTCCGCGCTCGGTGTGGGAGGTGCGATCCGAGCCAGGGGTCAAAGGTGAGAAAAGGTGGGGGCCTCTTTTTTGGGGGAATAATTCCCTGGCCCCGAGCCAAGACTGACTTTCCTCACCCCCCCCGCACGGCGCGGGGAGAGGGGGGAACGAGAGCGCACGCCCCTTTTTGGGAACCTTCTTGAAGGAAGGAGTAGCCGAAAACAGGGCGGAACGAAGGGCGGAGCCCCGCGCTACAAAAGGCGGACAGGACGGACCTTGTCAGGATCGGTTTTTTTCGAGGGTTGGTCTTCGGTTGGTTGGTTTTTGTCGAGAGTTGGTCTAAGGGAAGAGGTCCTGCGCCCGCGCCTTGGCGAGCGGCCCTGTCACGAAGGCACGGACAGGAGACGCGGCAGCGCCAGTTGTGAGGTGGACCTGCGCGTCCGGACGGGGAGTGCCGGAGAGGGTTCGCCGGCTGCGAGAGAGGTCGGGGCCAGGCGCGACCACGCTGACGGTCGTGGGAGAGGGACTGACCAGCCACAAAAGGGAAGTCGCGACTTCTTTCATTCTTTTCCTTCCTTTGCTTTTTGTATAAATGTGTGTGTTGGTGCCGTCTGTGAAGTAGAACTGCGTAAGTGTTGCCGTGTGTCAGTCGTAGCTCTGCATATGGATTTGTTGCATGACTGTTTTAACTGTTATATGTGCATTTTTGACTGTATGGGTATGGGTGTGCGTGTGCGTGTGCGTGTGCGTGTGCGTGTGCATAAAATGCTTGCTTGTTGAACTGTTCCCGCTCTGCTTCGTCTCTTTTCCTTTTTTATTGACCCTCCATCTTGCGTCACGTAAGGGGTTCGTAGTGGGTGCAACATCCCGGTAATTAATCGGAACCGTCAAGGCCGATGATAACACCGCTCGGTTATCACTGTAGCACGGAACGGACCGCTTAAGAGGTTCGTGTCTGGAGTCGGCCTGTGGCGTGGTGGGATCGCCCAGTCGACCATTCGCGCAGGTACTTTGGTAGATCGAATATGGCGAGCAACCCTATCCTGCGCGGGTGGGCAATTGGCAAGATCGTGGTGAGGTTAAACCCCCACCCGTGACTGCCTCCCGGCATTGTTCCGAGAGGGTCACGACTGAATTGTCCGTCCAGTGGGCGACGTGCCGCGATTCGAGTTACGTGGCCGTTCGCACGCCGGCGGGCACGAATTCGCAACAATATATAGCCTCCTGAAGGTAGGGCAGCTTTTGCAAACTTTGAAGTCACGTGACGCGAAAACGAAAGAGAATATCGAAAATCCGGCCCGACCAAACTTAGATATTGCCCCATAGATTTATATGCCACAATCAAATTCAAGATTGCTTGAGAAATGCAGGAGATAGATTTTGAAAATCATCATTTTCGCATTTTGCCAACTTTGAAGTCACTTGACATGAAAACGAAAACGAATATCGAAAATCCGGCCCGATAAAAATTTAGATATTGTCCCATAGGTTCATCTGCCACAATCAAATTCAAGATCGCTTGAGAAATGGCGGAGATAGAATTTGAAAATCGTCATTTTCGCAACTTCAAAGGCCTCGTAACCTTGAAAGTCATACCATCGTGTACGTCTGATCGACCTCTATCATGATCACCAATGACCAGATCTCCCGCTTCAACTTCATTGCGGACAGACGGACGGACGGATCGTCACCTCTCCTCTCAACACCAATATTATTAAGTCATGCTCGAAGAGATGACATAAAAATGAGTAGGCCATCAAACAGGTGTTCACAATTATTTTTTGATTAGGTTCTCCAATGAGTACCAGCAGAAATGGTTTGGTACTCACAGAAAAATTTGTCAAGTTCGAGCACGCTCATCTGCTTTACCAAGCACCACTCCAAGTTTTTAACCCTCTTGAGCCCCAGGGGTTATTTTTTTGTTCACCCAGAACATTTTGTGGGCTCTCGAGGGTTAAGCACCTCTCAGCTTTTTATGTATCTTGCTCTCTGAGCACATTCTCTCAGAACATACGCTCCAAATGAGACACTCATAAGCCACTCTTTTTTGTTACGGACGCTCTTGAACCTCTTCGCTCATACATTCTCCTTGCATGTATTTTTTTATCTTAAAGGTTATAATTTAACGAAAATGTCGTATTTTATAAATTTAATTTTGCACATTTAAATTTTGAAATCACAGCACAGTACATCAGAATCATCACAGAAGAATCTTACCTACACTCGCTGAGAAAACCTTCCATAAAAAACTGTTTTGCTCATACCCTTTTGAGCTTTCTGAGCATCTTTTAAATATGTTTTTTTTTTTTTAAACCACACGAGCACCTGCGTACCAGTTATGTGAACCCCTGCCTATAAAATATGATAATGGGGTAGAAGAACCAATTTGACAGTACAGATAGGTTTGTATGGTGTAGCATGGTCCATGGATGGATAGAAGCACCTCGATGTATACAAGCCAGGGAATCTGTTAGATCAAGTGTTATTATACGAGTCACCACATGAGGGTGGTGCGGTGTCAATTAGCTTAGGGAGTAAAAATAAGTTCCCCTGTATGTGATAACCTTCTGTGATTTTCCCTATGTTTATATATTCCAAGCCAAGCCGTAAGCTCGGGGCTGAGTCTCTGAAACAGAAGCCCCGCCTTTCCGGGTTTGGAGGCGAAGGGGCAGAGGGTGAGGGTGCGTGTGCTTGGCGAGCGGGGCTAGGGAGAGAGGGAGAGAGGGAGAGAGGGTGAGGGTGAGGGTGCGTGTGCTTGGCGAGCGGGGCTAGGGAGAGAGGGAGAGAGGGAGAGAGGGTGAGGGTGAGTGCGTGTGCTTGGCGAGCGGGGCTAGGGAGAGAGGGAGAGAGGGAGAGAGGGTGAGGGTGAGGGTGCGTGTGCTTGGCGAGCGGGGCTAGGGAGAGGGAGAGAGGGAGAGAGGGTGAGGGTGAGGGTGCGTGTGCTTGGCGAGCGGGGCTAGGGAGAGAGGGAGAGAGGGAGAGAGGGTGAGGGTGAGGGTGCGTGTGCTTGGCGAGCGGGGCTAGGGAGAGAGGGAGAGAGGGTGAGGGTGAGGGTGCTTGGCGAGCGGGGCTAGGGAGAGAGGGAGTGAGGGTGAGGGTGCGTGTGCTTGGCGAGCGGGGCTAGGGAGAGAGGGGTGAGGGTGAGGGTGCGTGTGCTTGGCGAGCGGGGCTAGGGAGAGAGGTAGAGAGGGTGAGAGGGTGAGGGTGAGGGTGCGTGTGCTTGGCGAGCGGGGCTAGGGAGAGAGGGAGAGAGGGTGAGGGTGAGGGTGCGTGTGCTTGGCGAGCGGGGCTAGGGAGAGAGGTAGAGAGGGTGAGAGGGTGAGGGTGAGGGTGCGTGTGCTTGGCGAGCGGGGCTAGGGAGAGAGGGAGAGAGGGTGAGGGTGAGGGTGCGTGTGCTTGGCGAGCGGGGCTAGGGAGAGAGGGAGAGAGGGTGAGGGTGAGGGTGCGTGTGCTTGGCGAGCGGGGCTAGGGAGAGAGGGAGAGAGGGTGAGGGTGAGGGTGCTTGGCGAGCGGGGCTAGGGAGAGAGGGTGAGGGTGAGGGTGAGGGTGAGGGTGAGGGTGAGGGTGAGGGTGAGGGTGAGGGTTAGGGTGAGGGTGAGGGTGAGGGTGCGTGTGCTTGGCGAGCGGGGCTAGGGGGAGGGTGAGGGTGAGGGTGAGGGTGAGGGTGAGGGTGAGGGTGAGGGTGAGGGTGAGGGTGAGGGTGAGGGTGAGGGTGAGGGTGAGGGTGAGGGTGAGGGTGAGGGTGAGGGGAGGGTGAGGGGGAGGGTGAGGGGAGGGTGAGGGGGAGGGTGAGGGGGAGGGTGAGGGGGGAGGTGAGGGGAGGGTGAGGGGGAGGGTGAGGGGAGGGTGAGGGGGAGGGTGAGGGGAGGGTGAGGGGGAGGGTGAGGGGAGGGTGAGGGGAGGGTGAGGGGAGGGTGAGGGGGAGGGTGAGGGGGAGGGTGAGGGGGAGGGTGAGGGTGAGGGGAGGGTGAGGGGAGGGTGAGGGTGAGGGGAGGGAGAGGGAGAGGGTGAGAGGGTGAGAGGGTGAGAGGGTGAGAGGGTGAGAGGGTGAGAGGGTGAGAGGGTGAGAGGGTGAGAGGGTGAGAGGGGGAGAGGGGGAGAGGGGGAGAGGGGGAGAGGGGGAGAGGAGAGGGAGGGTGAGGGTGAGGGGGAGAGGGTGAGGGTGGGGGAGAGGGGGAGAGGGTGAGGGTGGGGGAGAGGGTGAGGGTGAGGGTGGGGGAGAGGGTGAGGGTGAGGGTGGGGGAGAGGGTGAGGGTGAGGGTGAGGGTGAGGGTGAGGGTGAGGGTGAGGGTGAGGGTGAGGGAGAGGGTGAGGGAGAGGGTGAGGGAGAGGGTGAGGGAGAGGGTGAGGGAGAGGGTGAGGGAGAGGGTGAGGGAGAGGGTGAGGGAGAGGGTGAGGGTGAGGGAGAGGGAGAGGGAGAGGGAGAGGGTGAGGGAGAGGGTGAGGGAGAGGGTGAGGGAGAGGGTGAGGGAGAGGGTGAGGGAGAGGGTGAGGGAGAGGGTGAGGGAGAGGGTGAGGGAGAGGGAGAGGGAGAGGGTGAGGGAGAGGGTGAGGGAGAGGGTGAGGGTGAGGGAGAGGGTGAGAGGGTGAGAGGGTGAGAGGGTGAGAGGGTGAGAGGGGAGAGGGGGAGAGGGGGAGAGGGGGAGAGGGGGAGAGGGGGAGAGGGGAGAGGGGAGAGGGGAGAGGGGGAGAGGGGGAGAGGGGAGAGGGGAGAGGGGAGAGGGAGGGTGAGGGTGAGGGTGAGGGGAGAGGGTGAGGGTGGGGGAGAGGGGGAGAGGGTGAGGGTGGGGGAGAGGGGGAGAGGGTGAGGGTGGGGGAGAGGGGGAGAGGGTGAGGGTGGGGGAGAGGGTGAGGGTGGGGGAGAGGGGGAGAGGGTGAGGGTGGGGGAGAGGGTGAGGGTGGGGAGAGGGTGAGGGTGAGGGTGGGGGAGAGGGTGAGAGGGTGAGAGGGTGAGAGGGTGAGAGGGTGAGAGGGTGAGAGGGTGAGAGGGGGGAGAGGGTGAGAGGGGGGAGAGGGTGAGAGGGGGGGAGAGGGGAGAGGGGAGAGGGGAGAGGGGGAGAGGGGAGAGGGGGAGAGGGTGAGAGGGTGAGAGGGTGAGAGGGTGGGAGAGGGTGAGAGGGTGGGAGAGGGTGAGAGGGTGGGAGAGGGTGAGAGGGTGGGAGAGGGTGAGAGGGTGGGAGAGGATGAGAGGGTGGGAGAGGGTGAGAGGGTGGGAGAGGGTGAGAGGGTGGGAGAGGGTGGGAGAGGGTGAGAGGGGGAGAGGGGGAGAGGGGGAGAGGGTGAGAGGGTGAGAGGGGGAGAGGGTGAGAGGGTGAGAGGGTGGGAGAGGGGGGGAGAGGGTGGGGGAGAGGGGGAGAGGGGGAGAGGGGGAGAGGGTGAGAGGGTGAGAGGGTGAGAGGGTGAGAGGGTGAGAGGGTGGGAGTGGGAGAGGGGGAGAGGGGGAGAGGGGAGAGGGGAGAGGGGAGAGGGGGAGAGGGGAGAGGGGGAGAGGGGGAGAGGGGGAGAGGGTGGGGAGAGGGGAGAGGGTGAGGGTGGGGGAGAGGGGGAAAGGGGAGAGGGTGAGGGTGAGGGTGAGGGTGAGGGTGAGGGTGAGGGTGAGGGTGAGGGTGAGGGTGAGGGTGAGGGTGAGGGTGAGCGTGTGGGTGAGGGTGCGTGTGCTTGGCGAGCGGGGCTAGGGAGAGAGGGAGAGAGGGAGAGGGTGAGGGTGCGTGTGCTTGGGGAGCGGGGCTAGGGAGAGAGGGAGAGAGGGTGAGGGTGCGTGTGCTTGGCGAGCGGGGCTAGGGAGAGAGGGAGAGAGGGTGAGGGTGCGTGTGCTTGGCGAGCGGGGCTAGGGAGAGAGGGAGAGAGGGTGAGGGTGCGTGTGCTTGGCGAGCGGGGCTAGGGAGAGAGGGAGAGAGGGTTAGGGTGCGTGTGCTTGGCGAGCGGGGCTAGGGAGAGAGGGAGAGAGGGTGAGGGTGCGTGTGCTTGGCGAGCGGGGCTAGGGAGAGAGGGAGAGAGGGTGAGGGGAGAGGAGGAGAGGAGAGGGGAGAGGGGGAGAGGGGGAGAGGGAGAGAGGGAGAGAGGGAGAGAGGGAGAGAGGGAGAGAGGGTGAGGGTGCGTGTGCTTGGCGAGCGGGGCTAGGGAGAGAGGGAGAGAGCGAGGGTGAGGGTGCGTGTGCTTGGCGAGCGGGGATAGGGAGAGAGGGTGAGGGTGAGGGTGCGTGTGCTTGGCGAGCGGGGCTAGGGAGAGAGGGTGAGGGTGAGGGTGCTTGGCGAGCGGGGCTAGGGAGAGAGGGAGAGAGGGTGAGGGTGAGGGTGCTTGGCGAGCGGGGCTAGGGAGAGAGGGAGAGAGGGTGAGGGTGAGGTGAGGGTGAGGTGTGTGTGAGGGTGAGGTGAGGGTGCGTGTGAGGGTGAGGGTGCGTGTGAGGGTGAGGGTGCGTGTGCTTGGCGAGCGGGGCTAGGGAGAGAGGGGAGAGGGGGAGAGGGGAGAGGGGGAGAGGGGGAGAGGGGAGAGGGGAGAGGGAGAGGGGAGAGGGGGAGAGGGGAGAGGGGAGAGGGGAGAGGGGAGAGGGGGAGAGGGGAGAGGGGGAGGGTGAGGGAGAGGGTGAGGGAGAGGGTGAGGGAGAGGGTGAGGGAGAGGGTGAGGGAGAGGGTGAGGGAGAGGGTGAGGGAGAGGGTGAGGGAGAGGGTGAGGGAGAGGGTGAGGGAGAGGGTGAGGGAGAGGGTGAGGGAGAGGGTGAGGGAGAGGGTGAGGGAGAGGGTGAGGGAGAGGGTGAGGGTGAGGGTGAGGGTGAGGGAGAGGGTGAGGGTGAGGGTGAGGGAGAGGGTGAGGGTGAGGGAGAGGGTGAGGGAGAGGGTGAGGGAGAGGGTGAGGGAGAGGGTGAGGGAGAGGGTGAGGGAGAGGGTGAGGGAGAGGGTGAGGGAGAGGGTGAGGGAGAGGGTGAGGGAGAGGGTGAGGGAGAGGGTGAGGGAGAGGGTGAGGGAGAGGGTGAGGGAGAGGGTGAGGGTGAGGGTGAGAGGGTGAGGGTGAGAGGGTGAGGGTGAGAGGGTGAGGGTGAGAGGGTGAGGGTGAGAGGGTGAGGGTGAGAGGGTGAGAGGGTGAGGGTGGGGGAGAGGGTGAGGGTGGGGGAGAGGGTGAGGGTGGGGGAGAGGGTGAGGGTGGGGGAGAGGGTGAGGGTGGGGGAGAGGGTGAGGGTGGGGGAGAGGGTGAGGGTGGGGGAGAGGGTGAGGGTGGGGGAGAGGGTGAGGGTGGGGGAGAGGGTGAGGGTGGGGGAGAGGGTGAGGGTGGGGGAGAGGGTGAGGGTGGGGGAGAGGGTGAGGGTGGGGGAGAGGGTGAGGGTGGGGGAGAGGGTGAGGGTGGGGGAGAGGGTGAGGGTGGGGGAGAGGGTGAGGGTGGGGGAGAGGGTGAGGGTGGGGGAGAGGGTGAGGGTGGGGGAGAGGGGGAGAGGGGGAGAGGGGGAGAGGGAGAGGGTGAGAGGGTGAGAGGGGGAGAGGGTGAGAGGGTGAGAGGGGAGAGTGGGGGAGAGGGTGGGGGAGAGGGTGGGGGAGAGGGGAGAGGGTGAGGGTGGGGGAGAGGGGAGAGGGTGAGGGTGGGGGAGAGGGAGAGGGTGAGGGTGGGGGAGAGGGGAGAGGGTGAGGGTGGGGGAGAGGGGTGAGGGTGAGGGTGGGGGAGAGGGGAGAGGGTGAGGGTGAGGGTGAGGGTGAGGGTGAGGCGGAGGGTGAGGGTGAGGGTGAGGGTGAGGGTGAGGGTGAGGGTGCGTGTGCTTGGCGAGCGGGGCTAGGGAGAGAGGGAGAGAGGGTGAGGGTGCGTGTGCTTGGCGAGCGGGGCTAGGGAGAGAGGGAGAGAGGGTGAGGGTGCGTGTGCTTGGCGAGCGGGGCTAGGGAGAGAGGGAGAGAGGGTGAGGGTGCGTGTGCTTGGCGAGCGGGGCTAGGGAGAGAGGGAGAGAGGGTGAGGGGGAGAGGGGGAGAGGGGAGAGGGGAGAGGGGGAGAGGGGGAGAGGGGAGGGAGAGGGGAGAGGGGGAGAGGGGGAGAGGGGAGAGGGGAGAGGGGAGAGGGGGAGAGGGGGAGAGGGGGAGAGGGGAGAGGGGAGAGGGGGAGAGGGGAGAGGGGAGAGGGGGAGAGGGGGAGAGGGGAGAGGGGGAGAGGGGGAGAGGGGAGAGGGGAGAGGGGAGAGGGGGAGAGGGGAGAGGGGAGAGGGGGAGAGGGGGAGAGGGGGAGAGGGGGAGAGGGGGAGAGGGGAGAGGGGGAGAGGGGGAGAGGGGGAGAGGGGGAGAGGGGGAGAGGGGAGAGGGGGAGAGGGGGAGAGGGGAGAGGGGGAGAGGGGAGAGGGGAGAGGGGGAGAGGGGGAGAGGGGAGAGGGGAGAGGGGGAGAGGGAGAGGGGGAGGGGGAGAGGGGGAGAGGGGGAGAGGGGAGAGGGGGAGAGGGGGAGAGGGGGAGAGGGGGAGAGGGGGAGAGGGGAGAGGGGGAGAGGGGAGAGGGGAGAGGGGGAGAGGGGGAGAGGGGGAGGGGGGAGAGGGGAGAGGGGGAGAGGGGGAGAGGGGAGAGGGAGAGGGGGGAGAGGGTGGGGGAGAGGGGAGAGGGTGAGGGTGGGGGAGAGGGGAGAGGGTGAGGGTGGGGAGAGGGGAGAGGGTGAGGGTGGGGGAGAGGGAGAGAGGGTGAGGGTGAGGGGAGAGGTGAGGGTGAGGGTGAGGGAGAGGGAGAGGGTGAGGGTGAGGGTGAGGGTGAGGTGAGGGTGAGGGTGAGGGTGAGAGGGAGAGGGTGAGGGTGAGGGTGAGGGTGCGTGTGCTTGGCGAGCGGGGCTAGGGAGAGAGGGAGAGAGGGTGAGGGTGCGTGTGCTTGGCGAGCGGGGCTAGGGAGAGAGGAGAGAGAGGGTGAGGGTGCGTGTGCTTAGCGGAGAGGGGGAGAGGGAGAGAGGGAGAGGGGGAGAGGGGGAGAGGGGAGAGGGGGAGAGGGGGGAGAGGGGGAGAGGGGAGAGGGGGAGAGGGGGGAGAGGGGGAGAGGGGGAGAGGGGGAGAGGGGGAGAGGGGGAGAGGGGGAGAGGGGGAGAGGGGGAGAGGGGGAGAGGGGGAGAGGGGGAGAGGGGGAGAGGAGAGAGAGGGGAGAGGGGGAGAGGGGGAGAGGGGGAGAGGGGGAGAGGGGGAGAGGGGGAGAGGGGGAGAGGGGAGAGGGGAGAGGGGGAGAGGGGGAGAGGGGGAGAGGGGGAGAGGGGAGAGGGGGAGAGGGGGAGAGGGGGAGAGGGGGAGAGGGGGAGAGGGGGAGAGGGGGAGAGGGGGAGAGGGGGAGAGGGGGAGAGGGGGAGAGGGGGAGAGGGGGAGAGGGGGAGAGGGGGAGAGGGGGAGAGGGGGAGAGGGGGAGAGGGGGAGAGGGGGAGAGGGGGAGAGGGGGAGAGGGGGAGAGGGGGAGAGGGGGAGAGGGGGAGAGGGGAGAGGGGGAGAGGGGGAGAGGGGGAGAGGGGGAGAGGGGAGAGGGGGAGAGGGGAGAGGGGGAGAGGGGGAGAGGGGGAGAGGGGGAGAGGGGGAGAGGGGGAGAGGGGGAGAGGGGGAGAGGGGGAGGGGGAGAGGGGGAGAGGGGGAGAGGGGGAGAGGGGAGAGGGGAGAGGGGAGAGGGGGAGAGGGGGAGAGGGGGAGAGGGGGAGAGGGGGAGGGGGGAGGGGGGAGGGGGGAGGGGGAGGGGGGAGGGGGGAGAGGGGGAGAGGGGGAGAGGGGGAGAGGGGGAGAGGGGGAGAGGGGGAGAGGGGGAGAGGGGAGAGGGGGGAGGGGGGAGGGGGAGAGGGGGAGAGGGGAGAGGGGGAGAGGGGGAGAGGGGGAGAGGGGAGAGGGGGAGAGGGGGAGAGGGGAGAGGGGAGAGAGAGGGAGAGGGGGAGAGGGGGAGAGGGGAGAGGGGAGAGAGGGGAGAGGGGAGAGGGGGAGAGGGGGAGAGGGGGAGAGGGGGAGAGGGGAGAGGGGAGGGTGAGGGTGAGGGTGAGTGGTGAGCGTGAGAGTGAGGGTGAGGGTGAGTGGTGAGGGTGAGGGTGAGTGTGCTTGGCGAACGGGGCTTTGGAGAGAGGGAGAGAGGGAGAGGGTGTGTGTGCTTGGCGAACGGGGCTTTGGAGAGAGGGAGAGGGTGCGTGTGCTTGGCGAACGGGGCTTTGGAGAGAGGGAGAGAGGGAGAGGGTGCGTATGCTTGGCGAACGGGGCTTTGGAGAGAGGGAGAGAGGGAGAGGATGCGTGTGCTTGGCGAACGGGGCTTTGGAGAGAGGGAGAGGGTGCGTGTGCTTGGCGAACGGGGCTTTGGAGAGAGGGAGAGAGGGAGAGGGTGCGTGTGCTTGGCGAACGGGGCTTTGGAGAGAGGGAGAGAGGGAGAGGGTGCTTGTGCTTGGCGAACGGGGCTTTGGAGAGAGGGAGAGGGTGCGTGTGCTTGGCGAACGGGGCTTTGGAGAGAGGGAGAGAGGGAGAGGGTGCGTGTGCTTGGCGAACGGGGCTTTGGAGAGAGGGAGAGGGAGAGAGGGAGAGAGGGAGAGGGTGCGTGTGCTTGGCGAACGGGGCTTTGGAGAGAGGGAGAGAGAGAGAGAGAGAAGGGTGGAGTTCACATCTCGAGCCGATTGCGGGGGGGGGGCTGGCCAGATTTGCACAGGTAGAGTTTGGAAAGCTACTACCCGGGAGGCGCGATTCTGCCTGCGTGTGCACGTGGATGATGGAGGCTCCATCCTTCCATTTTGCTTTCAAGTGCTGGACGAAGTTCCCAAACATCAAATCGATGAGGGCCAGCCTTTGGCTAGGCTGATTAAAAGTTTATTTAAAGAAAAAGGGGGTTATATTTTTGTTTGTCACTCTTTGTCTGTGTATGCGAGGCCTCAATCATGACTTATTTATTAAATTTGGTGTATTATTGTTCTTGTAATCTTCATTATTTTCCTTATAAATACGTTTCATTCAATGTATTCCCTTCTAAAGAAACTGCATTTCTTGCATTAGTAGTGGGGTTCATGGATCAAACCCCCTCGTGCTGTCCTTCCATTCCATTTGAGTACTCCTACTCCATCCGCTGCTGCCCTCACTGGGCTCTGTCGTCTTCCCCCATAGAGCAGCGTTGCCATACGCCATA
Source organism: Eptatretus burgeri (assembly GCF_056783735.1). Classification (NCBI taxonomy): domain Eukaryota; kingdom Metazoa; phylum Chordata; class Myxini; order Myxiniformes; family Myxinidae; genus Eptatretus; species Eptatretus burgeri. The sequence continues at coordinate 5,546,310 of NC_140970.1, read as the reverse complement.
CCCTTCGAGCGCGAGCTGAAATCTATGTCAATGAGCATGTCCGCCTCCTAGGAATAAGGACCGCTTGACTGTCCCAGGAGGTAGGTCGGTGTTTACCGCCTGGCTACCGCAAATTTAGGTCATGGGATTCGTACCTCAGCTCGATGACTGCTGACAGGAGCGGGATTTGAACCCGGCCACCTCCACGACAATATGTACAAATAGAATGAGTACGTCTATAAAGTACAGTTTTCACTATTAGAATGTGAGTGCATCTCTACAATATGTATCAAGCCAAATTATTAAGAAAAAGAAGAAAAAAAATCAGAATTAAAAAAAAATAATAAAAAAAAAAAAAAAAAAAAAAAAACACCAGTTGATCATCCCCGCCTGCTTACTTTTTTATTTATTTATGTTGTCAAACATCCCGGAGGGGGAACCCACACTCACGTCCGATAAAAGCAGTGTTGTGAAGTAGCTGCACCGCTTAAAAAGTATCCCCATGGGGGACTGATGGTTACTTCAATAAGCGAGATTACCTTACTGCCCTGATGCAAACTAAACAATAACACACAAAAATATACCATCAGAGATGGGGAATCCCCCACCATTGAATGAAAAAGGTCATACATATTCCAGATGAGGGAGGTGAACTGGAAACAAGACACCATTTGGTCATAATCTCGAAAAAGATCCCCAGGGGTGAGGAACGTAGTAACCAAAAATAATTGAAATCAGATAAGCGGTTTTCCATTTATTACAAAAAACATTTTTTTCAAGATTGCCGCCCCAGTCGACCATCTTGGATCCGGCCACGGCCAAAATCAATAGGGTTCTTCCTTTTCAGGTGGTACATGTGTGACCCAAATTTCAAATCGATGTGGTGAACAGTTTATGAGTTATCGCACTCACAGCTATAAATGTTGACGCCCGGACGGACGGACGAGGTGCGATAATTTTGTCACGGTATTATTATTTATTCATGTGACCGCATTTCAGGCCAGTAAGTCCCAAGAGCAGTAATAAACATTTTCATTTCATGGCTGGAAAATCTTGTTGGCATAATGACGTATTGACCAAGTTTACTGGCTACTATAATGGAATCGATTCTGTCTCTCTCAACTTTTAAATTCCGATTCCATTTTAATTTTAAATTCCGTGACCAAATGGACGACCTGGGTGACAACAATATCCCCCTTCCGCCACGCGGCGGGGGATAAAAACAACTAAACACAACAAAAACTAAAACTAAATTTGGTGGGTTAGAAAGGTTCTTCATTTTTGAAGGACAGATGGAAGGAAGGACATCCCAAATATTGAGGCGGTTTGCCGCACTTAAAAAATCCATATTTTTGTGTACGACTCTTGCCACCATTCTTTGAATCTATCATTTTCCGAATGTCAATACCGAGTTTTCATTGATTCCAGCGAACCACGGCACCGAGAGCTGTACTGCCGCCTTCCATTCAATGCCACTTTCCGTTTCTGTGCACGATATACGAGCATACTGATCTGTGTACGTCTGCGTACAGGAGTTCCATCGCAGCTCCTGCAGCAAAATTGAGTGCACCCTTCGGATAAAAAAGATGCAAAACAAGTAGCAGTACATTCAAAGTACACCGCCATCGTGCCAAAAAAAAAAAAAAATCCTCCAGCATGCGACATTGCCGCCATGCAGCACATGAAGATGGAATTTGGAGGGAGCGGTGTACTTCTGAGGTGAATGTGTACAAATGCACTTCAAGGTAAATATCTAAAAATGATACTTGCTCACCATGCAGCATAGGAAGACGGATTTGGAGTGTGTGGTGTGCAATAATTGATTGCGTAATTAAAATAATTGATTTCTCAATCAATTGCCTCATAGTAGACCGAAACCACCACTGTTTCATCCAAATCTGTAACTCTGAAAATCAATTCATCAAAAAATGAATCAACTGATTGATTAAGGTCATCACACCTCCGCCACGTAATGCATGATCCACGAGAACATATCGGGCCCAATACATTTTTGAAATATTATGCTATATCGTACGATGTCGTTTTTGGCCCGATCTCTCAATGGTGAAGAATCACTTTAAAAACTCTAGTAGACGGATCCGGATACAGATCTTCACCAAAATCAAATAAACTCTTCCTTGTTACACACCCAACATGTCTACCAAGTTTCATCCGAATCCATCCACAACTTGAGATATTGTGCTGTACACACGACAGAAGTAAGTAGACACATAAAATATATTTATTTCATCTGTACAAGCTTTACTCAGCGATTTGTCCTTATATTAAACTATTTACTTGCAGAAACGAGTTCCTGGGTCGTGATTGACAATCAACTATGCCTCAAACACAGGGAGCACATGACCTTTGCAATTTTCAGAGGACAAATAGTTGGCAAATTGGAAGGTTGAGTCAGCCAGCATGACATAGCTCAGAACCTTGGCATTCTGCTTTCTACGGTCAATCGGGTGATTGTGCAATTAACCAGCGAAGGCAAGGAATCCACAGCTTCCCATTCTGGTCGAACTGGGCCCTCAGAAAGGTGTCTTCGAGCTGTCAAACGGTCCATTGAGAAAACTACACATTGCAAAGAGGCAGATGTTGCAGAGGAGGTCTAAGTTGGCTCAAGAAATGCCATGCAGTACCTTCATCAACTGGGCTACTATGGGAGAGCAGCTCGGAGAAAACCTCTTCTTAGACGAGCCAACATTCAAAGGAGAAAGAAATGGGCTGACGAGATGGCAAACAGGCCATTGGAGTTTTGGCAAACTGCCATTTTTTCAGACGAGTCCCAATTTGCTCAATTTTCTGACAGTGGATGCATATGGGTCTGGAGACTTCCCAGTCAAGTGTTCTCTTTGAACCGGTTGCAGCTAAATGTCAAACACGGTGGTTCTTTCAGTGATGTTGTGGGGAGCAATCTGGAGCACTGGTTGATCAGAGCTTGTGGAGTGTGTTCGCTACACCAACTCCACGATACACATTTCTATCCTTGAGGATGGAGTTCTCCCAGTCTTCTCCACTGGTCAGATGGTCAAAAAAAAATCTGTTAATGGAAGATGGAGCTCCATGCCATACTCCAAAAAAGACCAAAGAATGGCAGGACAGAAATGGGATCAAGCGACTTCCCTGGCCAAGTCAGTTTCCTGATGTGAATCCCATTGAACACCTCTGGGCCAGATTGGATCGAGCTCTGTGGAAAAAAGTCCAGGAAACCAACATCACAGGCAGAATTGCTAACCAATTTGCATGAAGCCTGGGCAGAAATCCCACAAGAGAAAATTTCGGAACTCATTAATTTTGTCTCTGAAAGAGTGAAAGCATTGAAATCTGTAAATGGCAAGTCCACAAATTACTAGTGTATGTATTAAAATGGATCAAATGTTAAATAAATAAATTCTTTAAAAATCATGGTGTCCATTTACTTCTGTAATGTCTCTGTATATCGTTTTTGACCCCATCTCTCAATGGTGAAGAATCACTTAAAAATTCTAGTAGTTGGATCCGGATCCCGATCTTCACCAAAATCTAATCAGTTCGTCCTTGTCACACACTGAACCTGTCCACAAAATTTCATCCAGATCCGTCCACAATTTTTTGAGATATCCTGTACACAAATAGACAGACAGACATAAAGCGGTGAAAACAACCTCCTCCACCTTTGGTGGCAGAGGTAATTAGAATGCCTGTAAAAAAAAAAACAAAAAAAAAAAAACACATAACTGTCAAGGATCTGTAATCTGATTGCCCTTTCCAGCATAAATGCTTTGCATACAAAGTGATTCTCAAAAATAAAATAAAAATATATATAAAATAAGGTCTAATCGAAACAAACAGCTCATGATGCTGAGGACCAAGTACAAAATTTGATAGCCAATATGGATTCATGAAATGGCTACTCATCCTAATTCACAAGACAAGTCTCTCAATATCCAATTCACATTAAAATATATCATGTCTACTTTTGTCATCACAAACATGATTTTTGTGTAAGCTAACCTACAAGACAATGACAAATGAATGAATGAAGAAATAAATAAATAATTTAAAAAAAATAAAATAAACACTCCATACTATTTTAATCAAAGGTTCCACGACAGCTTGGTGATCGGTCAACATTAATGTTCAAACCAAACCCAAGGTTGGTTGTTATATACAATGTCAAACCTCATGGAGAAGCTGGAACATAGAGCGGATGACGACGTAACAGTACAAAAGCAAGAGGAAGGGAAGCGTAACAGACACCATCGGTATTGGTATCTATATTATAAAGCAGGAATGTCCGTCCAACACTGAACTGCTCCCTTAGTTTTGGGGCCCTGGGCATGTCCTAAGGTAGGTGAGAGGTTTCATAAATACGTTAATACAATGATTTTTTACTTTCAATCCGTACTCAACTTCAGAATGACATTTCTCTGTTAATACTTCACGAGTGTTTGTAACATTATATTTTGTTATATTAATGCTGTAGCGTTAATCTGTGATTCAAATGATGCCGTTTCGAATTGAACTGTAGAGAGATAGAGTTTAATAAAATAATGAGGAAATAATGCGAGGGTTTCCACCCATGAGATTCGCAGTATGCCTGGTGTTGGCTTAACGGTTAGGGTTGCGGGGTTTGGATCCTAAGGTCCTAAGTTCAAATCCCGCTCAGCTGTTGAATTAATACCAGGTGGGGTTAACTCGACCAGTCATCCTTCCAAGGTCGGCAAAATGAGTGCCAGCTTGCTGGTATACTGTGTCGGAGTGGCGACCCGTCCAGGATTGTGCCCAATAGCCAAGGAGACTGCTTAGGCAGCACCAATGCTCTGCACAGAGCATGGTCCTCCGAGCTGCAGTGTCTTTTGCCCAAGTTCTTCACGAACCGGCTCCCTCGCAGAGGTCGCAATCATCAACTCTCTCTCTCTCACTCGTTATTTATAAATCGTTTATTAAACAAAATTATATTTACTGGACGTTGGTTGGCTCCAGTTTTGCCTCAACAGGGCTACCTTACCAATTTGCATCTGAAAATTTTAGAGCATCCATTTTGGATCTTCGATTCAGCAAAGGTCCATCTATTTATCAAGTACACGATGAGCACCAAAGCGGTGAGATGAATTTTAGATGCTATTTAATATTCTCACATGAAAAAGCAAAGCTCCTTTAGAGGAATACTGGACTTTGTCAAGGCCAGTATCGGAACAATAGGTTTTGACCAAGTGAAAGTTAGTTGGCACATGTTCGCCGCCATTGAAAGCAAAGTAAAAAGCTCACGTTTCAGATGTAACCGTCGTCGAAACAAGCAGAGGCTAATGAAATATGCAAGTTCCAACAATCGTATCAAACGCCAAAAGAACAGCAATGACGTGGTTCGTTGCCCCCCCCCCCAAAAAAAAATAACGAATATTTCCAGGAACAATAAACCTGCATGAGTCTTCCCTTCTGCCTCTTTCCCAAATTATCAATGATGTAACATTCCCTTGAGATGCTCTTTTATCAGGACTTTTGTTCTGCAGATTAAGCAAGATACATCTGATGGGAAAACGATGCTTCAACAGCAGCATCACGTGGCAACATCCCCCCCCCCCCCAGGGTATGGCGATTGTACCATCTGGTAAAACGGATCCTAAAGGTGCATTTTTCTCCCTTTGTGCGAACACAGTTCAAGACTATGATGAATAATCATACCTCGTGGTACAAGGGGGAAAAAAAAAATATATATATATATAAATAAATATAATCATACCTCGTGGTACAAGGGGAAAAAAAAAATATATATATATATATATATATAATCATACCTCGTGGTTCAAGGAAAAAATAAAAATAAAATAAATTAAAATAATAATAAATATATCATACCTCGTGGGGACAAGGAAAAAAAAAATAAAACAAAATAATAAATAAAATAATAAATATATCATACCTCGTGGTGCAAGGAAAAAATAAAATATATATATATATTTGAAAAATAAATGCCAACTCGACGAGTACCGAGTCCCTGTAGTTCCAGAAAGTCAAACACGACGTGAAAACCTCTGCTGGGCACTTAAGGGGGAGCGGGGGGCGGTGAAGAAAAAGAAAATGGCGCGAGCGAAGGGGAGAGAAAAAAAAAAACTCCACAAAGCGCACAAATCGCCACACGTACCTCAGCGAATGAAACCGCCTCAACACATCAATGAAATCACAGACATAACGAACCGTGAAGGAGCATTAAATGATTAAACAAAATCTATGAAGCATACTCTACCATCGAGGACAATATTTCTACACCAAACGCACCTCACCTCGACAAGACGTCGTTATGCGCGAGGAATCGTGATGCGTGATGCGTGATGACGTGCACGTAGCTCTCTTCAATTGGTTCCGAGAGTCACGTGTTTTCAGAACGTCACTGAATTCGCCTCGTCACGTGGTTGCTCATTTGCCTCGTTCTGTGGTAACAAAACGAAAATCGTATTTTTTTTCCCAACAATACTGCGGACAGATTTATGAGGAGGAATTTGAGCATTTACAATTGATATTTTCAATTATCCTGTCAGAACGAAGAATGGAGATGAAATACGATGTATACAAAATGTCTCTTTTTTTTTTTATTTGGAAGTTTTTATTTTTGGCACTTCGCTTCCATTCTGCAAGTCTTATTTTTTTATTTGTGGCATCTGACAGCTCACATAGTGCTGCCCTTGAGCTCCGTCCAAATTTTACAAACTTCTAATTGAACTTCCTTCGATGTACTTTTCCAGAAATGTCCTCTCGTATCTTTGAATTAATGATTTAGACAGCACCTCTCTGCCATTTTTGGACGATTTCAACGGAACGCAAGGTCGTTATAAATTGATATGTCCCGTCATGGTAAAGGGAAATCCAAGATGGGTTGTCATGGTAACGCCGGTAAAAATGAAGACGGTGTCACGTGACTGCGGCTCTGACACTGCCCTCCCCCACAGTGTCATGTATTTTGTGTACGGCCCCGAAGTCTCGTGAATATCAGACCAATCAATGTGAATAAGTACGTGAAAGTGCACACATGAATATTTCGTTTGTTAATCACTTGAAGGTATTTTGAAGAAAAACAGTAAGCGTGACTAAAAATATATAGCGTCATTGTATATGGAGCAAGAAATTGCAAAGAAGTAGTTTTAAACAAGACAGATCATTTCACAATTCGAGCATCAACGGGGTATATAGATTGCAGTAGATCTGAGAACCTGTGCGGACTCATTCATTCCTTGGGATAAATCATCTTGAATCACCTCGAAGGACCAGACGCCGAACCACTGAATCCTCTGGTTTGGTAGAAGACGGTGTGTGATTAGATTAAGATTTAAGTATAATTGGATCCCATTATAAACGCGTGGGGGTGTTGATGAGGATGGAACTAAAATAAGAACTTAGAACAAGGAAGGAAGGTGTTGAGTGCTGTGTTTTCTATCTATACCAATATGGAATAGGCAAAGCCTCGAAGCGAACGTAGAATTCTTCTTACATTCGCTTCTGACTTGACCTATAACCTCAACATTACCTTCACAACAACAACTACACCGCCGAGAACAGGATCTCATCTGAAAAAAAAAATTCCTCAACATTACCTTCACAACGACAACTACACCGCCTAGAACAGAATCTCATCAAACAAAAAAAATATATATATGTGTATATATATATATATATATGTATATATTGTTGAGGTTACCAAATTCGCAAACCACCATTCAGGTCCCTTAGGTGAGGTATCTCGGTAAGTACATGTGTAGTTAGGCCCAAACCCGTTGTCTAGTGGGAATACATGTCATTTATGCGAGCTGCGACTCTTCAGGATAGCCGTTTTTCTTTTACTATCTTTATTTTGGACCAACCGCCATGATTACCACCACAACCACAACATCAACCACCAACCACAACGCCGCTTCACCACAACCGCCACGACCTTCACGTCACACCTCGCAACCGTAGCATCGCCACCGTTCTTGCCCCGCTGTGGGTACCGGTGTTGGACTCGTGCAGGGCGCGCGCCGAACAGCGTGTACAAAATCACGGATTTTGTGCTTCAAAAACGGATCAAAAACGACACACGCCCACTTTTTGCCGTCCAATCGGTGAGCGAGGGGCGATTTGGCCCCGCCTCCAGGACGATCGATATATGCAAATTTGTGGATCAAAAAGCCTTCACGCCCACTTTTTCTCGGGCCAATGGGGAGCGAGGTGAAAGGTCAAAGGGAGGGGGTCAAAGGCGAAGCTACGGGGGGATAAAAGGACCGTGTTCGTCAGTCAGGAGGAGAGTCCAAAGAAGAGTGGAGAGTAGGAGAGTCCAAAGAAGAGTCGAGAGTCGGAGAGTCCAGAGGCGGAGAGGCGGAGAGTAGGAGAGTCGGAAGCAGAGGGTCAAGACTTCGCGGGCGGTGGAGCTGCTCGTCGTGTGCGTTGGAGTCGGAACGGAGGGGACGAGCTGTGGAAAGGCGGCGACGCCAGACGAGGGGGTGCTCGCGTCGTGCAGGAAGCTGCACCCGAGGGAGGCCGACAGCGCGACCTGGCCGAGGTGGAGACGCTCGTCGCACATAATAAAGATCCTCTATACCCCGAGCATCAGCAACCCCTCCTGTTTCCCCCCGCGCTGAGATAGTGCGACCAAGGGGGCCCCTTTCCCACCCCCTGCCAGACACTGTCCGCGAGGCCCGCGGGGTTGGGGCGCCATCGCCGCTCCGCGTCTCATCACCAGACGGGTAGGCGCGACCCGGTCTCGGCCTCAGGCCCGCCTCATTCTTGGGGATATTCTTTTCCTTGGTTTTGGGTATGTGTTGTCGGCGCCGTCTGTGAGGTAGAATTGTATAAGTGTTGCCGTGTGCTCGGTAGTCGGTATTAGCTCTGCATTGTGTTTTCGCTTTTACATTTGCTTTTTGTGTAAATTGCATTGTGTCTTTTCTGTGTGCATTTGGTGGAATTGTATATGTGTGCTTCCCGTGTGCCGCAAATAAATGTGCTTTTGTGTTGAACTGTTTCCCGCTTCGCTTCGTCATTTCTCCCATTGAATCCTCATCTTGCTTCACGTAAAGGGTTGGTAGTGGGCTGAATACGCCCGATAATTAATCGAACCGTCGAGGTCGACGATAACACCGCTCGGTTATTCTGATAGTACGGAACGGGTCGCTTAAGTGGCCCGTGTCCGAAGTCGACCTGCGGCGAGGTGCGATCGCCCGGTCTACCCTCCGCGTGGGTACTTAGGTAGGTCGAATTTGGCGAGCAACCCTATCCCACGCGGGGGCTGATTGGCTCGATCGCGGTGAGACCGAAAGGTCCACCCGTGACTGGTTCCCGGCGTTAGGCCGAGAGGGTCACGACTGGATTGTCCGTCCGGTGGGCGACGTGCCGCGATTCGAGTTACGTGGCCGTCAGCACGCCGGCGGGCGCGAATACCGCAACAATATATTACCTCAACATTACCTTCACAACGACAACTACACCGCCTAGAACAGGATTTCATCGAAAAAAATTAATATTACCTCAACATTACCTTCACAACGACAACTACACCGCCTAGAACAGGATCTCATCTAAAAAAATTAATATTACCTCAACATTACCTTCACAACGACAACTTCACCGCCGAGAACAGGATCTCATCTAAAAATATGTATATATATATATATATATATATATATATATATATATATATATATATGTATATTACTTCAACATTACCAAAACAACGACAACTATACCGCCTAGAACAGGATCTGATCTAAAAAAATATATTACCTCAACATTACCTTCACATCGAAAACTACACCGCCTAGAACAGGATCTCATCTAAAAAAATTAATATTAGCTCAACATTACCTTCACAACGACAACTACACCGCCTAGAACAGGATCTCATCTAAAAAAATTAATATTACCTCAACATTACCTTCACAACAACAACTACACCGCCGAGAACAGGATCTCATCTAAAAAAATTAATATTAGCTCAACATTACCTTCACAACGACAACTACACCGCCTAGAACAGGATCTCATCTAAAAAAATTAATATTACCTCAACATTACCTTCACAACAACAACTACACCGCCGAGAACAGGATCTCATCTGAAAAAATATATATTACCTCAACATTACCTTCACAACAACAACTACACAGCCTAGAACAGGATCTCATCTAAAAAATATATATTACCTCAACATTACCTTCACATCGAAAACTACACCGCCTAGAACAGGATCTCATCGAAAAAAATTAATATTAGCTCAACATTACCTTCACAACGACAACTACACCGCCTAGAACAGGATCTCATCTAAAAAAATTAATATTACCTCAACATTACCTTCACAACAACAACTACACCGCCGAGAACAGGATCTCATCTAAAAAAATTAATATTAGCTCAACATTACCTTCACAACGACAACTACACCGCCTATAACAGGATCTCATCTAAAAAAATTAATATTACCTCAACATTACCTTCACAACAACAACTACACCGCCGAGAACAGGATCTCATCTGAAAAAATATATATTACCTCAACATTACCTTCACAACAACAACTACACAGCCTAGAACAGGATCTCATCTAAAAAAAATATATTACCTCAACATTACCTTCACATCGAAAACTACACTGCCTAGAACAGGATCTCATCGAAAAAAATTAATATTAGCTCAACATTACCTTCACAACGACAACTACACCGCCTAGAACAGGATCTCATCTAAAAAAATATATATATATATATATATATATATATATATATATTACCTCAACATTACCTTCACAACAACAACTACACAGCCTAGAACAGGATCTCATCTAAAAAAAATATATTACCTCAACATTACCTTCACAACGACAACTACACCGCCTAGAACAGGATCTCATCTAAAAAAATTAATATTACCTCAACATTACCTTCACAACAACAACTACACCGCCGAGAACAGGATCTCATCTGAAAAAATATATATTACCTCAACATTACCTTCACAACAACAACTACACAGCCTAGAACAGGATCTCATCTAAAAAAATAAATACTACAAGCGAACGTAGAATTCTTACATTCGCTTCTGATTTTACCTATAACTTGTTCACAACTGTATATGCAATTTCCAGTTACTTCGGCCTGGATTTGGGATCAGCGATAAAATAATGTAAATCACGATTAAAAATTATTTTTTCATGATGTGGGAGATATCTTTATTAAAATCAGTGGAGGAAATATACACCATGTGTGATATTTGGGTCTTTCATGTCTCCGACGATGCCTTTATCTCCTGGTATGCATTATTCCCCATGACAAAAACCGGAAACAAAAAAAAACAGAAGCAAAAAAAAACGGAAGCAAAAGGGTCATAGCCAACGACTCGGATTCCAAATTGCAAGGGTACTGTGTTGTTGTTGTTGTTTCCTATTCTCTCATGTGCATGCGTTAAGTAATATTCACAAGATAGAAATAAAACCCAATCGTGTTTATACACCGCACAGTGTTTAAAAAAAAACCAGAAGCAAAAGGGTCATAGCCAACAACACGGATACCAAATTGCCAGGGGTATTGTGTTGATGTTGTTGTTGTTGTTGTTTCCGTTTCCGTTTCCTATTCTCTCATGTGCACGCGTTAAGTATGAAGCTCACTGCGTTCGCTAATAAAAGCGTGCGTACGTGAGTGCTGTTCACAAAGCATAACATATTCTCTCGAATAACTCCCCAACCCCCCCCCCCCCCACCTGTCTCTCTGTGTCTCTCTGTGTCTCTCTGTCTCTGTGTCTCTGTGTCTCTCTGTGTCTGTGTCTCTGTGTCTCTGTGTCTCTGTGTCTCTGTGTCTCTGTGTCTCTGTGTCTCTGTGTCTCTCTCTGTCTCTCTCTATCTCTCTCTGTCTCTCTCTGTCTCTCTCTCTGTCTCTCTCTCTGTCTCTCTCTCTGTCTCTCTCTCTCTCTCTCTCTCTCTGTCTCTGTCTCTGTCTCTGTCTCTCTCTGTCTCTCTCTGTCTCTCTCTGTCTCTCTCTGTCTCTCTCTGTCTCTGTCTCTCTCTCTCTCTCTCTGTCTCTCTCTCTCTCTCTCTCTCTCTCTCTCTCTCTCTCTCTCTCTCTCTCTCTCTCTCTCTCTCTCGCTCTTTCCCCCTCCCTCCTCTCTCTCTCTTTCCCCTCCCTTCTCTCTCTCTTTCCCCCTCCATCCTCTCTCTCTTTCCCTCCCTCCTCTCTCTTTTTTCCTCTCTCTCTCTTTCCCCCTCCCTCCTCTCTCTCTTTCTCCCTCTCTTTCCCCCTCCCTCCTCTCTCTTTTTCCTCCTCTCTTTCCCTCTCCCTCCTCTCTTTCCCTCTCCCTCCTCTCTCCCCGACTCCTCTCTATCACCCCCCCCCCATGTCAGTGTTCCCGTCAACAAAGCGATGGTTGGTATTGGCTAGTAATGCATATAGACATGTTGCAGGATGTGACGCAATATGTGGGAGGTATTTGCTGGGTTGGGCCAGAGCAATTGGCATGGATTCGTGAGCTTATACAAGTATTATGACCTGTTTGCTTTATACTGCCCATCCATCCATTGGGACCAGTTCAGAGCGTTCGTGCTACCTCAGCAGTCTCCTTGGCTATTTGACACAATCCTGAACGGGTCACAACTCCAACACAGGATACCAGCATGCTGGCACTCGTTTTTGCCGACTTCGGAAGGATGGCAGGCAGAGTCAGCCCTACCTGGTATTGATTCAACAACCGAGTGGGATTTGAACTCAGGATCCTAGGATCCCACCCCACCACCCTAACCAGTAAAGGTCCCCTGACATGTGAAAGTACATAAATTTCATTTATATATGTCCTAGAGGAGTTTTTCATCGTGATTTCAAATCTGACTGTTTTTTCACAATACTCATTCTGTAAAATGTAAAATTAAAAAAACAAACGTCTTCGGGAACGCCCCTAAAAATTCTCCTGAAAGGGGCGTAACCCACATGACGTCAACTATAGTATGTCAAAGGCTTCACGCTAATTACTCGGGTTGGCGGTTCACGTGATTCTACTGGCTTGCTGTGTGTTTCCACATTTGAACAGTCGACTCAATCGCTTCGTTCATTTCTGCTTTAAAAAAATCGAACATTTGGTTTTGAATAATGGATGACATGGATTTTCATTTGTCTGGTAGCGTCAGTGAGTGTGAGAGAAATGAAGGATTTTGGTCTGAATCACATGGAGAATTGTCGGATAACATAGTCGTGGGAGGTGAAGTTCAGGCAGCTGGAAATGGAGTACGGCCTTACCAGTTCGAGGCCGAAGCAGGACAAGCAGAGGAAAATGGCGATGAAATTCCCAGAGTTCATGATGATCGGGAGGACATCGAAGGAAGACTTGGCAATAACAACTGGTAAGACTAAATCCTATTCATAATTCAATCATGTAAATTCGACTTGCATACTACTCAATATCAGAATATTTCAGTGAGGTGACGTGAACAGCGCAGCGCAGTGGACATGCTGCTTCGCGGCAAATTAATCACAAACAAGGCCAGCGCATGTCATCGGCCGTATCTCTCCACGCATAAAACGAAGCAATCTTGCTGTCCAGATACGATGAAAACTTGTGTGCAGAACACCCCTTGTGACACAAATGTCTCGAGTCGTCCGATAAATCTGACGTTCTGTTGCATTTTTATTTATTTTATTCCTACTGTCGTCATGTAGTACCAGTAGAAAACAAAGAAAAGAGAATAATAAAATAAGGCTACAGCACGTCAGATTTATCGGCCTAGTTCGACGGACGACGGATTTATCGGACTAGTCTAGACTCTCGAGTTGACAAGTAACTTGTATTAGCATGCACACAATGTATAAGTCAATGCGTAAGAGTCCCGAGGATATGAGGCCGTGTAATAGGACAGATAAATTTGTCTTTCAGAGTCGTGCAAACATTTTTTCCCCTTTTCTTTTATTACATCATTTTGGCTGAATGTTAATGAATAGCATGCTAATGGAAGCAGTACCTTCACTTTCGAATAAACACATGTATGTCGAGTGCAGCCATACCTGTATGGCTTGCATGTATGTGGAATCGTACCTATCCCAGCAGGCTGGTTTCAACGAACAATTCAATAAGCTGCAAAATGTGGGTGCAGGTTTTTCACATTGTTTGATTTTAAAATTATCTCCTTGCGCCTTGAAATGATGCAATATTAATCTTTAGTATTTTACTTGTATGTCCCTGTCATTTTTTTTTTTAATGGAAAGGTTCAACAGTCACATTTTATATTTTGTGTACATGGTATAGCCCTTTATTGTGCATACATGTATTGGATTTGTATACGACTACAACAAGGTAGTAAAGGGATAAATAATTTCCTCGTGATTGTTGTGCATACACGGCTCAGAAGCAGAATTTCTTGTGTCTGTGTGTGAGGAATGAGGGGTTGGGATGAATAGAGGGATGAATAGAGCCCGTGATCAAAGTCACTGTCTTCGAAGTGGGCGCTGCAAATGACGCTCGTGTCGCTGGGGCCTTTCCAGTTTCCCCTCGTCAACTTCACTTTAGATGTCCATATTCTCTGACGATTAACATCTTTCGGCTATACATGAAGGCTTACGCCGTCTTTGCTTGTATTGCTGCATCCTGCTACGATACATCTTGCAGGCATTTTCGAAAGTACGGCCAAAACTCTTAAAAACTTTCGCAAAACAATCACCGGAATTAAGACGATCACAGAGATTGCACTAACATGTGCAAAATGCATTTGTACGTACTTTATAAGGCGCGCGACATCTCGACTCTCGAGTCAATGCACTCTGTGCGAGTTTCTGTATGTGACGTCACGCTGCGATTCGCTGAAGTCAATTGTTTTAAGGGGCGGGGCATAGCAAGTTGTGAATAGCTCCAGAAATGATTTAAATATTACTCTAATTATCCCACTTTTGATTTAAAAAAAAACATGGTGATTTCTTCACTAGGAAGGTTAAGTTAGTATATAAATAACAAGAAAGTTTTGCAGGTCAGGGGACCTTTAAGCCAACACCAGGCATAATACAGTTTATACTGTAATATACAGTTAAGCTTTCGTGGTTATTGAGTCCTTGAAAACACCCAAAGTGACACAATGTCAGAAGTTCTGCAACAGTTTTAAAGAAACCAAGTCGACCCGTGACAAATGGTGAAAACGCAGCGGCAAGCACACCAAGTGCCACCTTCACCATCCAACCTCTGGCACTATTCTATTTCTCAAAGCCAAGATAAATGGATTTGAAATTTTGAGAGATTCCGACTGGCCAGCAATTTGCATACTTCGTCTCAGGAAAACCAGGTGAACATGTTGGTATACTGTAGGGCGAACGAAGCACATGATGTGCTGAGATGACAGAGCTTCGATGTGAATGAACGGCTGCAATACAGTGTCGTGAAAGAGAGCTTTGACAAGTTTTTTTGTCTCGAAGAAAAACGTAATTAACGAGAGAGCCAAATTTAATCGGACTGTAACAGATCACTGAGCCAGGAAACTAGTTTGTCACATCCTTATATGTGCTAGCCAAAAACTACAATTATGGGCTACTTCATGATGAGCTTATCAGGGACAGATTAGTTGTTGGTCTGAGAGATGCTATGCTGTCAGAAAGAATGCAGTTGGACAAGGATGGAACCCTCGCTAAAGCCAAAGGTATTGTGAAACAATCGGAGGGGATAAAACGGCAGCAGACAAATATAAGGGGCGATTTGAACAGTGCGATAGATGCTTTAATAGCTGACAAACACAAGCAGTCATACAAGGCAAAACCACTTGTGTAGGCAAGGCCAGCTATACAGCAGAGCAAGCCGTATCAGAGAATCTGCCCAACATGCGGAAAATGGTCAACACATATGAGATGGCAGTGCCCAGCTAAAGGAGTAATATGCCACAGATGCTGGAAAAGGGGACACTTTCGCAAAGTTTGCAAATCGGTTAAAGCAGTGCACGCTCTGACAGAGAACAGTAGCCTTTTCCGAGGTGTAGTAGAAACAGAAGATGCGTCGTCGGTTGAAATTCACAGAAGAAATAGCAAAGTGAAGTTTAAAATTGACACAGGAGCCGACGTAACTGTCATCCCTGAGAATGTGTACAAAGGCATTACAGAGGAGTGTAACAAGTACAAGGGAGGTAGCAAGGGCAGCCTGACCAAAGTCCAGAAACCACTGTTTGGACTAGGGGGAGTTCCTCCCTTAGTGATAGGTGTCGACAGTGAGATGCTGTGCAATGGGGAGAAGACTGCAAAAGAGGATATTTATAGAGTCAGAAATCTACATACATCTCTTCAGCAGGCCAGTGATAGCCAAGCTCAATTTAGTGCCCAGGCTAGCTAGCATTAATACTGAAATGCTAAAGAAGACTTGCCCAAATATATGCAGTGGTCTAGGGATGGTTCAGCAGATCCCAAGAGCTTTACCCCATTTCAACCGGTTCACTGCAGTCTGTGCTTCCACAAAGGAAGATGGATCACATTTGATAGGACGGTCAGCAATGCGGATTGTAACACCACTGACATCCAACTCAACAGCTGGTGGGTCAGGTTAGTACAGCCGCTCAAAGTAATTGGCCCAGTGGGCCTTCACTTCAGACTCCTCTGTCAAGAGCCTACCGAGTGCCATTCTACTTTGTGCTGTTTTGCCAAGTTGTCAATATACGAGTGATTTTTCATTACTAGGCAATTTTTTTATTTTTATTTTTTACATAAGTATGTTGATTGCCTCCTCTTTTGGCCTTTTGGCCCAAATTGGGCCAAATTTTCTAAATTCCTCAATTTTAATCTGATTAACTTGAAAGTTGAAGAGCATTTGCATGTCAGGTCACTGAATTCAACCATCTATAACTTTTGAGGTAAACATAGGCCAAAAGGTCAAAATATGCCAAAAGGCCAATTTGGGCCAAATTTTCAAAAATCCTCAATTATCATTGGATTGATTTGAAATTTGAAGAGGATATATATTGCAGGTCACTGAATTCAACTAGCCAATTATTTTTGAGGTCAACATAGGCCCAAGGTCAACAACTAAGTGGTATTTCTAAAATCCTCAATTTTCATCCGATTGATTACAAATTTTAAAATGATTTACATCTCATGTCACAGAATTCAACCACCTATGATTTTAGGTCAATATTGGCCAATTGGTCAAAATAGGCTGAAACATCAACATGGGACACATTTCTGAAGTTCTTTCTAAAATTGTCAATTTTCATCCGATTTATCTTGACATTTTCAAAACATTTGCATATCAGCTTACTGAATTCAAACACCAATTATTTTGAGGTCAAAATAGGGCAAAAGGTCAACATCGGCCAAATTTCTGAAATTGTCAATTTTCATTCGATTGACTTGAAATTTGAACAGGATTTTCATATCAGTTCACTGAATACAACCACCAATGGTTTTTGAGGTCAGCACATGCCAAAAGGGCAACATAGAACAAATACTCAACAACTTAGGATCACTTTATAAAATCTTCAATTTGCATATGATTGACTTGAAATTTGAACAGGATTTGCATGGCAGGTCAAAAAGTCAACACAGTCCTAATTTCTAAAATTGATTGAAAGGGCCAAAAATTAAAGAACAGGTTTTGGGTCGCTGATGACTTCGCGTGATTCGAAGGTTGTAAGCACATTTAGTTAGGGAATTTTAGCAAATTGTATTGACCATCTGTGAAAAAATTGCTTACCAAAAAATTTCTTCACTAACGTATTCATCTAGGTGTCTACTAACACCTATCAATTAGTGCAAACCCAAATCCTTGTGGAAAATTCTGGGGAGCCAATCAAAGTTCGGGTGCTCAGAGGGCCTGCGCGAAAAAATCGGAAAAATTAACTTTTGCCAATATTGACTTGTGGGATGTCTAACCAGGGGTTTTTTGAGGTGCTGAATTAATTCCAACCATGAGGTTTGAGGAAAAATGAATCCCTGGCCGTAAAATATTGATATGATACATTTTTAGACATCTCAGACTGTGTTTTGCGGTAATTTGGCTCAATTGATTCAGATTGTTCAAATTGTGCTGAAACCAGCATACAACATTTTTGAAACCACACTCATGCGTGAGGCAAAATCCTCCGGTGGTCTAAACAGAGGCCGCTTTCGGAATGAGTCTTCTCATAAGTCATGGGTTCAGACTCTGAACCACTTCTCGTTCATTCACCAAGAGCGAGAAAGAAGCATGGTCAAATGTGGGGTACCTGTCCACACCGACGTTAAAAGAGCACAAATGAAGAGAGATAACGATACTGTCAACACCATAGTTGGGTGGTTGGAGGAAGTCAACCCTTTTGATTCCACACGGGACAAGAAGACTCTGGTGTCCTTCTCAACTGGGTTCAGCAGCACTCCCGAAGACCAAGCAGAAGAAGTTGGCAGAGCCATACAGGCTAAGATGGATGGGAAAACTGTTGTGGATGCAATGGTAACCAAACACAAGGTCAAATCACTTGCAAGCCTCAGATCTGGACCCAAAGTCAATGGCGAGAAGCTGGTCATTGACTCACTGAAGCTATTCAACCGCCTCATTGTCATCAGTGAGCGTGAAGTCAAGGCCAAAGAAGCTCTGCGCTTTGAGTTGACGCCAAAACCGATGTCTCTGTTTGACAAAAATCAAAAGTTACGAAAGCCAGGCAAGGCTGCCCGAGCAAGGTCTCTGAAGGCATGTGTGGCACCTGTCAAACAACCCCCCTGCACAAGCCTTGTGGTTGATGGTGGGTGGCTCCTGCACAATGTCAAGTGGGAGGCTAAACTACTTGGAAGGATGTTCCCGAGAGCTACCTCCGGCTTGTGAAGTCCATGGGGAGCCATCGCCTCCGGATAACGGTGGTCTTTGACGGATATGGCAGCTCCACCAAGGACCATGACCACTTGAGGCGAACAAAGAATGCATGCTGTGACATTCAGATTCGTCTGGATTTCAAAATCATCATTGCAAGAGAAAAGTTCCTCGATAACAAGAACAACAAAGCCCAGCTCGTTCTGCTCCTTGCTGAGACATTTAATAGGGATGGAATCAGTGTGCAGCAATGCTCCGATGATGCCGACACCTCCATCGTCCACACAGCTCCGGATGAGGCAAGAGAGTCCCCTGTCGAGGTGAGGGCTGAGGACACAGACGTCCTGGTTGTGCTGATTAATCATGTTGCAGACCATCCGATCTTCCTCACGACAGCCAAAGAAACATCTTACGATATCGGAAAGATCCGGGAGGCCCTCCCAGAGATATACCGGAGGTATCTCATCTTCTTGCACAGCTTCTCTGGCTGCGATACAGTGTCTGCAATTTTTGGGTTAAGCAAACCAACTTTACTAAGCAAGCTCTGCAAGACTGATGAAGCAGAGAGGGCAATGGACGTGTTTATGGACATCCGAGCTGAGAAAGGTGATATCATTAAAGCAGGCTGTGATTTTTTCATGCTCATGTTCCATGGGAAATCCTCCAAAGACTTGGAAGACTTGAGATTCGACATCTTCAGCAAGCGAGCTGCTACTGGGAGCATAAAACCTGAGAAACTCCCCCCGACAACAAGAGCTGCAGCATAGCACTCTCTCCGAGCTTACCTCCAGACTAGAGACTGGCTGATGCTGCAAAGTCCATCGTTGGATGCCCGGGACTATGGATGGCAACTCACTGAGCAAGGATATGCACCAGTCCCTTCTACAGACCCCATTGCACCAGACTACCTCCTGACGTTTGCCAGCTGCAACTTGGCAGGGGGACTGCAGCTCACTCAGGTGCTGCTGCAAAAAGCAAGGAGTCAAGTGTATTTCTGCTTGTGGCATCTGTCATGGTAACTCTTGCCTGAACATAAACCAGCTGGATGACAAGAGGAGCGAGGAAGATACTGGGGAGTTTGATGAACAAGGTTGTAAAAGCTGACGAAGCAACATTTCCATTGAGCACAGTTCTGTTAAAAATGTCAATAAAATACATTTTATATGATCAAGGAGTGTTTTTTTCTCAAAAATAATGGTTGGAATCAATTCAGCACCCCAAAAAACCCCTAGTTAGACATCCCACAAGTCAATATTGGCAAAAGTTTTTTTTTCCGATTTTTTTCGCGCAGGCCCTCTGAGCACCCGAACTTTGATTGCCTCCCCAGAATTTTCCACAAGGATTTGGGTTTGCACTAATTGATGGGTGTTAGTAGACACCTAGATGAATACGTTAGTGAAGAAATTTTTTGGTAAGCAATTTTTTCACAGATGGTCAATACAATTTGCTAAAATTCCCTAACTAATTAATAAACGTGGGGTATTTATTTTCTTACATTTGAAACTCAAAATAGGCTAAAATTAACTTTTAAGTCAAAAGTTTTGTCAGTGATCGAAAAACAGACCGGAATTTACCGAAGATGCTATGACGTCACGTTCTCCGAAAACTTCGTGGACATTCGGAAAGAGCGTGTGAACGATGGCGAGATGCGAATCAGAGAGTGATTTCCAGCGGCGATGAAATTGAATGTTTTAATTCCGATATTGCCGAGGACGAGTCGGAGGATGATGGGAATTTATACTATGGAGTTTCTGGCCCTGAGCCATATAAATCTGAGCCACTTGCAAGTGCCTGAAAACGGCCTAGTTCGTGTACAAGTGGCAGGACTGACTGTCCGGCAGTTCACACTGACAGACTCCACCAGACAGATTGGTTTGTATATTTTCATTTTCTTGTTCAATGCATAAAATAATGTAAAGTTTGATTCGTCTGTGACTTGATATAATAATTTTTTATCCCCCGCCGCATAGCGGAAGGGGGATATTGTTGTCACCCGGGTCGTCTGTCCGTCCGTCCAGCTGGCTGGGCGTAAACATTTATAGCTGTGAGTGCGATAACTCATAAACTGTTCGCCATATCGATTTGAAATTTGGGTCACACATGTATCACCTGAAAAGGAAGAACCTATTGATTTTGGGCGTGGCCAGATCCAAGATGGCCGCCTTTCAATGGCAGGGGATTCCCCATCTCTGATGGATATATTTTTAACCCTCTAGTAGCCTGGTGTTGGCTCAGTGGTTAGGGTGGTGGCTTGGGATCCTAGGGTCCTGAGTTCAAGCCCTGTCGGCCGCTGAATTAATACACCAGGGGGTTGACAGCCTGTCATCCTTCTGAGGTCGGCGAAATGAGTACCAGTTCCAGTGTGTGTACTGGTGGAGGAGCACTGCATCAGCAACACAGTCGCGCTTCAAGAAATAATAGCTACCCCGGCAGCTAAGCTGCCATACGACCACCACCAACCCTCTCGTCACTCAAGACTCAGAAATAGAATGAATCAATAATGGACCCAAATATATTATACACCGTAGCCTTGGCGTTGAAGTCTTTCTGACAGCTGAGCTTGACCCCAGCGAAAGTGAACAGTTAGAACAAACCCCAACTTTCAAGAGACTGTTGTGGCATATATATCTATAATTCCAGCAGTGTGTGTGTGTGTGTGTGTGTGTGTGTGTGTGTGTGTGTGTGTGTGTGTGTGTGTGTGTGTGTGTGTGTGTGACCGCTGTTTCTCGACAACCACTGGTCCGATCTAATTGAAACTTGCCAGGTATATTGCTGGAGGCCATGTGGATGTGCCTTTTCAAGGTTTGATATTAATCGGACAAGTAGTTCCCAAGTTATGGCCATTTATTTACCAACCAATGACAGGACACGTTGCTGCGTAGGCGTGGCCGATGGGGAAGAGATTCTCAGCCACGTTCCCTATTACAGGTCACAACGTATGGACTTCCGGATAGTGTATTCTAATAATTTCTCGATTTCTTATGCGCATTTATAGATAAGCACAATACCCCAATCCTTGAGAGGTGACAGTGTGAGAAGATGAAGCAGGAGCCAGCTGAGGAGGAGAAGGCTGAATGGTGGGCACAGCGTCACGTTTGTTTTGAAACCGAGCTCACTCATTGCATTGCCTTCGTAATCCTCGGCTGTGAAATGGTCACCACAAATGACAAGTCTATACAAAGGGTCCTCCTTACCCGTTTTCTTTAGGGGAAAATTCGCCCGTTTTGTTTGTACAAATCTTATCCACTGCTGGCGAATGTTTGATTCCTTCGGGAATCGGTGGGAGCGATTACCCGTTTTCCAGCCATTTTCGCAAAACATGGCGACACACGTACGAGGCATGATGTACAAATATCCAAATAACTTTGTTCTACAATAATTCAAAATATAAAAGGATAATATAGACAGTTGCAAGCTCAAAATAAGCGAAAGAATGGCCCGCTTAACTGGACACTTCTTCAATGAGCGAGTGAGCGCCGCTTTCTTTTGGAGAACGTGACGTCACCATCCATATATGGGCACGCGGCTGTTTTTTTTTTAACGGCCTCGAGAAATAACAACTTTGGAGTTAAATTTCATCAACTTTCCCGATAGTTAGGCAACCACAATAGTTTGCATCGAACTATTTAATGCACAAATAATCATATTGATAAATTTTCAGAACATGTTTGGTGACCAGCAACCTGCTCTTTAAATATATCAAAATATCTCAAAAAGTTGTGGACGAGTTATGACAAAATATGGTGGATGAGTTGGTTAGGTAACAAGAACAAGCAGATTAGATTTTGGTTCAGATCCAGCCCATCAGTAGGATACAAAATGTGAACTGTTCCACCTGGCAGAGGTATGCGCTCTACCAAGTGCCATTCTACTTTGTGCTGTTTTGCCAAGTGTAGCTCTTTGAGTGTTTTTTCATTTGTCTGTCTGTTTGTCTGCAGGATATCTCAAAAAGTTGTGGATGGATTCGGTTTAAACTTCATGGACATGTTGGGTGTGTGACAAGGACTGATATGCTCAGATCTGAATCGGGATCCGGATCCGAGAATTTTTCATGTGATTCTTCACCATTGAGAGAGCGGGCCAAAACGATATGTAGCACAATATCTCAAAAGGTTATGGATGGATTCACACGAAACTTGGTTGACAGGTTGGGTGTGTCATGAGGAAGAATTCGTTCAATTTTGGTGAAGATCCTAATCTAGATCTGCATCCGGGAATTATTAAATTTTTAACTGATTCTTCACTATTCAGAGACGGGGCTAAAAACGATATTGCATGACATCTCAAAGTTGTGGACATGTTGAGTGTGTGACACAGACTAATTCTTTCGATTTGTTGTGAAGATCTGATTCCGGATCCAGATCCGAGAATTTTTCAAGTGATTCTTTGCCATTGAGAAATTGGGCCAAAAATTATATATAGCGCAATATCTCAAGAGGTTATGGATGGATTCTGCAGAAACTTTGTGAACAGGTTGAGTGTGTGAAAAGGACTAATCGGTTCGATTTTGGTGAAGATATGGATCTGGATCCGACTTCTAGAATCTTTCAAGTGATTATTCACCATTGAGAAATAGGGCCAAAAACGATATATAGTACCATATCTCAAAAGGTTATGGATGGATTCTGACGAAACTTTGGAGACAGATTGAGAGTACCACTAGGAAGAATTGATTCAATTTTGGTGAAGATCCGAATCCGGATCTCGATACGAGAATTATTAAATTTTAAGCGATTCTTTACCCTTGAGAGATGGGGCTAAAAACGATGTTGCATGACATCTCACAAAGATCTAGATGGATTCGGATGAAATTGGAACGTGTTGGGTGTGTGACAAGGACTAAATGATTCGATTTTGGTGAATATTCAAATCCAGATCTGGATCCTAGAATTTTTCAAGTGATTCTTCACGCTTGACAGATGGGGCCAAAAACGATATATCACACAATACCTATCTCAAAAAATTATGGATGGATTCCACAGAAACTTTGTGGACCAGTTGGGTGTGTGAAAAGGACGAATTGATTCAATTTTGGTGAAGATTCGAATCCGGATCCGGATGCAAGAATTTTAAAAAGTGATTCTTCACCTTTGAGAGATGGGGCCAAAAACTATGCATAGTGTGATATTTGAAAAGTTGTGGACGACTTCCGACAAAACGATATGGAAGAGTTTGTTAGGTGACAAGAACAAGGCGATTCGATTTTGATTAAAGTCCGGATTCAGATCCGACATCAGTGGGATACAAAATTTAAATTGTTCAGCCTGGCGGATGTATGTGCTCCACCGAGTGCCATTCCGTTTCGCCAAGTGTCACTCTGAGTGGTTGTTCACTTGTGTGTTTGGCTGTCATGCTACTCCTCCTCCAGTTCAAGCCGGATTACATCCAGACTTGCTGCATAGGACCAGCATGATCCCAATTAGTACGCTATATAGGGGTGTTTTAACTTTGGTGGAGGGATTGTGGGGGTGTGGGGGGGGATTGTGAGGAGGGGGGGATGGGTGGGTCCATCCATCCATTCATTGGGACCACACTCTGTGCAGAGCGTTGGTGCTGCCTAAGCAGTCTCCTTGGCTATTGGGTACAATACTGGACGGGTCGCCACTCCGCCACAGGATACCAACAAGCTGGCACTCATTTTGCCGACCTCGGAAGGATGACAGGCAGTCAACCCCACCTGATATTAATTCAACAGCCGAGTGGGATTTGAACTGAGGATCCGAGGATCCCAAGCCTACCACCCTAAGCATTAAGCTAACACCAGGCAAATTAGTGGGTGGAGATGCTAATTCTCTCTGGAAATGTGTGTGTAGCACCACTGAAGGTGAGAGAGGTTATTACAAGTCTCCATCATTTACAGGACAGTATTCCTGTCCCCAGGTTGTTCACTGCTGTAAGGTGTTCTTAATTATTAGCAGAAGGTACGTTTTTGCTTCATACACGTAACCTGGGTTATTTTTATTGTCGGGAACGATTGAGGCGGCTGTCAGTTGCCTATACACTGAAATTTAGGTGTCTGTTGGAATAACGTGCTGCATGGTTGGAACAAGATCATCTGAAGGGTGGGTATTCTGCTCATCACTTAAAAGCGAGAACGGCACTTGGTGGAGCACTTACCTCTGCCAGGCAGAATACTTTACTTTTTGTATCCAACTGATAGGTTGGATCTGCAACCAGACCTGAACCAAAATCGAATTGGCTTGTTCTTGTCACTTATCCAACTCATCCACCTGGTTTTGTCATCACTCATCCACAACTTTATGAAATATCGGGCTATATGTCGTTTTTGGCCCCATCACACAATCGTGAAAAATCACTTTAGAAATTCTTGTATCCAGGTCAGGATCTTCACCAAAATCTAATCAATTCGTCCTTGTCACACACCCAATCTGTCCAACAAATTCTGTCTGAATCCGTCCACAACCTTTTGAGATATAGCGCTACATATCGTTTTTGGCACTATCTCTCAATGGTGAAGAAACACTGAAGAAATTCCAGTATCCTGATCTCTACCAAAATCAAATAATTTCGTCGGGACTGCTCTTTCATGCCTTGACTTGGAACAGGCCGCAATGATTTCTTAACAATAAAGTTCTTATTTTTTTCATTTTCCTCACTCATATTATCGAACGAATTACTAGATACATTGCCAGCGTCCATGGCTATATTTCATTTCCACACATGCCATAACCTCGAGAATCTCTTAAGCCAAGACGAATTACAAAATTTAAGCTCCAGAATTGAACTTAGCAGCAATTCCGATTCCTAAAAAAGTGTTAATTTGTCTAATTCGGACATATTTTACATTTCGGGCATCTCTGGGAGGTGTGTGTTTAATCGGACGGTTCGGGGATTGCTAATCACTTGCCAAGCCAGCCGTTCGTTATCATCCATTGAATTAGAGAGCTTGCTCAAGTGCTTAAGCCACTTGCCAAGCGCCCTACAGTCAATCGCAGTGCAGTTCCTGTCCCGATCAGGATGTACAGTCTTTAGTTGCTACAAAGTAGAGGCAATTCTAAATTGGTTATTTTGTATGACTCGGTGTATTTTACAAAGGTTATATGGTTTCTCTTTGTGAGTTTCAAAGCAAAATACAATTGATAACACCCAATTTCCGAGCCATTTGCTGTATTAATGAGTTTTATAAATTGCAAAACCAAATATTTTCCACCCATCACAACGATTGGCAGCAGATATCTTTGAAGTTTATTTTATACCTTTTCCATGTTGTTTTTTCCCCATGTTCCAATTGTTCTTTTTTAATCTGTTCATCAAAATTGCCCCAAAACAAGAGTAAAAGCTCCTCAAGGTTTTTGGGTTGGATACAGTATGTACTGTGGTCGGTCATCACACTGATTCCAATCAGCCGATTACCGAAAAATTGCCGATATTGGCCAAGCACTAATATATATATATATATATATATATATATATATATATATATATATATATATATATATATATATATATATATATATATATATATATATATATATATATATTGTGTGTGTGTGTGTGTTGTTCATAAAGCATAACATTCTCTCTGCTAACTCTCCTACCCCCACCCCTCTCTCTCTTTCTCTCTTTGGTCCATCCTCCACATACCCCATCCCAACACAGTGCAGCTCTCTCTCTCTCTCTCTCTCTCTCTCTCTCTCTCTCTCTCTCTCTCTCTCTCTCTCTCTCTCTCTCTCTCTCTCTCTCTCTCTCTCTCTCTTTCTCTCTCTTTCCCTCTCTCCCACCCCCTCTCTCTTTCTCTCACTTCCCCCTCTCTGTGCCTCTGGACGTATCCGGACGGTGGTCATCTCTATACATGTCTGGACGGTGTTTGTATCCGGCGGTGTTTGTGTCCGGATGGTGTTTGTCTCCGGACAGTGTTTGTGTTCGGACAATGTTTGTCTCCAGACTTGTCCAGGCGGTATTTGCCTCCGGACTTGTCCAGGTGGAATTTGTCTCCGGACTTGTCCGGGTGGTGTTTGTCTCCAGACTTGTCCAGGCGGTCTTTGTCCCAGGACGTGTCCGGGCAATGTTTATCCCAGGACATGTCCGAGTGGTGTTTGTCTCCAGACGTGTCCGGAAGGTGTTTGTCTCCAGACGTGTCCGGAAGGTGTTTGTCTCCAGACGTGCCCAGAAGGCGTTTGTCTCCAGATGTGTCCAGAAGGTGTTTGTCTCCAGACATGTTTGAATGCTGTTATTCTCCATATGTGTTTGGATGGTGTTTGCCTCCAGATGTGTCCGGGCGGTGTTTGTCCCAGGACGTGTCTGAGTGGTGTTTGTCCCAGGACGTGTCCGGGCGGTGTTTGTCCTGGGATGTGTATGGGCGGTGTTTGTCCCGGGACGTGTATGGGCGGTGTTTGTCCCAGGACGTGTCTGGGCAGTGTTTGTCTCCAGACATATCTGGGTGGTGTTTGTCTCCAGACGTGTCCAGACAGTGTTTGTCTCCAGACGTGTTTGGATGGTGGTTGTCCCCTTACGTGTTTGGACGGTATTTGTCTCCAGATATGTTTGGATGGTGTTTGTCTCCAGTCATGTCCGGGTGGTGTTTTGTCTCCAGACGTGAGTAGAGGATAAATGGGGTTTCTAAGGCATTCATTCAAATGAATGGGGAAAAAGGGAAAAATTCTCTGAATCAAGCCCCAAAAGCCCAAAACAGGAGACTGATTTCCTCCCTCTCCCATACAAGCTGATGTTAATTGAGACTGTCTCAAGCCCCAAAAGCCCAAAACAGGAGACTGATCTCTGCCCCATTGAGCAAATGTAAAATTGAGACTGACTGATTAAAACACTTTTTTCCTTTCATATTTTTCATTCCATTCAAATAGTGATCCAATGAATATTTGTTCATGTTCTACTTTAGGTAATAACTTCATTTTCCTATTACATTCATCACCATCAAGTATATTCACAAAGATTAATTTGGAACTTAGTTCTTGGTTTAAATGTCTTTGTTAAGCACAAATGAAATGATAAACTTCTCTTAATGTTCTTGTTTGACCACCTCCTGAGCCACATATCATTTTGAGATTGTAGTAAATTGTTTTTCCATTGTTCAGTTGATAACCATCAAAGTTCTCAGTCTATTCAAGGATATTTTTTTTTCTTTACATCCTCCAACTTATTTGTTATTCAATTTATCCAATTATTTGTTTTATCTACTTTTACCCCGGTTATTTCTTCAATAAGACTTATTGGATATTTCTCACATTCTTTATGCTTCTCATTTAAATACCAAGGCTGATTACATCTTCACTCTTTGGTTTGGGCATTGCTTGGTTCTATCATTTATAAATCAGTAAAAAGACGGTGGTAGCCCGTTAAAATCCCCAACCCAATATCTTAACACTTGTACTTTTAACCATAAGGGAGACTATTGATTCCATTCTCTAAAATATATATTTTATCATCAAAAGCTCCTAATGCTTTCTTATTTATCTCTTCTGTATATAATTGATGGTTATAACTTCTTATTGTATTCGTTTTTCTGTACTCTTCCTTCTTTAAGATTAAACAGTTGTAAAAATGTTTAAAGTTTATTGCTTCATTGATTATATTTTTCTTTATTTCCTTTAACTTCTTATCACACCTTTCAATGTTATTATTATCAATATACGTAAAAGCATAAGACTTTGATCTCAATCCTATAAATTCACTCATGACCTTCCCACCCAATTCATCTTTAAACTTACCAATAACCTTTTTATTCTTTGATGAAAACAACACATCACCTGACTTATAATTACTTCCATCATATATATCAATATTATTAATCATATCCTCATATACATTACTTTTCTTCATTTCTAATATATAACTATCTGTATCCATATATAACAATGACACATTATCCTTATACTTTGATTTTAAATTATTATAGTAATAGTCATACATTAATGACTTTGACAAGTCAAGAATTGATGTTCCTATATAAATAGGTTTATCCATTTCAATACTCTCTTTTTTCAAATGAATAGCACAAAAATTCTCTGAAAACACCTCCGTTCGCTCAAAACTTGGTCTATTAATTAACTTTGAAGCCTGTTTCCAAGATGTAGCAAGTCTGATGTTTTGTCGATTCCGAACATTTTCCATAGTCTTTCCAAATACAGCATTATTCATTGATTTATAAAAGTCCTCAAAATCTGTTTTTGCTTCTGTTCTCCTTTGTATTAAAATAAATACACTTCTTTAACCAATAACTTTGTTTAAATTTCAAAATTCGATGAATTTTTCTCACTCTCAACCCAGCAGATAAATATTTTCTCAAGTTCCTTTGATGCAAAACATAACTTTCTTTATCATTTAATGTAGTGAGTAGTTTTTCTGTAGATTTACCTTTTATATTAAATGACTGTTGGTAATCACTTAACCATTCTTTTCTGGGACTTTCATTATCAGGGGCATAGGGTAGGTCTTTATGTTTGTTATGAAGTTCTTCTGGATATTTTAAATCAACCTCAAAATAATATCCAACGTCAGCTTCATCCAATTCTTTTTTGAGAGACAACAATGTCAAGTAAAACTTTTTCATAATGTTTTTCTTTAACCCATTTAAGTTTTCCACAAGGTAAAGATAGAGACATAGCCCACCCCTACAAATTGTTAGCATCATAATACATCAGGTAAGAGTTGTCCTCATTCTTATTATAATCAGGAAGATATTTGTTATTTGCTTTAGCATATCTCTTGGAACATACTTGAGATTTTACTCTTCTTTTAGCCTTCTCTATCATTAAAAGCATATCTATATCACTGATTAATTCCAAATTTTGTTTTGTCATTTTTAAAATAGCACTCCAAGCCAAACCAGGGGTCATGTAATGGTGAACGGGGTCTAATCCATAAGAAATTTTCTGATGACACACTGTTCTCAAAGTTTCAAACACATCAGCCAATAACAATACATCAGTTTTAAGATACAAATCATGATATTCTTCAAGATTCTTCAAATGAAACTTCTCCCAAACCCTTTTAGCTTGTGTATAATCTCTTTCGGAAATATGAGTTTTATTTAACTTTCCATAGAAACTTTCCCTTGAAGGAAGTTGTGTTTCTTTAAACTTCTCAAATGAATCCATATAGTCACACGGATATATTTCCTTTTGTGAGAAGAGATCAATCTCTTCTTGATTTGAGAAATGTGATTTAAGATTCGGTAGTTTTTAATATTGAAAGAAAGAAAGAAGAAAGACAGGAATATAGTTTGGAGGCTTGTAATTAAGATTACAACGGGAATGAGCTGGACCTCTATATTTACCAGTAAGATGACAGTGATCCCTAACCTTGAACCCTCCCTCAATTTTTTTCCTCAAAATATGACAGCTACTGTTCTTTCTAAATTCCTTTTTCTCTCCCTTTGTCAATGACATTGGTTTATAGGTTTTAACCATTATTTCTCTTCGTCTTATACAGTCTTTTTCCAATCATCTTACAAACTCCTCTGAGGCATCTTCTCCTCTATAAAGTTCTAACTTTATGCATTCATCATCAACAGATGATTTGATATAATAACAGAAACCACAAGGAGTATGTTTTTGATATTTATTTGTGTTTGATTTATTTGGATTTGGAGAAATAGTATCTATCTTTTCAAGGATACTTTCAAAATCAGCATATATCACAAACGGATGTTTTATAGATTTGTTGAAATCTTTGAATGATATGTTTGAACCTGCTTTTGGTAAATTGATTATGGTTGATTTATGATTACTGCAATATTTCGAATGTTGATTTAATCGTTATTTTGTGTGAAAGGAGTTGAGACATCTCTTGCAAGGATATGTTTTACATTTTCTCTTATATAGTTGTGATTTGGTTAATCTTGAGAAATTTTTGATGAAAGCATAATGTGATTGAAGTAAAGTAGAGAAGGTCAATGTGTGTTTCCTCATTTTTATAGTTGTTTGAAATTTTTTTATATCTGAACTTTGTTTGTATCCGTTAATCCATATACATTAACAGAAAGATTATTCATTTTCTCAAATTTAGGAATATCTCTCAATGACATTGGAAACTTTAAATCTTTAACATTTAATTTATTCTTGTATTTCTTATAATGTTCAACCGTTTCAGGATTCCATTGTGGAGGATGTAAGTGAGCAAGAACAGACCATAGAAAACATTTATTATCTTTGTTTTGAATATTAGCAACTGCTTTCTTAAGTTTTATCTCTTTTGGTAAATCAATATAAGAAGATGCTTGAAGAGGATCTGATTTTAAGATGTGTATATCTAAAAGGATTATTTTTGTAATAGTAAATCCACTACCTACGACAGTGTTATCAACATCTTGTTCTTGTCTCTGGAGTTCATCGTAAACATCACATCACACATCACAAAATCTTGAAATGATGAGATAAAGTGAGGGTTTGTCCTCATAGAGGGAGTAGTTTCATTGCCATGTCTTACCATATTCAATTTTACTCCCATATAAAACTTAAAAGTTTTCATTTCACTTAATGTGTTTTTAATTATAGTTTCAATACTTTGTTTAACCATATCAACAGCTTCCATGATTGAAGATGGTCCAGGGTCTTGAAAGCGAAACAATCTTATTTTTATATGTCCTTTAAATGCCCCAGCAGTGTTTTCAATGGAGAATTTTGTGGCACCTTTCCTGTCTTCATTGTTTTTGTGTTTGTGTGATTGAAGGTGTTTATTATAATTTTTAAAAAGAATATCATTATCACATCTATCGCAATGTTTTGTTTCTTGGTCAAGTGCAGATAGATTGAATGTGTGTTTGTTGGTTTGAATGTGTTTTTTAAAACATTTATATTCATGATTACAAACATCGCAGTACGTTGTATTCACCATATTTATATAACAAAACTTTGCTTAAAATAAAAATTTTCTTGATGAAAATTTAATTTAAACGTGAATCTGTGCTTAAAACCATTTTATTTTCCAACTTTTTTCACTTAATAAATACAATGTATCAAGACACAAAAGACAAGTTTCAATCAATCTCTTCATTTGTAAAAGATACTGAGAAATATGTCAAGGATGCAAAATTGAATAAAGATAAATATAACAACTATTGGATAAAAACAATTATGGTGAATAATATGAGTTCTTCAATTTCCTTCAGTGGAAGGGCTTTTAGTGTATCTGGAAGAACATCAATTAAAGTATCTCTTACAAAAGTTTCGCCTCTCCTTCTGGCAATATATTCAAAACTAGAAAAAGCAATGAAACAAGAAAAAGTATCAAAAAAGAGAAACCTTATGGATGAAGCTTAGGAAAGAAAAGATGACCATCTGAAATATGCAAGGAGAAATTTGTATTTTTTTTCAACAACCCGAAAGATGGAAATCCTGATGAAATAAAGGATGTTACTACATCAGGTGAAATGACATTTCGTTCAATAGTAGTTTAGGATCATTTTAAAATTACGTTTAATATAAAAATGTAGTAGTTGAATCTGTTAATGAAAAAAGTATATAGATATAGATGGTAATGTTTTTTCTACGAATTAAATATGAGTCATTATTCAACTGAAGATTTTGAAGATTATGAGAGTGATGACAGTACCTCTGTTTGAACAGAAGACAGTTATGATTCCGAGAGTTTGTGTTCAAACGATAGTTATGAAAGTAGTGTTATAGATGATTGTGAAAGTACTGAAGATGATACTGAAGATGAATTTAATTTGAAGTAAAGTTTTACTTTGTAAATATGAATAGTTTACTAGATTTTGAGCCCCTTGAATTCCGTGATTCTCCATATGACAAATTTGAGAATTGTCCTGCATGTGATGGAGTTGGATTAAACACAGAGTCAAAAGCCTACAAACAATATATTCTGTGATTGTTTTCTAATTCATGATAATAAAAAATATAAAAAGGAATATAATTCTTTTAGATTTATACCAAAAATGAATTACTTTACAAGATTGATAAGAGAAATGAATGTAAAGTATGAGGGTGATAACACCTTTCCTGACAATGGAAGAAAGTGAACGTATAAGAGAAATGTTCAAAGGATTGTTGTTATATATTTTTCATGATTGGCATTTTCACGGAAATATCAACACAAGATATTGTATAAATAAAATAATGGATTATCTTGAAATTAAACCCGAACATAGGATAAAATATAGATTTTCTAAAAAAGCCAATAATAAATTAAATAACCTGTTTTACAAATATATAAATGAATGATTTTTTACCCATTTGGGAAAATAAGATAAAATCTAACAACCATAAAAATCTTCCAAATTCATTAAGTTGTCTCATAGTTAGTTCAAGCGGATGTGGAAAAACCTGCTAACTTTTAAAGATGCTCCTTACTCCCAACTTTTTAGATTATGATAATTTAATAATTTTCACAAAGTCAAGTTTTCAACTTGAGTATCAACGACTCTCACAAGGTTTTAATGCTGGTCTTCAAAAAGAAGATATAATCAGTTTATTTAAACTTCAAAACAAACTAAATGATTACAACATTGAAGGTATAATACAACTATTTTGTGATACACAGAAATGTAAAAAGAAATCAAAGCCGATAACTTGTATTGTTAGTGATAATACGGATGATATACCTTCTCCCCAAGATTTGGATAAATCAAGAAAGAACCTCGTTATCTTTGATGATTGTGTTAATGAGAGAAACCAAACGGTGATGTTCAGCTACTACACAAGAGGGAGACATTCTTCTTGTAATTGTATTTATCTTAGCCAATCATACTTTCAACTCCCCGTCGCTCCATAAGAAACAATGATAATACTTTTATTTTATTCAAGTTAAAGTCAATAGATAAAAACAATTTTTGGAGAGACAATTGTTCTACATTATGCAGTAAAAGGAATTTGGGGATTATATGAAGCACATGACTGAAAAATATAAATATATTGTTGTGAAACAAGATGAGATATTCACGGATATATTTTTTTTACTTTATAAACAATTACATGTATAAATGACAACTATTATTATAAATCTTGTAGGTAAATCTGCTTCTGGAAAAAAACTTTCATAAATCAAGGTTCTTGTACAGTACAAATAAGAATATTTTAAATTTGCTTAAAAAACACCCCGTGATACGCATTGTATCTATAACAACGAGAGCAATAAGACCTGGAGAAGTAGAAGGTGAAGATTATTACTATATTTCAGTAGAGGAACATATGCGATTCAGGAATGAAGGCCAAATATTTGAGGAGGTTTCTCTTGGTGCAACAAAATAGTCACATTGTAAGAGTGAGTTAAAGAAATTAAAATCTGGTGGTCTTGGGATAATAGTAACTAATCCAGAAGGAATGAGACAAATTATTAAACATCTGAGCGGAGTGAAGATTTTATCATTCGGTTTTGATGTTGATGAAGAAACTCAACGCAAACGTATGAAAAGCAGAGATGCAAGTATTAGTGAAGAAGAAATTACAACTCGTATTAATGTTAATAAAGAATTTGATGAAATATTTAAAGAAAAGGATTTATTTGAATACATCTACTTGGATGATGAAGAAAAGGAAAATTTCCCTGTTGATCTTTACAATTCATTAAATGATATTTTCCAATAAATAAATGGATGCAAAAGAAAGAGCAAGAAGATTTAAGTAACATCAAGAGTTGGTTTCAAAAGTTATAAAACAACAGGAAGACATAAAGAAGAAACACAGACAGAAACTAACGGGTGAAGAAGCGTTTGAAAGAAAACAAGAGAAAATTTTTAAACCACTTTAAAAAATCTTCCCAAGAAAAAATTATGGATACTTCCACAGTTCCCACAGTAGAATATACTCCGAAAAAACTTCAAATATTAAAAGATTTCAGTCAAATGATGGAGGAAGAATTAGAGCATATAGGAGAATTAGAATATGATGATGAAGGATTATTTCAACAACTGGAAGAGATTAATCAACCCCCTAATTATATTGTGCATGCTCTGCAAAACAATGAATATTCAGTGGATTCAAAAACCATAGCAGGACTCATTCCAACAGAACAACCAGCAATATTTCATCTTGTTCAAGGAAAGGTATTGATATTTAATGATGAATTAAAGTTCTTGAGTGCTGCTCAACCCCATGTTAAATTAATCCCCAGATTAATGTTTCTTCTCACAAAAGATGGAAGACAAGGTTCAACTCTCTCTTATCAAGTGTAACATGTGGCTGCTGGTTGCATCATTCGTTGCGATGCGGTTATGCCACTGATGCAGTGTCCCCCTTACCAGTACATTGGTACTCATTTTGCCGACCTCGGAAGGATGACAGGCTGAGTCAACCTCCTGGTGAATATTAATTCAGCGGCTAACGGGGCTTGAACTCAAGACCCTAGCATCCCAAGCCGCCACCCTAACCACTAAGCCAACACCAGGCTTGAAGGTTCAACTGTGAGGGATGAATCAAAGTATTTTGATAAACCATTGGATATGAAAAATAATGATGATGGAGTATATATTGATCGGCTGGACTCTCTTAATTATAGGGTTAGTCAATCTGGTAAAAGTGGGAAAAATGAGAAGGAGAAACACATTATTCAGGCTTTAAGTGTCCTTGGTTCAGGTGTTAGTTTTCTTCCAAACGACCCATCACAATTAATTAATAGACTGTTATTGCTGTTAGGTAGTAAGAAGGCTGGAAATAACAATTGTTTTAAGGAAGCATCAGCCATTTTAGACCAGTTGAGAAACATGAAAATAAATAATAAATGTCAATACAAAGACATTTTATCTCATATGAGATGAGAAGCACAATCCTTAGTTTTATTTTCACAACAAGCGACCACACATCTTCATTTCCATACCCACTACAACTTGACGCAACAAAAGAATATGAGGTGTCTTTATTGTCCTTGGAAACTTATAATACCTTACTTAATATCACCGAGAAAAATGACAAGTTTAGTTATAATCCGGGAAGTGGATACAAAACGATAACAGTTTCACCCGGAGCACATGAGATTTCTCAAATATCTTCCGAAATTGCTCGCCTTATGAAAGAACAGGGTGATGAACCAAAAAATATTGTTATAGATATTCAAAAACATACTTCAAAATCAACGATTAAACTTAAAAATAACTACAAGGTTGATTTCACAATTGATAATTCATTTGGAGAGTTATTGGGTTTCTCCTCAAAAAAGGTTGAAACTTATGGGACGTTTTACAATGATTTAATGTCATTCAAATATCCTCAGGAATAAATTCGGTATTAATTCGCTGTGATTTGATTGATGACGCTTATAATGATGGAATAAGAACAAATACAATATTTTCATTCAGCGCATACTCAACCCCAATTGGTTATAAATTCAATATGGAACCCAAAAATCTGGTTTATCTCCCTGTGTCAGGAAAAACTAAACACAGAGTAAATTTTAGGATTACCGACCAATATAATCGCATGATTTATTTTAATGGAGAAATTATATCCATCATAATTCACCTACGTGAAGTTTTCCATTAAATAAATACGATGGTTATTGTGAGGAAACACGAGTTGGGAAAATATCAAATAATTACAGGGGATGGGATGTTCCTTTCCCCACACTACAAGGGTGAAGTTATGCATCTTGGTAGAGGATACTATAAACCTGAGAGACAAAGTGGTGTCATACATCAATTTAGAGGAGATGGGATAATTGATACTCTAATGGGTAGAGGTACAACTATTCTTAAACATAAAGACCTAATTGGTTCAATTGCTTCTGCAGTGGGAAATGTAGCGGGTGCTATAAAGAGTATAAAAGATGCCCAAAAGGAATCTCATAAATTAAAAGTAATAAAATAAACTAGAACTGCCACTTTATAACTGCTGGCAGTGATGACCGGGTACCCAGTCCGCGTCCGCCTTTGACTCAACGTGAGACTTAAATCATAGTCGCAATTTTCGCATTGAAAGGATAAGCGTTGCCAGAGAAAACATTATTTAATAGTGATACAAACACAGGCCTGCTTCGAGAGGGAGCGGAACAGACGAGTTACGAACCGGGCAGCACAAAGCATTCAATTTCGTTAGAACTGGCTTCCAGATTCAAATGATTAAATAATTCTGCCTCCCAAACCGCGTGACCGATCAGGTTGAAATTTTAAACTTTTGTTTCGCATGTCACCTGAATTATAAATGTGAAGTTTCTCATATATAGAGGCAGCGGTTCCAGAGTAAACATTAATTAATATTTATCCTTCAATCCAAGATGGCGGCAAAACCATGTGACTTGTGATGTCATAATTTTCACTACATGTGCAAACACGATGGGAGACTTTCAGTGCAAATTTTCGCTTCTCCAGGTTAAGCAGTTCCAGAGAAAACATTATTTAATATTTTTCTTAAAACCAACATGGCTGCCAAACCCTGGGCCCGATCCCGTTGAAATTTCAAACCCTCATTCCGCATGAGCGTTCCACCATAATGGTGATGTTTTACATTTATTGATGCAGTAGTTCCAGAGTAAACATTAATTAATATTTTTCCTTCAATCCACTATGGCTGCCAAACGTTGCGTCGTACCTCAAAAGGGGGTGAGAACTTTTTATTCGTCATGGAGAGGCGGTCATAGTGGTGGAGTTTCGCATGGATCTGTTCAGCCGTTTCAGAGACAAAGACGTTTGAAGATATTGTTTTTCAATCCAAGATGGCTGACGAACCATGTGACCTATGACATCAGAAATTTAGATTCTGCTTCCAACTGGGTATTGGAACACGTTTGTGAAGTTTCGTGTTAATCGGTAAAGGTGCGTTTTTCTATCCAAGATGGCCGCCAAACCATGTGACGTGTGATGTCATAATTTTTACCATGCGTGCAGACACGATGGTAGATGATAATTACAAATTTTCGATTCGTTTGGTTCAGCGGTTCCAGAGAAAACATTATTTAATATTTTTCTTAAATCCAAGATGGCGGCCAAACCGTCTAACGTATCATTTCGAAATTAACAAACTTATATCGCCTACGTGTCCCGAATATAGTTCTGAAATTTCCCCTTCATTGGACCAGCGCTTCTGGAGAAGAAGATGTTTGAAGGTTTTAGGGTTTTTTCAAGATGGCCGCCAAACCATGTGACCGATCAAGAACAAATTAACAAACTTGAGAAAGGACCTCATGGGGAATATTTGTGTGAAGTTTCGTCTTAATCTGTCTTGCCCTTCTGGAGAAGAAGATTTTTAAAATTTATTCATTTTCAATCCAAGATGGCTGCCGAACCTTGTGACCTATGATATCATAAATTTAAATTCTGCTTTCCATCGTCGACCCGAATAAGTGTGTGAAGTTTCGTGTAAATCGGATAAAGTCTATTTTTCTATCCAAGATGGCCGCCAAACCATGTGACTTCTGAGGTAAAAATTTTTTTACCATATATGCAGACTTGAGGGAGGAAGGCAATTGCAAATTTTCGCTTCGATGGCTTATGAAATACCAGAGAAAACATTATTTAATATTTTTCTTAAATCCAACATGGCGGCCAAACCATGTGACCTATCACTTAGAAATTAACAAACTTGCATCGCATACATGTCACGAATATACTTGTGAAATCTCGCCTTCATGGGACCAGCGCTTCTGGAGAAGAAGATGTTTGAAGGTTTTAGGGTTTTTTCAAGATGGCCGCCAAACCATGTGATGTATCAACAACAAATTAACAAACTTGAAAGAGGACATCAGGGGGAATGTACGTGTAAAGTTTCGCCTTCATCTGTCCAGCCCTTCTGGAGAAGAAGATTTTTTTTAAAAAACACTAAAAAACAAGATGGTGGCCGAAATACGTCATCGATGACGTCAAGAAAAACATTTTCGTCAGTGATTTTAGGCGTAGGTGATGCTCAAAATTTTTCAGATTTTTCCTATACAGCGTTCTACTTGACGAATTTTCACCGGTATATCGCTTCACCTATGACGTCACGAAAAATCACACGTGTTCCCCATACGGAGTTTAGTAAAATGTATCAAACGAAAAATTTTTCCATTGCACGGTTTCCGAGATACAGATGTCCAAAGTTTATCGCTTTTTTCAAGATGGCGACCGTACCACGTGACCAATGACGTCATAATTATAACGTGATTGTGCTATCAAAAAAGATACATACTATGGTGAAAATTTCCTGTCGATCGGACTTAGTGTCCCAGAGAAAATGATTTTTAAAGCGAAAAAGGGTGCAAAATGCCGGCGGAAAAATAATAATAACTAGAACTGCCACTTTATAACTGCTGGCAGTGATGACCGGGTACCCAGTCCGTCCGCCTTTGACACAACTGATACAACATGAGACTTAAATTAGAGTCGCAAAGTTTTGCATTGACAAGATAAGCGGTGCCAGAGAAAACATTATTTAATGGTGATACAAACACAGGCCTGCTTCGAGAGGGCGCGGAACAGACGAGTTGCGAACCGGGCAGCACAAAGCATTCAATTTCGTTAGAACTGGCTTCCAGATTCAAATAATTAAATAATTCTGGCTCCCAAGCCGCGTGACCGATCAGGTTGAAATTTTAAACTTTTGTTTCGCATGTCACCTGAATTATAAATGTGAAGTTTCTCATATATAGAGGCAGCCGTTCCAGAGTAAACATTAATTAATATTTATCCTTCAATCCACGATGGCGGCCAAACCATGTGACTTGTGATGTCATCATTTTCACCACATGTGCAAACACGATGGGAGACTATAAGTGCAAATTTTCGCTTCTCCAGGTTAAGCAGTTCCAGAGAAAACATTATTTAATATTTTTCTTAAAACCAACATGGCTGCCAAACCCTGGGCCCGATCCCGTTGAAATTTCAAACCCTCATTCCGCATGAGCGTTCCACCATAAAGGTGATGTTTCACATTTATTGATGCAGTAGTTCCAGAGTAAACATTAATTAATATTTTTCCTTCAATCCACTATGGCTGCCAAACGTTGCGTCGTACCTCAAAAGGGGGTGAGAACTTTTTATTCGTCATGGAGAGGCGGTCATAGTGGTGGAGTTTCGCATGGATCTATTCAGCCGTTTCAGAGAAAAAGATGTTTGAAGATATTGTTTTTCAATCCAAGATGGTTGACGAACCATGTGACCTATGAC
Source organism: Eptatretus burgeri (assembly GCF_056783735.1). Lineage (NCBI taxonomy): Eukaryota > Metazoa > Chordata > Myxini > Myxiniformes > Myxinidae > Eptatretus > Eptatretus burgeri. The sequence goes on along the minus strand of NC_140970.1, from coordinate 5,506,595 downwards.
ATCAGAAATTTATATTCTGCTTCCAACTGGGCATTGGAACACGTACGTGAAGTTTCGTGTTAATCGGTAAAGGTGCGTTTTTCAATCCAAGATGGCCGCCAAACCATGTGACGTGTGACATCATAATTTTTAGCAAGCGTGCATACTGCCTGCTAGATGATAATTACAAATTTTCGATTCGTTTGGTTAAACGGTTCCAGAGAAAACATTATTTAATATTTTTCTTAAATCCAAGATGGCGGCCAAACCATGTGACTTATCAATTCGAAATTAACAAACTTATATCGCCTTCCTGTCCCGAATAAAGTTCTGAAATCTCCCCTTCATTGGGCCAACGCTTCTGGAGAAGAAGATCTTTGAAGGTTTTCGGGTTTTTTCAAGATGGCCGCCAAACCATGTGACCGATCAAGATCAAATTAACAAACTTGAGAAAGGACCTCATGGGGAATATATGTGTTAAGTTTCATCTTGATCTGTCTTGCCCTTCTGGAGAAGAAGATTTTTAAAATTTATTCATTTTCAATCCAAGATGGCTGCCGAACCTTGTGACCGATGATATCATAAATTTAAATTCTGCTTTCCATCGTCGACCCAAACAAGTCTGTGAAGTTTCGTGTAAATCGGATAAAGTCTATTTTTCTATCCAAGATGGCCGCCAAACCATGTGACTTCTGAGGTAAAATTTTTTTACCATGTATGCAGAGTTGAGCGAGGAAGGCACTTGCAAATTTTCGCTTCGATGGCTTATGAAATACCAGAGAAAACATTATTTAATATTTTTCTTAAATCCAACATGGCGGCCAAACCATGTGACCTATCACTTCGAAATTAACAAACTTGCATCGCATACATGTCCCGAATATAGTTCTGAAATCTCACCTTCATTCGACCAGCGCTTCTGGAGAAGAAGATGTTTGAAGGTTTTAGGGTTTTTTCAAGATGGCCGCCAAACCATGTGACGTATCAACAACAAATTAACAAACTTGAAAGAGGACATCAGGGGGAATGTACTTGTAAAGTTTCGCCTTAATCTGTCCAGCCCTTCTGGAGAAGAAGATTTTTTAAAAAAAACACTAAAAAACAAGATGGCGGCCGAATTACGTCATCGATGACGTCAAGAAAAACATTTTCCGCAGCAATTTTAGGCGTAGATGATGCTCAGAATTTTTCAGATTTTTCCTATATGGCGTTCTACTTGACGAATTTTCACTGGAATATCGCTTCACCTATGACGTCACGAAAAATCACACGTGTTCCCCATAGGGAGCTTAGTAAAATGTATCAAGCGAAAAAATTTTCCATTGCACGGTTTCCGAGATACAGATGTCCAAAGTTTATCGCTTTTTTCAAGATGGCGACCGTACCACGTGACCAATGACGTCATAATTATAACGTGATTGTGCTATCAAAAAAGATACATACTGTGGTGAAAATTTTGTGTCGATCGGACTTAGTATCCCAGAGAAAATGGTTTTTAAAGCGAAAAAGGGTGCAAAATGCCGGCGGAAAAAGAAAAATAATAATAATAATAATAAACAGAAGAAAAACAATAGGGTACCCTGTACTGACAGGGTACCCGAACTAGAACTGCCACTTTATAACTGCTGGCAGTGATGACCGGGTACCCAGACGTGTCGGCCTTTGATACAACATGGGACTTTCTGCAGATGACAGTCGCAAAGTTTTGCATTGAAAGGATAAGCGGTGCCAGAGAAAACATTATTTAATAGTGATACAAACACAGGCCTGCTTCGAGACGGCACGGAACAGATGAGTTACGAACCGGGCAGCACAAAGCATTCAATTTCGTTATTACTGGCTTCCAGATTCAAATAATTAAATAATTCTGGCTCCCAAACCGCGTGACCGATCAGGTTGAAATTTTAAACTTTTATTTCGCATGTCACCTGAATTATAAATCTGAAGTTTCGCATATATAGAGGCAGCGGTTCCAGAGTAAACATTAATTAATATTTATCCTTCAATCCAAGATGGCGGCCAAACCATGTGACTTGTGATGTCATAATTTGCACCACGTGTGCAAACACGATGGTGGATGATAACTGCAAATTTTCGCTTCTCCAGGTTAAGCAGTTCCAGAGAAAACATTATTTAATATTTTTCTTAAAACCAACATGGCTGCCAAACCCTGGGCCCGATCGCGTTGAAATTTCAAACCCTCATTCCGCATGAGCGTTCCACCATAAACTTGATGTTTCACATTTATTGATGCAGTAGTTCCAGAGTAAACATTAATTAATATTTTTCCTTCAATCCAATATGGCTGCCAAACGTTGCATCGTACCTCAAAAGGGGTGGGAACTTTTTATTCGTCATGGAGAGGCGGTCATAGTGGTGGAGTTTCGCCTGGATCTGTTCAGCCGTTTCAGAGAAAAAGACGTTTGAAGATATTGTTTTTCAATCCAAGATGGCTGACGAACCATGTGACCTATGACATCAGAAATGTATATTCTGCTTCCAACTGGGTATTGGAACACGTACGTGAAGTTTCGTGTTAATCGGTAAAGGTGCGTTTTTCAATCCAAGATGGCCGCCAAACCATGTGACGTGTGACATCATAATTTTTACCAAGCGTGCACACTGCCGGCTAGATGATAATTACAAATTTTCGATTCGTTTGGTTAAGCGGTTCCAGAGAAAACATTATTTAATATTTTTCTGAAATCCAAGATGGCGGCCAAACCATGTGACTTATCAATTCGAAATTAACAAACTTATATCGCCTTCCTGTCCCGAATATAGTTCTGAAATCTCCCCTTCATTGGGCCAACGCTTCTGGAGAAGAAGATGTTTGAAGGTTTTCGGGTTTTTTCAAGATGGCCGCCAAACCATGTGACCGATCAAAAACAAATTAACAAACTTGAGAAAGGACCTCATGGGGAATATATCTGTGAAGTTTCGTCTTCATCTGTCTTGCCCTTCTGGAGAAGAAGATTTTTAAAATTTATTCATTTTCAATCCAAGATGGCTGCCGAACCTTGTGACCGAGGATATCATGAATTTAAATTCTGCTTTCCATCGTCGACCCGAACAAGTGTGTGAAGTTTTGTGTAAATCGGATAAAGTCTATTTTTCTATCCAAGATGGCCGCCAAACCATGTGACTTCTGAGGTAAAAATTTTTACCATGTATGCAGACTTGAGCGAGGAAGGCACTTGCAAATTTTCGCTTCGATGGCTTATGAAATACCAGAGAAAACTTTATTTAATATTTTTCTTAAATCCAACATGGCGGCCAAACCATGTGACCTATCACTTTGAAATTAACAAACTTGCATCGCATACATGTCACGAATATAGTTCTGAAATCTCGCCTTCATTGGACCAGCGCTTCTGGAGAAGAAGATGTTTGAAGGTTTTAGGGTTTTTTCAAGATGGCCGCCAAACCATGTGACGTATCAACAACAAATTAACAAACTTGAAAGAGGACCTCAGGGGGAATGTGCGTGTAAAGTTTCGCCTTAATCTGCATAGCCGTTCTGGAGAAGAAGATTTAAAAAAAAAAACACTAAAAAACAAGATGGCGGCCGAATTACGTCATCGATGACGTCAAAAAAACATTTTCGTCAGTGATTTTTGGCGTAGATGATGCTCAGAATTTTTCAGATTTTTCCCATATGGCGTTCTACTTGACGAATTTTCACCGGTATATCGCTTCACCTATGATGTCACGAAAAATCACACGTGTTCCCCATAGGGAGCTTAGTAAAATGTATCAAACGAAAATTTTTTCCATTGCACGGTTTCCGAGATACAGATGTCCAAAGTTTATCGCTTTTTTCAAGATGGCGACCGTACCACGTGACCAATGACGTCATAATTATAACGTGATTGTGCTATCAAAAAAGATACATAATATGGTGAAAATTTCCTGTCGATCGGACTTAGTGTTCCAGAGAAAATGATTTTTAAAGCGAAAAGGGGTGCAAAATGCCGGCGGAAGAATAATAATAATAATGCGTAATAATAAACAGAAGAAAAACAATAGGGTACCCTGTACTCACAGGGTACCCTAATAACTAGAACTGCCACTTTATAACTGCTGGCAGTGATGACCGGGTACCCAGTCCGTCCGCCTTTGATACAACATGGGACTTTCTGCAGATGACAGTCGCAAAGTTTGGCATTGAAAGGATAAGCGGTGCCAGAGAAAACATTATTTAATAGTGATACAAACACAGGCCTGCTTCGAGACGGCACGGAACAGATGAGTTACGAACCGGGCAGCACAAAGCATTCAATTTCGTTATTACTGGCTTCCAGATTCAAATAATTAAATAATTCTGGCTCCCAAACCGCGTGACCGATCAGGTTGAAATTTTAAACTTTTATTTCGCATGTCACCTGAATTATAAATCTGAAGTTTCGCATATATAGAGGCAGCGGTTCCAGAGTAAACATTAATTAATATTTATCCTTCAATCCAAGATGGCGGCCAAACCATGTGACTTGTGATGTCATAATTTGCACCACGTGTGCAAACACGATGGTGGATGATAACTGCAAATTTTCGCTTCTCCAGGTTAAGCAGTTCCAGAGAAAACATTATTTAATATTTTTCTTAAAACCAACATGGCTGCCAAACCCTGGGCCCGATCGCGTTGAAATTTCAAACCCTCATTCCGCATGAGCGTTCCACCATAAACTTGATGTTTCACATTTATTGATGCAGTAGTTCCAGAGTAAACATTAATTAATATTTTTCCTTCAATCCAATATGGCTGCCAAACGTTGCATCGTACCTCAAAACGGGCTGGGAACTTTTTATTCGTCATGGAGAGGCGGTCATAGTGGTGGAGTTTCGCCTGGATCTGTTCAGCCGTTTCAGAGAAAAAGACGTTTGAAGATATTGCTTTTCAATCCAAGATGGCTGACGAACCATGTGACCTATGACATCAGAAATGTATATTCTGCTTCCAACTGGGTATTGGAACACGTACGTGAAGTTTCGTGTTAATCGGTAAAGGTGCGTTTTTCAATCCAAGATGGCCGCCAAACCATGTGACGTGTGACATCATAATTTTTACCAAGCGTGCATACTGCCTGCTAGATGATAATTACAAATTTTCGATTCGTTTGGTTAAGCGGTTCCAGAGAAAACATTATTTAATATTTTTCTGAAATCCAAGATGGCGGCCAAACCATGTGACTTATCAATTCGAAATTAACAAACTTATATCGCCTTCCTGTCCCGAATATAGTTCTGAAATCTCCCCTTCATTGGGCCAACGCTTCTGGAGAAGATGTTTGAAGGTTTTCGGGTTTTTTCAAGATGGCCGCCAAACCATGTGACCGATCAAAAACAAATTAACAAACTTGAGAAAGGACCTCATGGGGAATATATCTGTGAAGTTTCGTCTTCATCTGTCTTGCCCTTCTGGAGAAGAAGATTTTTAAAATTTATTCATTTTCAATCCAAGATGGCTGCCGAACCTTGTGACCGAGGATATCATGAATTTAAATTCTGCTTTCCATCGTCGACCCGAACAAGTGTGTGAAGTTTTTTGTAAATCGGATAAAGTCTATTTTTCTATCCAAGATGGCCGCCAAACCATGTGACTTCTGAGGTAAAAAATTTTTACCATGTATGCAGACTTGAGCGAGGAAGGCACTTGCAAATTTTCGCTTCGATGGCTTATGAAATACCAGAGAAAACTTTATTTAATATTTTTCTTAAATCCAACATGGCGGCCAAACCATGTGACCTATCACTTTGAAATTAACAAACTTGCATCGCATACATGTCACGAATATAGTTCTGAAATCTCGCCTTCATTGGACCAGCGCTTCTGGAGAAGAAGATGTTTGAAGGTTTTAGGGTTTTTTCAAGATGGCCGCCAAACCATGTGACGTATCAACAACAAATTAACAAACTTGAGAAAGGACCTCATGGGGAATATATCTGTGAAGTTTCGTCTTCATCTGTCTTGCCCTTCTGGAGAAGAAGATTTTTAAAATTTATTCATTTTCAATCCAAGATGGCTGCCGAACCTTGTGACCGAGGATATCATGAATTTAAATTCTGCTTTCCATCGTCGACCCGAACAAGTGTGTGAAGTTTTGTGTAAATCGGATAAAGTCTATTTTTCTATCCAAGATGGCCGCCAAACCATGTGACTTCTGAGGTAAAAATTTTTACCATGTATGCAGACTTGAGCGAGGAAGGCACTTGCAAATTTTCGCTTCGATGGCTTATGAAATACCAGAGAAAACTTTATTTAATATTTTTCTTAAATCCAACATGGCGGCCAAACCATGTGACCTATCACTTTGAAATTAACAAACTTGCATCGCATACATGTCACGAATATAGTTCTGAAATCTCGCCTTCATTGGACCAGCGCTTCTGGAGAAGAAGATGTTTGAAGGTTTTAGGGTTTTTTCAAGATGGCCGCCAAACCATGTGACGTATCAACAACAAATTAACAAACTTGAAAGAGGACCTCAGGGGGAATGTGCGTGTAAAGTTTCGCCTTAATCTGCATAGCCGTTCTGGAGAAGAAGATTTAAAAAAAAAAAACACTAAAAAACAAGATGGCGGCCGAATTACGTCATCGATGACGTCAAAAAAAACATTTTCGTCAGTGATTTTTGGCGTAGATGATGCTCAGAATTTTTCAGATTTTTCCCATATGGCGTTCTACTTGACGAATTTTCACCGGTATATCGCTTCACCTATGACGTCACGAAAAATCACACGTGTTCCCCATAGGGAGCTTAGTAAAATGTATCAAACGAAAATTTTTTCCATTGCACGGTTTCCGAGATACAGATGTCCAAAGTTTATCGCTTTTTTCAAGATGGCGACCGTACCACGTGACCAATGACGTCATAATTATAACGTGATTGTGCTATCAAAAAAGATACATACTATGGTGAAAATTTCCTGTCGATCGGACTTAGTGTTCCAGAGAAAATGATTTTTAAAGCGAAAAAGGGTGCAAAATGCCGGCGGAAGAATAATAATAATAATGCGTAATAATAAACAGAAGAAAAACAATAGGGTACCCTGTACTCACAGGGTACCCTAATAATGCGTAATAATAATAAACAGAAGAAAAACAATAGGGTACCCTGTACTGACAGGGTACCCTAATTAAGAAAGGCAAAACTCAGTTGTCTCCCCAAGAACGACAGAAAATAATTAAAATACTTGGGTCAGGGTTTCAAATGTTTTAACATCTTTTTTCCTAAATAAATACAAGTATGGAAGCAATTGATAGTATCTATGATTTGGATGATACCATTGTCATCTCAAACTCTACTAAAAAAGAAGATTACTTCAAGGTAAATGCAATAACTGGAACAGAATGGAATGCAAATGGAACAAAAAGTTTTGAAATAAATAATCAACAAACTTATTTGAATCTCACCGAAAGTTTCTTGTTGTGTAAATTTACATTCACAAAGGCTGCGAATAACACAAACGCTACACTCGTAAATTATTTCTTCTGGAAAATGTTTGATAGTGTTCGTTTGTACATTGGAACACAAGAAGTTGAAGTGGTTGATTATGTCTCTGCTACATCTGAAATGATGAAATTTACACTATATTCATTTAGGGATAGAATGGGGAAGGGAGCTGTCGAACGTTTTATTCCTGACTTGGCAATGGGAACAAACACAGACCCTGGATATAGTCAAAGGAAAGAAATGTATTATGATGATACAAAAGCAGGTAATAGTTTTACTGTGGCAGTTCCTCTTAAAGGTATATTTGGATTTTGTGATCATAATAAAGTTCTGTATGGTCTTAAAATTAGATTTCAACTGCAAAGCAATGATGATGAAAATAGATTGCTTTTTGGTGTGGCTAATGCTTTTGCTACTCAGAATAAATTTGTAATTGATGAAATTAGTTGGTATATTAGTGAATATACTCCTAATCTTAAAACAGAAGAGAAGTTGAATAGAAGACCACTCAAAGAAGCCACTCAATGTATCATACCTTCAAAGAAGATGCCAACACGTTAAACTGAACCAAACCACTTACACGTACAATTTGGGTGTTCTGGAAGGAAAGCCACGACATCTGTGGCTCATTTTTTAAAAAACAGATGGTGATACTGCTACTGATAAGAATAATGCGTTGAATGATAATGCTTAGGTGGAACAACTTCGCGTTTCTCTGGATGGAACATTTTATCCACGAGATAGATTGGAAATTAATTGCAAAAAAATGATTATGCTGAAGCATACAAGTCTTACCAAAAGGTGTGTGAAATCAATGGAAATAAAGAACCTATTTTGGATATGACAGCATTTAAAAGTTTGTATACAATCTATGCGATTGACCTGAGTGCTCAAAAGGAAACTATAAAGTCTAATGGAGTGGATACTTCCCTTTACATTGAAAGAGGAGAGAGTGAAGAAGTTGATGCATATTGTTTGCTTTTGGAAGAAACAGAATTACAGATTAATACAGATAATGGTGTTATGATTAGTCTCACATAATTTTTTTGATAAATAAATGTGGTAAAGTCCCAACTGGGGTATATGTTAATCAAATCAATCTTCATAAACTATCATCTTGTATTCAAAATCAAAAGCCTTGTATGATTAACGTTAATACAATTCAGAGAAAAGGAGCAGTAAAAATTGATGTTTTGCTCACAAGAGAGCAGGTGAAAATCTTGAATGATACTGGCTCACTTAAAATTAAAATGTCAACACCAATGTTGAAGAAATATTCAATAAGAGAGACGAGTGGAGGATTTCTCCCATTTCTACTTCCTTTATTTGCTGGTTTAAGTGCGGCTGGAGCATTGACGGGTATGGAAGCAATTGATAGTATCTATGATTTGGATGATACCATTGTCATCTCAAACTCTACTAAAAAAGAAGATTACTTCAAGGTAAATGCAATAACTGGAACAGACTGGAATGCAAATGGAACAAAAAGTTTTGAAATAAATAATCAACAAACTTATTTTAATCTCGCCAAAAGTTTCTTGTGTAAATGTGTAAAATCAATTGTTGTGGATTTGGAAGCCTTGTGCACACAGACATTCAGGTCCCCATAGCTCAGTTATTTCAATTAGTAAATGTGGATAGATCGCTCCCCGTCCCTTGTTTAATGGGTAATTAAATGTTCTTGCACTGTGGAGTTATTCTGATAGTCAGGGTTTTCTTTTATTTTTATACCACCCACATCAGCTACAACAACGCCAGCATCACCCTCACCTACACCTCACTCTGGCTGGCGCTATGGTGGGCAGAGTTCAAGGAGGAGCCTCGCGGCGGCCCTTGACCAATCAGCATGCTACGAGTGAGGTGGCCGCCGCTTAGCCAATGAAACCCCGCGGCGGTGAGAGAGGCGGTCTGCATGACGTCACCATGCACCTGGGCCAATCGATGGACTTGCCGCCCGTTTTGGCCAATGACAGGGCGACGAGCGATTCTGCGTGCCAAAACTATCGAGTGAGGGAGAGCGGGGAGGGTGGAGGTGCCCCCCCCCCCAGGAGAGGGGTGAATAAGGTTGCGGTGCGATCGGGGGAAGAGAGAGAGCTTTTGAGATAGTTGATGACGATCGAGCAGGCAAGGTTATGGTCAATCTGATGGGCAGGTTGAACGAGTGTGGAGTTATCAGCCCTCGCTTGGACGTTCAACTCAAAGACTTGGAGAAGTGGCAGAGAAACCACCTGCCTTCTCGACAGTTTGGGAAACAGTGGAGAGTTTTGGTTGCCGGGACGAGCGCTGAAGGGAGCTCTGGATTCTATCATCGCATCTCGACGCTGGCCTGGTTCGCCCGTGTCAGCCGAACCACACGAGGTGGACAGGTTCATGTCTTCTTGGGTATCTGTCGGTGGGCCCATCTGTAAGTAGGAATTGTTTAAGTGCTCTTTGCTGTACATACTTGCATCTCTATAGTTGGATAACACTGCTTCTTGTGTGCTCCCCCCTTTCCCCCATTATAAATAAATACATTTGTTAAATGTATCAGTTCGTTGCTGTGTTTCTTCCATTGGCTTAGCATGGCGCGTGTTGGTGAATTACAAAGGCTGTTGCCGCTGTAAATGTACATTTGGACCGACGGGACTTCGGCAACCATCTGCTCGGGTTGCGCACGGGTCGGGCTCGCTAACGGCTCGACTCGTACGGGTGCCATCGAGGGTGTGAATACTCGGTAACTCGCCATGTGGATCGCTAGGTATTTTGAAGATTGGCAAATAACCCTGTACCACGTGGTGGAATTATTGACGATTCACGGTCCGGTAAGAGACCCGTACCTCTCAGAGTTTTTCGAAAGGTACGATCTAAATTCCGGGTGTTCGGTAGAATCGACCCTACTGCTCCACCTAGCGGTCATGCTCATGGCCGACGCCCGGCTCCACAACAGTATTTCAGCAGCTGTGAAAACTGCCAACGAAAGGAAGACTCAACTCCGGGCTCAAAAGGAATTGGAAAGACATAACAAAGAGTTGAAGAAACAAATTAGTGGAAGTGGTGTAATTGTAGATTTTGCTGAAAAACTTGAAAGTCTGCCTGATAAAGCGAGATTGTTAGTTGGAGATATTCTTTCTTCTATCGCACAAGCAGGTATAAAATTAACTAAAAGGGGTAATGGATTATATCTTTTTGATAAATAAATGAGAAGCCTGGTGTTGGCTTAGTGGTTAGGGTGGTGGATTGGGATCCCAGGGTCCTGAGTTCAAGCCCCGTTGGCTGCTGAATTAACACCAGGGGGTTGACTCAGCCTGTCATCCTTCCGAGGTCGGTGAAATGAGTACCAGTGTACTGGTCCCGGTGTATGCCCCGGTAAGAATAGGTGTACCATATCCCTGTGTGTCGTAAGAGGCGACCAGGGTTGGCGTCAGGAAGGGCATCCGGCCATAAAACATTGCCTCAAGAAAAAGCCCAACCCCTGCACAACAGGGAAAAATGGCTGTAAAAACAGTCATTTTTATATTTTAATAAATAAATGAGCATTGATGAGTGGTTTAAAGAATTTGGAAAGAATACATCAAATTTAGAACTTATCCAATATTGTAGGAAATTAAAAAATCATAATGTGGTTATTTGTATGAGAGATGAATTAACAAACGTGTCTAAACATACAAAGAATATTATTATGAACTTATAAGATAATAATGGGAACGGTTCTCATTGGGTTTGTATTTTTAATAGTCAAGACAAATATTATTTTGATAGTTTTGGTCTTCCACCACCTGTTGAAGTAATACAATTCTTATAGAGTGGTGTTTATGAAACATTTCAAGTCCAATAATTAAATTCCAAGTGTTGTGGTCAATTATGTCTGTATGTGTTATTTCAACTCAACAAAAAGAAATTCTTTAATGACATTATTTTTAATCTAATATAAATGACATGTTGGTAAAGATGGTTCTATCTTTGGTGTATCCCAAGAACTGGATATTGATTTATCAAATTATTACACAAAGACACAGGCTGAACGACAGAAATATAGTATAACAAAAAATATTAATATGAAAAAAGGTTGTAAATTAAAAAATTATCCAAGCCCGACTGACGCGAATGACTTGGTGAGATTAAGTGATTTATCACAATATATATCCTTAAATAAAATGGCAGTGTATTCCAAAGATACAGGAGTGTTGATTTTATCTCCAGGTCATACAGAATTCACAGTTCCAATTCAAATAAAATTTTATAAAGAAGGGCGTATTGTTTGGATGAGAATAGAACAATGGGGGTATGATATGAATGATTTAGGGTATAATTGGTCATTTAAAATTGACCTAGAAGACCTGGAATAATTAAATCAGTCTCGTAAGGAAGAATATTATCCACTTGGTGCCGAGAATTAGTTTTGTGGAAGTACGATTAGTAAACAACAAATAAAATAATTTAATAAGGGTAAAGTTAATAATAGTTTTGCCATAGTTTATATCATGAAAACACAAAGAGCAGTATTATATATAATAAGTAAGGAAATACAAAATGATTTAACTATGGGAAGATGGGGGGGGGATTTCCTGTCATCATATTAATCTTATATATATCTTATATTTCTATATAGTCTTATATTTCTATTACATAAATGACAGCAAGAAGACTTCAAGAAAATTATCATTTCTGTGTCCAAGCATACCTTCAAGAAAAGGGTATTTGGTATTTTAATAAATATGTTCTTCAACATAAGAATGAGGTATTTTCAATAAAAGATTGGTTTTATACTGATGTTAATATACCAACAACTTTGGATTTAATTAAAATGTTAAATAATGAAAAAAAATTAAAGTTAAGAAAACGTAAGGCTCTTTTAGAAATTCAGACAAAATTTTATTGGTTTCCTGTTGTAAAAAACAATTATTTTGGATACAGGAATAACAAGAAATCCTGATGAATATATGTATGATATTCTATGGGGTGTAAGAGCCTGGTGTTGGCGCAGTGGTTAGGGCAGCGGCTTGGGATCCAAGAGGTCCTGAGTTCAAGCCCCGTTGAGCCACTGAATTAATACACCAGGGGGTTGACTCAGCCTGTCATCCTTCCGAGGTCGGTGAAATGAGTACCAGTATACTGGGCCGGTGTATACCCCGGTTAAAATAGGTGTACCATATCCCTGTGTCGTAAGAGGCGACCAGGGTTGCGTCAGGAAGGGCATGCGGCGTAAAACATGTGCCAAATCACTATGCGGATCATAATGGATGATCCGCTGTGGCGACCCCTAACGGGAGCAGCCGAAAGAAGAAGAAGATTCTATGGGGTGTAAGTGATTCAAGGATAGTAAGGGACGAGGAGGGAGTTGAAGAAACTGAGACAAAGGAGGAAAAGGAGGAGAGAGAGGGAGAAGAGAGAGAAGAAGGAAGAGAGAGAAGGATGAGAGGGAGAAGAGAGAGGGAGGAGAGGGAGAGGGAGGAGAGAGAGATGGAGGAAAGAAAGAAGAGAGAAGGAGGCAGGGGAGAAGAGAGAGAAGGAGGAGAGGGAGGAAAGAGAGAGAATGAATAAATATAAAAATATGGAAACCAGTGAGATTAGAAAAAGATTGGGGGTATTACAGAAAATAAATAAATCTCAACGCACCGAGGAGGAAAACAAAGAATTGACAAGTCCATTAGAAATATTTGCGTCAAAACTATTAAGATCGGTTTCAGGGAGAAGATATAAACGAGAGAGTAGAGATAAAGAAGAGAAAGAAGGAAAAGATTATCTTATTGATGATGTTGGTGTGATTGTCTTTGATTAAAGTTTTCCATTTTTTTTCTTAAATAAATGGAGGAGAGAGTGAAGACATTTCTAAGGATTCTTTATGTTTTAAAAATTAAGATTCAAATGTGCATGTTGGAAACTAAAAAGGTTTTCGCACTCTGAAGGAATTTTTCTCATAAATAAATGAGTTATTGTCTAAAATGTAAAAACAAAACCAAGAGTAAAAATATCTCGTATGTTAAAAGTAAAAATAATAGGGTTATGCAAAAACGTACATGTTCGGTGTGTGGCTCAAAAAAAGAGTGAATTCACCAAACACAAACGTGGGGGAGATATACAAAAGTTTTTATCAGGAAGTAAATTTACAACTACTGGAATACCAGGGGAATTACATCGACCAGGGTATTCTTTCTGTGGTCCAGGCACAAACTTGGTTAAAAGATTAGATGAGGCAGACAATCCTAAACCATGGAGCAAAACCCATCAATAGAGTTGATGAAGTGTGCATGAGGCATGATATTGATTATGGGAATACCACAACGTTGGAAGAAAAACATGAAGCTGATAGAGAAATGTTGTATAATTTGTCTCTGATACAAAATCCAACCTTGAGAGAAAAAGTTGAGAGGTTCATCGTGAAGAAGATGATCAGTGCTAAATTGAAACTTGGGCTTGGAAATTCAAAAAACTTATAGGCTCCAATGATGTCATTAAGATTGAAGAGCAATTAGCTGATGAATTACATAAACCAATAATCACAAAGTTTCAGAGAAGGAAGGTTTATTCCAAGGAAGTTGATTATATCTGGTCCACTGATTTGATTGAACTTAATAATGATAAGGGGTACAAGTAGTATGCTCCAACCGTTATTGATTTGAGGAGTAGATATGCATGGGTTGTTCCTTTGAAAAACAAAACAGGTAATACTCTTATGTTAGCTTTCCAACAGATATTCAATAAAAGCAAGAGAAAACCTAAAAAATTGTGGACTGATGAGGGTACGGAGTTCTACAACAAAACATTTTTGAATTTTCTTCAAAATAACAACATTACATTCTGCAGCATCTTTAATGAAGGAGAAGCAGTTGTTATTGAGCGATTCTATCGCACTTTAAAAGAGAGACTATATAAAAAATTCACTCAACTCGGTTCTCAACAATGGTCATCTTTAATCCAGGATATTGCAGATCAGTATAATGATACGATTCACACCTCAACGAATACCAAACCATCAGAAACATTTACAAAATTAGAATATGAAAAAGAGATTAATGTCAGAAAGCCTAAGTTCAAAGTTGGTGATATCATAAGAATATTGTATATAGGTGGAAATCTCATTTTGAAAAAGGTTATACTAAACGATGGACAAATGAGCTTTTTAAAATTGTTGATGTAATAGATGCAGTTCCTTGAACTTATAAGGTATATGATTTAGAAGGGGAAGAGATTTTAGGTTCATTTTATTCACAGGAATTACAAAAGACAAAACTAAGCAGATAATACTCATGGGAGCAATAGGTTGGCGCTTCACTCCCCTCTACTATACACCTTATGGACACTCGAAGACCAAGTCCGATGTGTATAACAGGTGTCATCTGCCAAGGGTTGAATTTTAAATATATATGTGTATGTATATATATATATATATATATATATATATATATATATATATATATATATATATATGTATATATATATGTATATATATATATATATATATATATATATATATATATATATATAAATATATATATATATATATATATATATAATGTGTTTCAAGGGGGACGTTCTTAGATCTGTGAACCCCAAACACAGAATCCTCAACTGAATAGGCAGTCAAGGCTTAACGTGTGTGTGTGTGTGTGTGTGTGTGTGTGTGTGTGTGTGTGTGTGTGTGTGTGTGTGTGTGTGTGTGTGTGTGTGTGTGTGTGTGTGTGAGTGAGTGATAATATAACAGGGAGCATAATCAACCCTTACCCATCCCTAACCTACCCTAACCCAAACCCTCACATTTAAAATCCCAACCCCAATCCTCACCCACCCTAACCCTCACATTCAAATCTCAACCCCAACCCAAACCCACCCGAACCCCCACATTTAAAATCCCAGCCCAACACAATATCTTTTTTCTTTTTTTATCTCTTCTTCCACATTCCTGTTGAGTTTCCAAGATATGTATCACATTGTGAGTTATCAAACCAGAACCCACATTTCAAGTCTCCAAAATAAAACCAACTTACAAAGTCTCCAAAATAAAACCAACTTACAAAGTCTCCAAGGGATAACTGATTTCCTGATTTTTTTTTCAAAATTTGTGAGGTCTCCGAGGTAGGTTTCATATTTAAAACCACCAAGGATAACTCATTTACTGATTTTTTTCAATATTTGTGAGGTCTCCGAGGTAGGTTTCATATTTAAAACCACCAAGGATAACTCATTTCCTGATTTTTTTCAAAATTTGTGAGTCTCCGAGGTAAAACTTATTTCAAGGTTCATCAAGGTATAACTTATTCATTGGGTATTGTCTTGATAACTCACAATGAGTACCATCGATGTAAAACTCTTTTTCAGGATTTTGCGGGTTTCCAAGGTATAACTCTTTGGTTGGGTCATCAAGGTCGAGCTCGTTCTGTGGTTCTTGGTCGCCCACAAGGTCTTCAACCAAGCCAACAATTTCACCCCAAGTTGTGGCAAAAGCAGTATTTTCATTTTGTATTTCTGATACAATTTCCTGTGAGAGAAAATATTTATGTATTAATTAAGTGATTTAATTATTAAATGATTAAATGCTTAAATCAAACTCTGTAAATAGGAAAAGAAAATCTTACCTCAATAGATAAGAGGTTTGAATCCAGTTCATCAACTTGAAGGTTTAGTTCCATACAAGTAGTGGAACTCCAAGAAACTCCAAAGTCATCCCACTCAAGCTCAACACAGCAGTCCATTCTCAGTAAAAGTAAAAATATGTTTAAATTCAGTCTGGGTTTCAAGCCTTTATATAGAAAGACTGGTGGGTGTGGTTTCCTTTGGAAATTCCCTGGGCAACTCCAGGAAAGCCTTGTGAGTCAGAGATTAACTGGAAATGATATGAGTTGGTGGTCCTCAAAAAAGAGGGTGGGGCTTAGGAAAAGTGGGCGGAGCTAAGGGAAAGTGGGCAGAGCTTAGGGAAAGTGGGCGTGGGTTATTAAAAGTCTGCGTGGCTTTCGAAAAGTGGGCGTGGTTTAGGAAAAGTGGGCGTGGCTTATGAAAAATAATGTGTGGCTCAGGAGGTGGTCAAACAAGAACATTAAGAGAAGTTTATCATTTCATTTCTGCTCAACAAAAAATTTTAACCAAGAACTAAGTTCCAAAATAATCTTTGTGAATATACTCGATGGTGATGAATGTAATAGGAAAATGAAGTTATTACCTAAAGTAGAACACGAAAAAATATTCATTGGATCACTATTTGAATGGAATGCAAAATATGAAAGGAAAAAAGTGTTTTAATCAGTAAGTCTCAATTTTACATTTGCTCAATGGGGCAGAGATCAGTCTCCTATTTTGGGCTTTTGGGGCTTGAGACAGTCTCAATTTTACATTAGCTTGTGTGGGAGAGGGAGGAAATCAGTCTCCTGTTTTGAGCTTTTGGGGCTTGAGTTAGAGAGTTTTCCCCATTCATTTGTATGGGAGGGGGAGGAAATCAGTCTCCTGTTTTTGGGCTTTTGGGGTTTGATTCAGAAAATTTTTCCCTTTTTCGCCATTCATTTGAATGGATGCCTCAGAAACCCCATTTATCCTCTACTGACGTGTCTGGGCAGTGTTTGTCTCTGGATGGCTTGGCTCTGGACGCCTTTGGACGGTGTTTATCTCTGGACATGTCCAGGCGGTGTTTGTCTCCAGCCAGCATTTATAGTATGACCGCGAGAAAATGGATTTCAGACATTAGTTTGTTTCTATCTTCACTGTTATTCAATGCAGAATCATTTTGATGAGGCAATATGAATTGTAATTAACGCTCCACCACACATCTGCCTTCCCTTCCTTGCAGCTCATGCTGCCTTGCCTTTCCCTATCCATCCTCACTCTCCCTCCCTCCTCACTCCTGCACCCCTCCCTTTCCCCCTCCTCCTCACTCCCCCTCTCTCTCTCTCTCTCTCTCTCTCTCTCTCTCTCTCTCTCTCTCTCTCTCTCTCTCTCTCTCTCTCTCTCTCTCACTCCCCTATCTCTCTCACTCCCCCCATCTTTCTCTCCCCTTTTATCCTTCCAGTCAGTAAAGTGATGGGTGGCATTTGCTTGTTATAAATAACTAGAGAGTTCATGGAACACCTTACCCTGCGGATAGTACACTTAACAAGAACATGTGAAGAGCGTTTTAAACTCCTTCTTTGCATTTCCCAGCACGATCCATGTTTTTGTTCATTAACCTTGCATAAGAGGCATGATGGTAACCACACAACACTATGTACTGCCATATTTGTCAGAGTGCAGAATCTCAAACAGTTGTTCTGCCCTCATGGCATGGACAGCGTGAATGCTGATTCTCATAGCTTTTCACATCATTACTCTGCCCTCAGAGCAGAAACATTTTTTCAAATACTGCTAAACAGATGTTTTTCTTAGTGCTAAAAAGGCGATTTGTGTTCTAAAGTGTTCAAGTGTATAATCCAATTGAAATTAAATTATGATTTTGAAGGTTGTAGAAAAAAAAATTTTGGAAGGTTATCGCCGTTGATGCAGCGTCTTTTAAACCACATTATTTAAGACTTTGCATTAGTTGCCCGTGTCTGTTGTGTGTATATGTCCCTAAAAACAATGTTTACTGTTTCTAATGATTTCCAATTTTGTTTGACTGCTGAACAGATAGACAGATTTTTAAAAATTACCTTAATCCTCTGTGCATAAGTGATCGAGACAAGTTCAGGGCTAAAGTACTGTTAAACGACAGGTTTGTTTTCTGATTTCTGTTGAAAATATAACATTCAATTGAAATTACGTTGACCCCCAATCATAAACCGATGTTTGTAGACAGACAGACAGACAGACAGACAAAGTGAACCAATTGCTGACCCCACTTTCACTTCACACACGGGGTAATAAATATTGTTACGGCTGTGGAAATTCGCATTACACCATAAAGGGCCCGTAGGTGAGATATCTTGATAGGTGCATGTGTAGTTAGCCCAAACCCGTTGTATAGAGGGAATTCATGTGATTCATCCGGGCTGCGACACTTTGAGTTAGCCATTTTTTCTGTTCTATCTTTATTTTGAACTAACCACGTCTCAACCGCCATCACACAACAACCACGCCACCGCCACCATCTACGCTCCCACATCATCGCATCACCGCCATTCCCAAACGGCACCATAACCATCAAACCACCACCGAAAACCCTCCCCCACCTTCACCTCTCTCCTTCTACCATCATTCCCACACCACCTCTGAACACTGAACGTCGGGCTGTCTCGGGCCCGTTCGGCGTTTGGTGCCGAGCGCACCGAGCCGCGAGCGCGAAGGCGGCCTTTCCGAGGGGAAAATTCGGATCAAAAACGCTACACGCCCACTTCTCCTCCGTCCAATTAGCGGGCGCAGGGCAGCTTGGCCCCGCCTCCAAGCGTGTGCATGTGAAGTCCGTAGATGCAAATTTTAGGATCAGGAGAGGTTCACGCCCATTTTTGCCCGACCAATGGCTGACCAGGCGTGGCCCCGCCTCCAATCGCGTTCTGATCCTAAAATTTGCATATACGCTTCTCCTGCCGCCTATAAAAAGGCGAGTGCAAGGCGAATTAGAAAGAGTGGCAAAGAGTCGGGTCGGTCGGGTGAGGAGAGTGCGGAACTGAGAAGAGTTGCAGGAAGCGTTGAGTTCTGGAGTTGCCTGGAGAGGGTCGTCGAGAAGTGGCTGTTGGGGACGCGTTGCGTTGGGTTGGTGAAGTTGAGGCGAGTGCGCGCGGTGGAACTGCAGGCAAGGGAGCTCGGGTCCGAGGCAAGAAGGACGGCGGTCGGCGACGAGGTTGCGGTGTGGGATCGCTCGTCTCGTCGCGGGACCCAAGCCAGCCAGCCACTCCCCTCCCCCAGGGCATCAACAATCCCCCTTTCCCCCGTGCTGAGATCGTGCAAAAGGGGGCCCCGTTCCCCCCCCCTCCACCCCACACGTGGTGCCAACGAAACCCGCCAAGGAGCAAGGAGTCGGGGCACAGCCGCGCGGCCACATTTGCGGCTTGC
The DNA here is from genome assembly GCF_056783735.1 of Eptatretus burgeri. Classification (NCBI taxonomy): domain Eukaryota; kingdom Metazoa; phylum Chordata; class Myxini; order Myxiniformes; family Myxinidae; genus Eptatretus; species Eptatretus burgeri. The sequence continues at coordinate 5,487,234 of NC_140970.1, read as the reverse complement.
CTTCAACGCGTCATGAGGACGCGGGTAAGACCCACCCGGTCTCGCGGACCTGGCCGCTCCTCTAGGTCCCGCGCACATTTGGCCTACGGGCCTGTCTGCCTCCTCATCTGTGAGGGTGGCTTCTTTCCTTTGCTTTTGAGTAAATGTGTGTTGGCGCCGTCTGTAAAGTAGAACTGTATAAGTGTTGCCGTGTGTGCGCGTAGTCGGTATTAACTCTGCGTCGTTGTTGCTTTTATTGTTTTGTTTGCTTTATGTGCATTTTGACTGTATGGCTGTATATACGCGCTTTCCGTGTGCAGTGTAAATAAAATGCTGGCTTGTTGAACTGTGCCCGTTTCGCTTTGTCTTTTTTCAATTGACTCTCCATCCTGCTTCACGTAAAGGGTTCGTAGTGGGTGTAAAACGCCCGGTAAATAATCTGAACCGTCGAGGTCGACGATAACACCGCTCGGTTATCCCGATAGTACGGAACGGTCCGCCCAAGCGGCTCGTGTCCGGAGTCGACCTGCGGCGAGGTACGATCGCCCAGTTTACCATCCGCGTGGGTACTTAGGTAGATCGAGTTTGGCGAACAACCCTATCCTACGCAGGTGGCCGATTGGCACGATCGTGGTGAGGTCGAAAGGCCCACCCGTGACGAGCTCCCGGCGTTGATCCGAGAGGGTCACGACAGAATTGTCCGTCCGGTGGGCGACGTTACATGGCCGTCGGCACGCCGGCGGGCGCGAATTCGCAACAATATGACAGACTTTCCTTTCAGACTATTCAGACATTAAATCCTTCCTATTCTCCAATTACTTGATTTCCGATCATCAATTTGGATTCAGACCAGGTCACTCTATCCTGGATATGCTGCTTCTGCTCTCCCAACAATGGATGGAGATCCTCAATTCCAGACATGAAATCGGAGCCATCTCCCGAGACATATCACGTGCTTTCGATACGGTTTGGCACCCTGTCCTGCTCACCAAACTCTCTTCTTATGGTATCCAAGAACATCACTCATGGCTCGCAGACTTCCTCTCCTACCACAGCCAACATATGGCCTTAATGGAGTTCTCTCACCCCCTCTTCCTGTCCAGGTTGGAGTACCTCAAGGCAGTGTTCTGGGCCCCGTTCATTTTCTGTTTTTTTGTTTTTGTTTTTTTCATATACCTTGGCGAGGCTCGTGTGAGAGCTAACACACAGCGCACAGCAAGGGGGGCATGAGAAGAGGGGAGGGAGTGGGAAGGACAAAACAGTGGGGAACAGACATTAGGAGACCTGTGGAAGGGAGAGGGATGGGACGGGCAACATGGGGAATAAAAGATGGACATTACAGGGACTTTCAGGAAGGAAAGCAGGGAATTTGAAGGAGGTGGGCTTGGGTGGATTATCGGAGGTAGAAAAGATCGAGGATTTGGATGGGGGTTGATAAGAGGTGGTGGTGAACAGCTGTTTTGAAGGCCTGGAGGGAAGAATGGGAATGAATAGAGTGAGGGAGTTTATTCCAAAGGCAGGAAAAAAGAGGAATGAAAGAGTGAAGATGAGCAGTGATTCGTGATTTTGGTAGTTTTACCAGAAGGGGGTTGTTGGCGGACTTTGAGCACCCTGTGGAAATGTGGTGGGGACAAATCGCAGAGAGCAGGGGGGGGCGAGGCTGGAGAGGAGACGGTAGAAGACAGAAAGACCACCGACCAACCTGCGGTGATTGAGTGAGAGGCCCAAAGACTCAGCCTCATTGCGGGAGATGCCAATGATCCGAAATGCCTTGGTTTTTACAGCGTGAAGCCGAGAAAGGTAGGAAGCAGGATCACCAGCCCAGAGGGAAGAGCAGTACTCCATCAGGCTTTGGACAAAAGCTTTGTAAGTGGTCAGGAGCTCAGGTGGGCCGAGGAAGGACTTTGCACGACGGAGGATTCCCAGTCGGCGACTGGCTTTGGAGGCGAGGTTTGAAATGTGGCTTTCCCAGGAAAGGTCATGGCAGATAGTGAGACCCAGATGCTTGAAAGAAAGGACTTCTTCCAGAGGATTGTTGAGAAAGTGGATGGGGGGGGGGGTTTCTAAACGGTCCTTTCGAAGAGACATAGTGAGATTGTGAGATTTGTCCGGATTGAAAGACATGTTCCACGTGTTGGACCAGTTTGTGATTTTATCCAGATCTGCAGTGAGCGAAAAAGCTGCTGCTTGCCGGTCTGAGGGATGACCAATGGTACGGCAGAGGGTGGAGTCATCAGCAAAGAGATATGGAGGATTTTTCAGAGAGTCGGAGAGATCATTGATGAAAACCAGAAAAAGAACAGGGCCCAGAACACTACCTTGAGGAACTCCAGTCTGGACAGGAAGAGGGGATGAAAGAACTCCATTAAGGGCCACACGTTGACTGCGACAGGAGAGGAAGTCTGCGAGCCACGAGTGGAGATGGCCTTGGATATCATAGGAAGAGAGTTTGGTGAGCAGGGCAGGGTGCCATACCGTGTCAAAAGCACGTGATATGTTCAGTGATACGGCTCGGATTTCCTGTCTGGCATTGAGAACCTCCATCCATTGTTGGGAGAGCAGAAGCAGCATATCCAGGGTAGAGTGACCTGGTCTGAAACCAAATTGATGATCGGAAATCAAGCCATTGGAGAAGAGGAAGGATTTAATGTCTGAAGCGATGATGGATTCCATAACCTTGCTGATGATTGGGAGAAGGCTGACTGGTCTGTAGTTGCACGGATCTGTTTTTGCACCTTTTTATGCAGGACAGTAATGGTTGCTGATTTCCAAGCAGATGGCAGATGACCTTGAGAAAATGAGAGGGTGAATATAACAGAGAGAGGGTGAGCAAGAGCAGAAGAGCAGGCTTTGAGGACACGTGGGCTGATGCCGTCTGGACCGGTTGCAGAATCTGAGTCGAGGTTTGACAGAAAGCTCTCCACCTTGTCAGGAGAAAAGGACACAGAGTCCAGGGACAGTTGGGTGCGACTGGGTAAGGTGGGTAGAGAAAGTGATGGGGTTTGGACACAAGATTTAGCTGCAAACAGAGTTTAGGCATTCAACTTTTTCACGTGCGGTATCAGTAGTGTGGCCATTTGAGGTAAGGGAGGGGATGGAGGGGGAATATACACCAGAAACAGATTTGGTTCGACGCCACCAGGATTTTTAGAAGGGAGAGAGGTTTGAGAGTTCAGACTTGAGATGAGAAAGATATTGTTTTCTGGCTCTCCGGGGGTAGATACACACTTGTTCCAAGCTTTATGGCAGGAACTGAGATTACCCTCAATTGGGTTTGCTTTCCATGAGGCAAAGGCAAGTTGTTTCAGGACAACTGCCTCGCCACAAGCTTCAGTAAACCAAGGGCGGGAAGAAGGGTAGGACAACATAAGACGAGAGGTGATAAATCTGTGCATGAGGGAGAGCAAGTTTCTTTGAAAGAATTCCCAGGATGAGTTGATGTTGGAGAAAGTAGCGAAAGAAGACCAGTCTATAAGTTTGATGGCTGTTTGGAGACCCTGGCAGTCGGTTTGAGTGAAATGCCAGAGTCGACGACAGTGAGGTGGTTCTCTGATAATAGCCAGAGAGATGTCCACTTTGACAAGGACGTGGCCAGAAGAACCGATTGCAGCGGAGCAGCAGATATTATCAGCAAAATTTGTCAAAATCAGATCCAGAAGAGATGGAGTAACATTGGTTGAGATCTGGGTTGGGAAGTTGACCGATTGAGTCAGTCCCCATGAGTCGCAGAAAGCTTTTGCTGAGGTGCCATGACAGGTGAGAGAGGTACCCACACCAAGCCAACTGGCATGATAATTGAAGTCACCACATATAAGGAAGAGAGAGTTTGGATGAGAAGATAGAAGTTGGTCCATGTTTTCGGATCGTGAGGTGTACATGGAGTCATCACTGTTTGGTGGACGGTACTGTACACATATAAACATGAGGTGGGAGTGGAGGGGAAGCCGTAGCCAGAGGTATTCCTGGGGGTGTGAGGGCGTGAGGGCAGTGCATGGAGTGTGAGGAATAGAGTCTTTGATGAAGAGAGCAACTCCTCCACCAGGATGAGGCTCAGGTCTGTCAAACCAGAGGAGGGAGTAACCAGTGAGAGATACTTGGGAGTCAGACACGTCTTGGGGGAGGAAAGTTTCTGTGAGGCAGATTATGTCTGGTTTGTCAGTGGCAACCTGTATGGAAAGATCTGAAAGGTTTGAGCAAAGGCCCCGGATATTTGAGGTCCACACTTTTAATGAAGAGGTAAGGGAGGAGGCTTTGGGTGTAGGGGTTGGGGAGGGGGAGGGTAGGAAAATGGACGAGGGGGGGGAGTTAAGGAGGGTTGTTGAAAGAGTGTGGGGGATTGCAGAATTGCTTGGGGAGGGGGCTGAATGAGGAGGAGAAAAGGCTCTGTGGTGCTGGGGGAGAGGGGGGACAAGAGAAGGGGAGGAAGGCAGTTGAGGATTTGAGGAGGTTGAGTGAAGAGATGGAGATGAGAGGGCAGTGGAAGGAGGCAGCTTTGTGGATGTGAGGGGAGCAACTTTGCGAACGATGAGTGAGGGGGATGAATGGTGGGAGAAAGGTGAGGGGGGAATTTTTGAAAGAGGTGAGAGGGAGGCTTGGAGGGAGAAGAGTGGGATGGTTGCTTTGAGAGTGAGTTGGCACTGAAGTTGGAAAAAAGAATGGTTGATGGAAAGTCAGGTCAGGTTCGATCTGTGACCTGCTACAGGTACCATGTAAACCTGTACTAACCTGTTCCATGGTCGGGTTGTCGGCGACTAAACCGTCTCCCCCACCAGGTTTTCTGGTGAGGAGGGTGTTTGGATATGGACACCCAGCAGGATTAAAAACAAAACCTGTCAAAGGGCGGAGGAGCTCCTTGTGAGCCAACGGCCATCCATATCTAGTGCCCAACTGTGTCTGCGGACGTCCTCCTGCAGTTGGGTCACTTCTTATTAGGAGGTTGGTGGCAGGATTTGCACTCCGGCCACCGTAAAACCCTTCATTCCGCAAAATGCAAAAACGCAAAAAAATCTGAAAACCCACTCCGTGGGAGTACCTCCTGTGCAGCTTCCCTTCGCAGGGCAGCTCACCGGATGACGGGATTGGGGCAAAGCCTTCGGGACCCCCAATCTTTGATAGGAGGGAAACCACGGGGTAACATCCCTGGGTCAGATTGCGGGAGAGTGTGTCGGAGTGGTGCTGAGGTGTCGTCCACCAGACGGCGGTCTCCTTGGGTTAACCTGAGGCGGTCCCTTCGGGTGGGTGCCTGGAATGTCCTATCCCTAAGAGAGGATGATCACCTGTCTCTGTTATCATCTGAGCTCAAGCGTTTGGACATCGGGATTGCAGCTCTCTCTGAGGTTCGGAGACCGGATTGCGGCGAGATAATGGTGGGTGGTTACACCTACTATTGGTCTGGTCGCTCTGATGGTTACCATACCCAAGGAGTTGCTGTAGCTGTGTCCAATAAGCTGACCCCAATGATAATTGAGGTAACACCGGTCAACGAGCGTATTATGAGATTAAGGATTCGTCACTCCTTAGGTGTCATTTCCCTGGTCTCTGTTTATGCTCCGACTGAGGCGAGTGATCTCACCGTGAAGGATGCATTCTACGCCACACTCGAGTCTGTGGTTGATCAGTGCCCCAGACGAGATACACTTCTAGTCTTGGGGGATTTCAATGCATCGACTGGAACTGATAGGGACGGTTATGAGGTGTGTGTTGGTCCCCATGGGTCAGGAACTATGAACCAGAATGGCACTAAGTTCCTTGACTTTGCAAGAAGTCATGGACTTAGGGTGGCTGGTTCATGGTTTCAGCGCCCACAAGCTCATCGCTGGACTTGGTATTCCAATGCTGGCGGTGTGGCAAAGGAGATTGACCATGTCCTCATTGACGGTCGTTGGAGGATGATCCAGAACTGCAGGGTCTACCGGAGTGCTCAGTTCCTCAATACTGACCACAGGCTTGTTGTAGCAACTCTAAAGCTGCACCTTAAATCCTGGAGAATGGTACCATCCCAGCCGAGGCTGGATGTTGCCAAGCTCAGGGATGAGAGAGTAGCTGAGGAGTTTGCGATCAGGCTGAGTGGACACTTGGGGGGTCTGGGTGCTTTGGGGGGTCCTGAAGAGTTGTGGAGCGCCTTCAAGACCATCGTCCTTGATGTTGCCGGTGGATGCCTTGGAGCTCACCGCAGGGCAAAGAAGAATTTTGTCTCTCAAGGGACACTGGATACCATTGACCAGAGTCGCAGGGCCAGGCTGAATGGCAGAGCTGAGCTGTTCAGGGAGCTGAGGCGTAAAACTGTACGTGCACTGAGGGTGGACAAGGAGGCCTATGTGCGAGGAATCTGTGAGGGGGTAGAGCATCACCTGTGGACAGGTGATTCTCGTCCCGCTTACAGGGGAATTCGCGCATTACGTTCATCCAAGCCCATCCCTCGGAGCACTACAGTTCGAGCAGAGAGTGGTAGGCTCTTGACAGAGGAGTCTGAAGTGAAGGCCTGCTGGGCCGGTTACTTTGGGCAGTTGTACCAGGCTGATCCCCCAACTGTCGAGTTGGACGTCAAGGGTGTTACAATCCCTGTTGCTGACCCTCGAATCAACTGTGGTCCACCTACGCTTGTGGAAACACGGGCTGCGGTGAACCAGTTGAAACGGGGCAAAGCTCCAGGGATTTGTGGCATCCATGCCGAACTTCTCAAGGCTGGTGGAAATGCTGCACTCGTGTCGTTGCATGCAGTTTTGTGCTCTGCCTGGAACACAGGCATCATCCCAACTGACTGGAAGAGGGGCCTTGTTGTCCCTCTCTGGAAAGGGAAGGGTGATCGCCAAGACTGCAACAACTACCGAGGGGTGACGCTGCTCTCAGTGCCGGGCAAGGTCTTTGCTCGGATAATTCTCGATAGGGTTCGCCACCATCTGCTTGAGCACCAGCGTCCAGAGCAGTCAGGCTTTACACCAAAGAGGTCAACGATTGACCGTATCCTTGCACTTCGTGTCCTCACCGAACGCAGACGAGAGTTTCGGCAGGGGCTGCTTGCAGCCTATGTTGATCTCTGCAAAGCGTTCGATTCAGTGAATCGGGATGTCCTCTGGAGGATTCTTGGTCTTCGTGGGGTGCCACCAAAACTGATCGATCTGATGTCTGAACTCTACTCTGGTACTGAGAGTGCTGTGAAGTGTGGTGGTACCATCTCTGACTTATTTCCAGTTGTTACTGGAGTTCGTCAGGGATGTATACTTGCCCCCACACTTTTCAGCACTTGTATGGACTGGATTCTAGGGAGGATGTCGGAGAGATCAAGTTGCGGTGCGTCATTTGGGAATGTCAAGATCTCGGACCTTGACTTTGCAGATGATGCAGTCATCTTTGCGGAGACTTTAGACATCCTCTTGGGGGCCCTCGAGGTGCTGAATGAGGAGTCGGAGCCGTTGGGATTACGGGTTTCTTGGGTCAAAACTAAGATCCAGGCTTTCGGTGACATCTTGGATGCTGCTGTCCTGTCTGTGTCTGTTTGTGGTGAGGATGTTGAGGTCGTGGAGAGATTCACTTACCTTGGCAGTGATATTCATGTCTCTGCTGGCTGCGAGTCAGAGGTCAATAGACGTCTGGGTCGGGCCTGGGGAGTCATGGATTCACTGGATCATGGGGTGTGGCGCTGCCGGTACCTGTGCGGGAGGACGAAAGTCCGAGTCTTCAGGTCCTTGGTACTTCCAGTCTTGCTCTATGGGTGCGAGACTTGGACTCTGACCAAGGATCTGAGACGGAGACTTAATTCCTTTGGTACCAGGTCTCTTCGGAGAATCCTTGGCTATCGCTGGTCAGATTTTGTGTCCAACGAGCGGTTGCTGAGAGAGACTCAGATGAGATTTGTTACCTGCATAGTCCGTGAGCGTCAGTTGCGGCTGTATGGACATGTGGCTCGTTTTCCTGACTCTGATCCTGCTCACCAGATTCTCTCAGCGAGGGAGTCTCATGAGTGGAGGAGGCCAGTGGGTCGACCACGTGCCTCATGGTTGCAACAGATTGACCATCATCTCAAGGAGATGGGGATGGGCCTGGCATCTGCCTGGGGGATGGCCAGACGGAGGCCCCTGGAGTACCGGCGGAAAGTGGACGCAGCGACGTGCTGTTCTGGCACATGCTCTCATACCTGACCTGACCTGATGGAAAGTGAACATTCATAGCAAACTGGGGTTTTTTTAAGTTCTAGGTCAGAGGTAGGATTTAACACAATTCTTGATGGATGCAATAAAGGCGAATTCAGAGAATGGAGAGAAGAAACGCTGTAACAGTTGGATTTTTTCGGCAAGGTATGAAGGAAAGGTCGAATTGAGAGCAGTTTATTTAAATAGCAGAAGAGTAGTGCATTGTGACACAGTAAAGAGTACCACATGTGTGAAAGAGGAAGATGAAGCATTACAAGAGATCGTTTTTGTTATTATTATTAATGTTTGAGAGAGTTTTCAACAGATTAGGTCATGGAAGTGTTGTCGAAAAAAATTAAGGAAGATGAAGAAGAAGAGGAGGAAGAAGAATCTGAGGAGTAGAAGAAGAAGAAGAATCAGAATCAGAGAAAGGTAGCGTATTTTTATTATTTTTTAAATAAGAAATAGAGTGATGAGTTGGGAGAGATGGGGACGTTAGGAAAGTGGGGAAGATAGAAATTGAAGGTAATGGGAAGAAAAATCAAATAAACACGATCGTACACCGAGGGGAACCGGTAGGCCTCAAGCCTCAAGGGTCGGCCTCAAGCACCCGGTAAGACAAGGTCGAAGAAATCTCACAAAATAGCACGATTTTTGAAACAAAACCGAACTAGGAACACACAGTAACATGTAGGTGAGAAAATAAACAGTTAAAACGGGACAGATAACGACCGGAAACTTAACTTTGAGATCGTCAGCAGATAGCCCTGAAGGAGACCTGTCGATGCGCCAAACCCAGAACTGGAAGCTTTTCATAAATTATCTCTCTGACTCTCTGGAAAATCCTCTTTATCTATTTGCTGATGACTCCACCCTCTGCCGTACCATATGTAAACCCTCAGATCAGCAAGCAGCCGTTTCTTCACTCTGCAGATCTTGGTAAAATCACAAACTGGTCCAACACGTGGAACATGTCTCAATCCTGACAAATCTCACCCTCTCACTATGTCTCTCCAAAAGGACTGTCTGGAACACCCCCCACCCCCATCTCGTTTCTCAACAATCTTCTTGATGAATTCCTTTCATTCAATCTTCTGGATCTCACTGTCATCTTTCCTCGGAAAGATCTTTGCCATGATCTTTCTGAGGAAAGCCACATTTCCAAGCTGGCCTCCAAAGCCAGTTGCCGACTGAGCATCGTCCATCGTGCAAACTCCTTCCTTGGCACACCTAAGCTCCTGACCGCATACAAATCTCTGTGTACTGTGAGTACTGCTCTCCCCTCAGTGCTGTTGCTCCCGTCTCTCATCTTTCTCAGCTTCACGCTGTGGAAACCAAGGCATTTAGGATCGTAGGTATCTCCTGTGATGAGGATGAGTCTTTGGTCTCTCACTCTCTTACCGCTGGCAAGTCAGTGGTCTTTCTGTCTTCCACCATCTCCTCTCCAGCCTCACCCTCCCTGCTCTGTCTGTGATAACCCCCCCCCCCCATATTTCCACAGGGTGCTCAAGGTCTGCCACCATCCCCCCTCACGTAAAACTACCAAAATCAAGAATCACTGCTCATATCACCTTCACTCTTTCATTCCTCTTTTTTCCCCACCTTTGGAAGAAACTTCCACACACTCTTCAATCCCACTCTTTCCTCCAGGTCTTCAAAACAGCTGTTCACCACAATCTATTACCTACCCCCATCCAAAACCACGATCTTTTATACCTCCGCTAATCCACCCTAAACCCACCTCCTTCAAATTCCTTACTTTCCTTCCTCAAAGTCAGGTCAGGTCAGGTCAGGTATGGGAGCATGCGCCAGAGCAACGCGACGCTACATCCACTTTCTGCCGGTGGTCCAGGGGCCTCTGTCTGGCCATCGCCCAGGCAGATGAAAGGCCCATCCCAATCTCCTTGAGATGCCGATCAACCTGCTGCAACCACGAGCCACGTGGTCGGCCCATTGGTCTCCTCCACTCATGAGACTCCCTCGCTGAGAGAATCTTGTGAGCAGGATCAGCGTCAGGAAAACAGGCCACATGTCCATACAGCCGCAGCTGACTCTCATAGACTATATAGGTAACAAATCCCATTTGAGTCTCCCTCAGCAACCGCTTGTTGGACACAAAGTCCGACCAGCGATAGCCAAGAATTCTCCGAAGAGACCTGGTACCAAAGGAATGAAGTCTCCGTCTCAGATCCGTGGTCAGAGTCCAAGTCTCACATCCATAGAGCAAGACTGGAAGCACCAAGGAATTGTAGACTCAGACTTTCGTCCTCCCGCACAGGTACCGGCAGCGCCACACCCCATTATCCAGTGAAGCAATGACTCCCCAGGGCTGACCCAAACGTCTGTTGACCTCTGACTCACAGCCAGCAGAGACATGAATATCACTGCCAAGCTAAGTGAATCTCTCCACGACCTCAACATCCTCACCACAAACAGGCACAGACACGACAGCAGCATCCAAGATGTCATTGAAAGCCTGGATCTTAGTTTTGACCAAGGAAACCCATAATCCCAGCGGCTCCGACTCCTCATTCAGCACCTTGAAGGCCCCCAAAAGGACAGCTGAAGTCTCCACAAAGATGACTGCATCATCTGCGAAATCAAGGTCAGGGATCTTGACATTGCCAAACGATGCACCACAGCTTGATCTTTCCGACATCCTCCCAAGAATCCAGTTCATACAAGAGCTGAAAAGCTTGGGGGCCAGTACACAACCCTGACAAACACCAGTAACAACAGGAAATAAGTCAGAGATGGTACCACCACAACTCACTGCACTCTCAGTACGAGTAGAGTTCAGACATCAGATCGATCAGTTTTGATGGCACCCCACAGAGGCCAAGAATCCTCCAGAGGGCATCCTGACTCACTGAATCGAACACTTTACAGTAATCAACAAAGGCTGCAAGCAGCCCCTGCCGAAACTCTCGTCTGCATTTGATGAGGACCCGAAGAGCAAGGATACGGTCAATCGTTGACCTCTTTGGTGTAAAGCCTGACTGCTCTGGATGCTGGTGCTCAAGCAGATGGTGGCGAAACCTATCAATAATTATTTGAGCAAAGACCGTGCCTGGCACCGAGGGAGCGTTACCCCTTGTTGTTGCAGTCTTGGCGATCACCCTTCCCTTTCCAGAGAGGGACAACAAGGCCTCTCTACCAGTAAGTTGGGATGACGCCTGTGTTCCAGGCAGAGCACTGAACTGCATGCAACGACATGAGTGCAGCATTTCCAGCAGCCTTGAGAAGTTCAGCATGGATGCCACAGATCCCGGGAGCTTTACCCCATTTCAACCGGTTCACCACAGCCTGAGTTTCCACAAGCGAAGGTGGACCACAGTTGATTGGAGGGTCAGCAACAGGGATTGTAACACCCTTGACGTCCAACTCGACAGCTGGTGGATCAGCCTGGTACAACTGCTCAAAGTAACCGGCCCAGTGGGCCTTCACTTCGGACTCCTCTGTCAAGAGCCTACCACCCTCTGCTCAAACTGCAGGACACCGCGGGATGGGCTTGGATGAATGCAATGCGCGAATTCCCCTGTAAGCAGGACTAGAATCTCTTGACCACAGGTGATGCTCTACCCCTCACAGATTCCTCGCACAGAGGCCTCCTTGTCCACCCTTAGCGCACGTAGTTTTACGCCTCAGCTTCCTGAACAACTCAGATCTGCCATTCAGCCTGGCCCTGCGACTGGTCAATGGTATCCAGTGTCCCTCGAGAGACAACATTCTTCTTTGCCCTACGATGAGTTCCAAGACATCCTCCGGCAACATCAAGGACGGTGGTCTTGAAGGCATTCCATAACTCTTCCGGACCTCCCAAAGCACCCAGACCCCCCAAATCTCCAATCAGCTTGTTCCCAAACTCCTCAGCTACCCTCTCATCCTTGAGATTGCCAACATCCAGCCAAGGCTGGGATGGTTCCATTCTCCTTGATTTAAGGTGTAACTTCAGAGTTGTAACAACAAGCCGGTGGTCAGTATTGAGGAACTGAGCACTCCGGTGGACCCTGCAGTTCTAGATCATCCTCCAGCGACCATCAATGAGGACATGGTCAATCTCCTTTGCCACACCACCAGCGTTGGAATACCAAGTCCAGCGATTAGCTTGTGGGTGCTGAAACCACGAACCAGCCACCCTAAGTCCATGACTTCTTGCAAAGTCAAGGAACTTAATGCGATTCAGGTTTACAGTTCCAGACCCATGGGGACCAACACATGTCTCTTAACCATCCCTATCAGTTCCAGTCGATGCATTGAAATCCCCCAAGACAAGAAGTGTATCTCGTCTGAGGCACTGATCAACCACAGACTCGAACATGGCGTAGAATGCATCCTTCACGGTGAAATCACTCGCCTCAGTCGGAGCATAAACAGAGACCAGGGAAATGACACCAAAGGAGTGATGAATCCTTCGTCTCATAATACGCCCATTGACCAGTGTTACCTCAATTATCATTGGAGTCAGCTTATTGGACACAGCTACAGCAACTCCTTGGGCATAGTAACCATCAGAGCGACCAGACCAATAGTAGATGTAACCACCCGCCATGATCTCACCGCAATCCGGTCTCCGAACCTCAGAGAGTGCTGCAATACCGATGTCCAAACGCTTGAGCTTAAATGATAACAGAGACAGGTGATCATTCTCTCAGGGATAGGACATTCCAGGCACCCACCCGAAGGGACCACCTCAGGTTAACCCAAGGAGACCGCCGTCTGATGGACGACACCGTCATGAAAGTCCCTGTCGTGTAAGGACTTGAAATTCCCTGTTATGTCCATCTTGTTTACCCTGTGTACGCCTTCCCATCCCTCTCCCTTCCACAGATCTCATCATGTCTGTGTTCCCCACTGTTTTTTCCTTCCCTCTCCCACCCCTCTTGTCTCCTGCTCTCATTGTTGTACGTTCTGTGTGTTAACTCTCATACGAGCCTCGACATTGTATGCAAAACAAAAAAAGGAGATTCAACGCATGGAGAGGCCAGTCAGGCCCATAAAGCTTGCACAATAGTTGCCAACCTATGGCCAGTCTCGATACTCTATCCTTTTTGTAGCCTGAGAATCAAGCAAGGAAACAGCAGGTACCATGAGAGATTCTGCAGTGGGTGGTGGAACAAAATATATTCTCCAACAAATCATTTTTCCTCCTTCATTGTTGAAAACCATCAAATGACACCATACAAACAATGATGCATTGTTGAAAGAGTATACTCATTATCAGTAATTAAGTTGTCAATCTTTCATTTTAATGGTGATATGTTAGGTGTCAAATTACATCGATCCTTGTCAAATTACAAATTTAAATACATGTTAAAAACGAGCAGTCACACACTTGTCGAATTTGTTTCAAGAATTTCCTGACCTGGAGGTGCAGCAAACATGTTCCTCCTCAAACTGGCTGCAATTTATTTGTCTCTGGCTCTCTCTGGAGTGCAAGGTAAATACGCACATTTTCCCTTTTAAAGTTGAACCTGGGATGCAGATCCTTGGCATGTTATTGAGTTGTTTGATCATTTTGGCAATGGCATTGTGTTATGATTGGACAGTATTTGTATTTTCTGCATGTTCACACGGATCTTTGTTCATTGAGGGGCTAAACGACAAAGGTCAACAAGTTGACAGACTACCAGAGGGTATGGGAAGGCAGGTGGACGTGCATAAGTAAAGAAATATCACAAAAGTGATTAGAATGGTTCGGTGACTAACAGAAAGGGAAAGAATAAGTGTGGGTGGTAGAGATCACCGATGTGCAGCACATTTCAGAGACTGGAGTGAGGAAGATGTGACGATTCCACAAAAGCCAGAATAAGGAGGTGATTGAATGAAGGTAGACAAGCAGCCTGGACTTTGGAAGGGTAAGCAGGCAAAGATTTCTTTCGCAATGTGGACGACCTGGGTTGTGTTTGGAGAGGTCAGAGGTTGGAGAGCACAGGAGGAGCAAGGAAAGGTGTGCACTTGTATAAAATGGAAAGCCCACCAACTTACCGCCATTGAAAGAGTTCCAGACCTTGGGAATCCACCTGTTGCTTAAGATACTAATGGTGCACTGTTCTCCAGCTTCAAGAGGAGCAAGGTGGAAAGGAGGAGCACCATCGCAGAATGGGAAACAATTGAGATTCCCCCACTTTGCAGAAACTTTTCAAGACATAATGGATCAATAATCCTGAAATATGCAATTTGGTGTGTGTCTGTCTGTCTGTCTGACCACATTGCATTCGGTAGTTATTTAATCAATCCTAACCAAACTTTCAAGAGGGACTGAGAGTCATATGGCTGACGTTTCAACTTCAGTTGCCCCCCTCCCTCAGGAGGTTTTTCACCATGGACAAACACCGTGGAAAGGTTTGTAAATAGCTTCTTATAGCGTTTTGTTGTGCACATCTACTAGATGCAAAAATTACTACAAGGATAAACCATTCTGTCCATCGTATTGTAACACCTGCTGGTCTGTTTCCGCTGCCCAGTTTGAGTCCTGCAAGTCACTTAAAAGCGACTGCAAACGCCAGCTAAGTCGACAGTCCCGGCAAGTTCCCAGATCTATTTGCCAAGTTACACTGCTCGGGGGGCAGCAGAATTAACTGGGTGCCACGCTGATAGTTGTCCGTGTCTCAAATTCATTTGGCCAAGCACACCGTGAGGTCACGAGGCACGGCCTAAGCAGTTTGAACCACTCTAACTACCCTGCAACCAACCTAAGCCACCAAACAAAGCAGCCAGGACAAGTGGAATTCACCATGAGACCATCTATATTTATTAAATAGCAAATGGCATGGTGAGAGGAAGCAATAATTTAACAAGACACAACAATATAACCCCTTAACCCGTAATGATATGCACCCACAATGCTAATGAACGATCAGGAGATTCTTAATTATTCTCACTGATCTGGATCCATCAGAAACACCACAAGAGACATCGATCTGGGGAAATTGGCAAAGAGGTTGATAATTCAAGACACAGTTATTATAAAAGGTTCACAGTGCTGATGTAAATGTAATAACGACGGATGTCTGATATTACATTTAATTACTTTACACTCACGCTAAACATTTACTTTAACTGTTTGAGTGCTGTTGGCCACATAGGTGGCCCGTGTCATAATTCAACAATCTGCATTGTTTGTTCCTATTTAAGTTTTCAGAAAACTCCAATCGATCATGAAAACTCCAAGAAAGTTCAAGAGTGAAAATTTCCTTCCTCTGGTTGCCATATAAACAATAGACGTTTTATTCAGTTTGCCTGAAAAAATACCATATTTTCGTATTGCATAATGGAAAAATTCAGCACTCAAACAGTTCAGGAAACAACTGTACTATACCAACTAAGCATCTTTAACCCCGAGGAGTCATTCTCACAACAGTATGATTGAATTTTTAAACAGTCGCTACTGTTGTTTAACACAAGACTGAAAGAAATTTGGAGGAAACCTAATGTATATGAGGCATTCTATGCTTATCTCAACCCCCTTATAGACTATGGACCACGAGCTCGGCTTCGAGGTCGGCCGCGAGCTCAGCCGCAATGATCTTTCATTATTAAAGTTGCTTAAATGAGCCTTTATGCATGAATGCTGTATCCCATTGCCTGTCCAATTTTGCTAATCATCAGATTATATGTGGATTGTGGACTGCATATGGATTGTTTATAACATATTTTTGGGCCTCATTTGTGATTTCTCCTGGGAATGGCTTCAAGTATGATGTGCAATATTGACCCCGACCCCCTGACCACCAAATTGTGACCTTTATTCGATGCATAACCCCATTCCTAATGGTCGATGAAATGGGTTAACACTCGTTCAAGGGGAATTTGAAGAAAATTTATGTAAACCTACACACAGGTCGTGTATTTGCTCAAAGTTGCTGGTGCACAACTAACGGAAAAAAAATTTATAACCACAAATGAATCAGTCAATTTATTAGAAACACAAGCGATATGTGGATGTATATGTGTTGTTTATGGTTAATTCCGTCACAACAGAATTCCAAATCCGAGAAATTTTGGCCTCGTTTTGACATGCTGTACGGTAATGTGTTCAGGAAAGAAAAGATTGAATCTTAAAAAGGTGCCTATATACCTCCTCCCTTTAACTGAAATCAAGAATGGACTAACAGTACATTCAGAATTAAATGAGACAGATGAGGTCTGGTAACGGAATTACATCACAAAATCAGGTATTTATTTCCACTAAAATTACAAAGGCATTCCTCTGAAATATAAAGCACTGTGAAGAAGAATGTCACATTTATGAATCCGCAGGTATATTGGCTAAACATAGGAAGGATGGTTTGCACTAGATCTGAGAGTTGTTTTTTCATAATTAAGTCATAAAAGGAGGAAAGCAGTGGCAATGGAATTTCGAGATAGTCACGGAATTACATCTTTTGAAATTTACCTGTAAATGTGCAGTTTCCCTTGGTCAGGATAATCTATACTAATAAAAGGCAATGTGTGTGTGTGTGTGTGTGTGTGTGTGTGTGTGTGTGTGTGTGTGTGTGTGTGTGTGTGTGTGTGTGTGTGTGTGTGTGTGTGTGTGTGTGTGTGTGTGTGTGTGTGTGTGTGTGTGTGTGTGTGTCGTTGATTGGTATCTACATATGCGGGTTTCAAAAAGTGGAATGGAGTCCTCCCAGGGTGGGCTCAAAGCATCCACCTTTATTTTGATAATGGGTCACGATTCATGGACCAAGCTGTGAAGTGTTCTATTCCCAAAGTTTTGTGCTTGACTGCTGAGGGCTCTCTTCAGGATCGTCGCTGAGCCCCAGACAGCTTCCAACTGGAGTTCGTTTGTAATCATATGCTCAGAGATAGTTTTTAATATCTCTGTGAGGTTCTTTATCATCATTCCCGTCACTCCAACTATCACTGGTACAACTTTGGCATTCCTCAGCTTCCAGGATCTTTTCACTTCATTCTTGAGGTCTTGGTATTTGGTCATTTTCTTGATTTCTGCATCGTTTAGTCCAAAATCACTGGTATTAACACCTCACTCAGCCATGCGTTCTTCTCTCTTTTTTGTACCTAAGTATGATGTCTGGTCACTACGCTTTGTTTTCGATGTTCATGCTCAATGGGATCATTAGGTCGTACGTGAGCGGTACTTCCATGTTTTCAGTCCATGCTTTTGGTTAATGTTCCCACAAATTTTCTGGAACTGGGATGTCAAAGTTTTTCAGATGTGCCAGTGGTTAACATTACAAACTTTGTTGTGTGGTTGTGTGTGCAGCTATTCTGACATGAGATTAAAAAAAAAAATTGTGTTCGGTCATGAAGCATAACAAATCACTCTCTTTCCAAACACCACCTTGACCCCTCACCTACCTCTTTTTTTCCTCCCCCCCACCCCACTCTCTCTGTCTGTCCCCACCTTGCTCCCCCCCCCAAATAAAATGCAGCACTGTCCTCCCACACCTCTGTCGCTTTCTTGATGTCTCTGTCTGTCTGTCTGTCTGTCTCTTGCATTTCTCCCTCCCACACCCCTCCCTCCCACAGTGTATAGCAATGTTTTGTGAGGCGTTGCAATCCTCACCTCCACCCCCCTTCCTCGCTCTTCTCCCCTTCCTCGCTTACCCTTTCTTCATTCACTTCTTGGTTCCCCTCCCTCCTCTCTCCACCCCTGCCTTCCCTCCATCCTCTCTGACTCTCTTCTCTCCCTCCCTTTCCCTTCTCTCTCCATCTCTCTTTCTCCACCCCCCTCCCCTTCACACCCCCTTCAGCGAAGTGGCAGGTTGTATTTGCTCGTCTACAATTCTACATGTCAGTGTGTGTGTCTCTTCCATAACATTAAAACCATGAAACCTGAAACTTTGCATGCACACAAAGGGAACTCCAAGGGAGTGCATGAGTGAAAATTGGGTGTTTGACTTAATTAAAACCCACTTTTGAAGATAATTAACGACCTTATTTAATAATATCCTTTGTTAATATTATGTCCGATTGCCAGCTGTTTAGAAACATCAGTGTTTATGCACATCTCTTTGAAACGTTTAGAATACGATGTTGTTT
Organism: Eptatretus burgeri; assembly: GCF_056783735.1. NCBI lineage: Eukaryota > Metazoa > Chordata > Myxini > Myxiniformes > Myxinidae > Eptatretus > Eptatretus burgeri. Next base: position 5,469,121 of record NC_140970.1, on the reverse strand, counting down.
TTCAAAATATCTTTCATTGAAATTCTCCCAAAACAAGGGTGAAAGCGACTCAGGGGTTTTGGGTTGAATACAGTATGTACTTCAGTTGGTAATCACACTGACTCCAATCTTCCAATTCCCAAAAAATTGCTGATATCTGCCAAATACACATTGCTCTGAGCACACAAAATGCAAATATAGCAGTCTGCCGATGTAATGTAAAAGGCTTTATGATATAACAAACAATGCCAGCTGGCAACGAGATGACAATGGATAGCAGACAACGCCACAAAGGTTTGGAGATTCCCCAGCGGAGCACCACGGCCAAAACACCAATCTTGATGAGGTTAAAATCAACTTTAATATCACTCATCACACAATGTGCCCGACTGGGCCAAAACCATGCTTGCCCGGAATGGCCCCTGCATGGTAACCCCGTGTCTACACAGGCACGGAGGACAGAACAACATAATGGTGCAAGGACATCAGTACTGGTAATGTAAATTAAGCATACATAGTAACAATGTTTCTATGACTGCATATGTGAAATACTTATCAATATAACACGATGAACCATTCAATTAAATTTTTACACTCACAGGCAATGCTTTCGATAGTGCAGCAACAAGGATTGCATCAGATCAAAAAGGATGAATCTGATGGTGGGCCACTGAGAAATGTGCTCAGATGGTTACATCACTTCCTCTTTCCTGTTCTCGATGAACACAAATGGCCAGCAGGGGGCTCAAACTCACAAAATGCATAAAATATATGTATAAAGGGCAGAATATGAATAAGGTTATCTGGAAAATCGCCACTTTATTCAGTGGATAAAGGTTTTCAAGGAAAATCATAACCGACTGAAGGCATTAGGGGAAGGTGAGTTTTCAAGGGAGAAAGCTGTACTGGCAGAGGTTTGTATGTCACATATTCAATGTACTGCGAACAGACTCCATTCATACAGCTGGGCATATTCTCTTTCCCAAAACTGGCAAGCCAGAAGTTTTGCCCCCAACTAGCGATGCTCTTCAGCTGCACTTCAAAACAGTGCACTTCCTTGGTGGATGTGTGGAGGTGTGCTCACCTACCTTAACCAAAGCTTCCCCAACCTATACAAATTGGATGGAGAAAGTGTGAAACAGGACTGCAGCCAGTTCTCATGTTTCTGAGTCCTAACCTTCATCATGCTTCAAAATATGTTCATGTGGAAAACACCTGTTACTTTGCTCGACAGATGCTAAACAATGCGATTGATTGTTAGGCACAAGTCCGTTTATTCCGCAGCACATAACGTTCGAATATCTCCGACTCTGTTAAGATAGCGTCTCCTCTCTCACGTCCCCATCCACTTCCTCGTGCATCATCATGTCCCCTCGCAGCAATTCACAAACATTCGACAATTCAACAACAATAAAAACACCAACATAAATGGGAAGAACATAACACTTTAGGAAGAACACAACACCGTCACACCTTTCCTTGTATATGTCGTGAATCTGGTTTGCGATGTACAGCTGTGTGGAGATAGAATGACGATGAGCGTGCAGTCATGAATTTGGAGTAATGGCAAGTCAAATTTGTTTGGTCATGTGCTCAAAGTTATTCTGGTTCTGGTGTGTTATGGTAAGTTAGATGACTGATTTCTGTTGATATATGTTGCTCATGCAAAGCTTTCAATAAGCAACTTTATTAACAGTTGAATTTTTTTTGTGTTATTCCCATTGTTCTGTTCATATATATCAGTTTAAAATGAAAGTGCCATTCCTTTTTTTTGGTGGATTGCAGCAACATGAATTGCAATAGAAATGTTTAAGACTTCCCTGGAACTTCTTGATGGATACAGTGTGTGTACATGTCAAGTGCATTTCATTCTATCATTTGATAAAAGGGTCTTTTTGTTTGTTTACACATTAAAAGTATTGTGTATTGCAAAGCTTAACTCTCATCTTGATCTAAACATATATTTGCATTGTAAATCGAACAAATTTCTGCATTTCTATTGCATAATTTACTCTACATAACACATACTGTGAATACAAGATATTGAGGTTAAATCTGTCGATTCTTCAGCAAAACTTAAATGGTTAATGATCAACTTAAACTTTTAAAATAATAGATCTTCATAAAATGTGAAAATAAAAAAATTAGTAAATTCCAAATTAAAAACAATAGCTCTTCAATATGTGTTTTTCTTTGCAATTGATTAATGAAAAACATGACATCAGTGCCATTTTTAATGTCGACTTAATTCAGCGCACATTTTTAAAATTGGAAATGAAGGAGTTAAAGACCCAGAACTCAGCTTGGGAACAAGCATTTTTGGACTCAGCATGTTAAAATTAGGTTAAAAAGCTTTGATCCCAATTCACATTTTGATGCCACCGAAGCTTATTTCATAATACTTTCAAGTCAAACTTAATACAGGGTGGGGCATTTATATCTGACGGTTTTATTTTCCTTATAACTTTTCTGTTTCTAAACCAAATAAAAAATAATTTCTATACACTATATAGAATTTATAAATTATAGAATTTATAAATAGAATCAAATAGAATATATAGAATAGTTGTAAGATTCCACTATATATAATAGATTCCACTATATAGAATCAAAAATAAATTTAAAAACCTTAGATTTTTAAAATTAATTTTGATTCTTTATTTCTTAAAAATTACATCAGACAAATGGGCCCCTTTCAAATTCGTGCATTCACGACAGCAGATCATCATTTTGTTCATTACTGCAAGCAATGACTCGATCAATAGAGCGGATGGTGACAGTGATGTTTACCTTCAATTCATCGATCGATGCTGGATGTTCCTTATAAACTTTGCCCTTCGGAAATCCCCATAGGAAGAAATTTGGTGGAGTTAAATCTGCCAAATCAAAGTGTGCCTCATCTGTCATGATGACCTTGTTTGTGAAATTGGCATGCTCATTGCATTTTTAAAAAATTAAAAAAATTAAAAATGCTCATTGCATTTAAAGTGCTCCATCATTAAAATCTTTCAAATATTATCTGTAAAACAAAGAAAACAATAATTAGTTATGCCAAGACTGCTTCCGGCTAGAAAGATTGCAAATGTGTCAGATATAAATGCCCCACCCTGTATATAGTCTTCACAAACTACTCCAAAGTGATGAAGCTAAAAAAATACAGATCAAATGTGAACTAGAGGGGGAGCACTTGGTAGAGTGCAAAACCTCCGCCGCCAATACTGCTAGGTCACTCAAATGAACCTGATATCCTATTCATTCAATTTGACGTCAACAGTGCTCACAGAGTTATAGTTTGCAACTTTCCCTTTTACTTTTAACTTTTACATACTCAATTCATTCGTCATAACTCGATTCCTTGAGACAGAAATTGATTTTACGTGGGTATATCCACCTGAAGTTCCAAAATCAGCCGCAATTATAATTTTGGCATGTTTTTTTTGTTGGAAATCACTTAAAACATGTAGATATGCAAAAAAAAGAAATCGAAATTTTGTTGTAAAAAAACTTGCAAAAATTTTTTTTCTCTAACAATTTTTTTTTTGGGGGGGGGGGGGTTGGAAATCACTTGAAACATGTAGAAATGCAAAAAAAAAAAAAATTCAAATATTTCTTCAAATTGGCCGCCATAGCAGCCATATTGGATTTTGGACCAAGTCCAAAATCTAATGGCATGATCCTTGGACCAGACCTAACCCTCCCACCAAGTTTCGTCGAAATCCGTCGAGGAGTTTTTTTCCGTAATACTGTTCACAAACAAACAAACAAACAAACAAACAAACAGAAAGGGGTGAAAACAGTAACCTCCATCCATCTTCGATGGCAGAGGTTAATAAATTTGATTAACAGAGAAAATCAGATGATTCTCAGTTGTATAAGTATTCAAACCCTTTTGCCTCATTAACCATAAATCACTTCAGGAGCAAATCATTTGTTTGTAAGGTTACAAAATAAGTGTAATAGGTTTCACCTCTATGTAATCAGGTGTTGAACTCAAAAGATTAAGCTTCCCTACTTATTTATCAAAGGAGTTTTAAGATGAAACTCACTTGGTCAACCAACAAGACAAACATGAAGACAAAGAAGATTTTCAAAGAAGTCAGACATAAAGTGGTGAAGAAGCACCATTCAGGAGAGGGTTATAAGAAGATTTAAAAGTCACTCATTTTCCCTTTGAGGACAGTGAAATCCATCATTAATATGTAGAAGATGTAGATAACACTCCGATCAGGTCACCCACATAAACTCAGTTGCTGGGCAAGCAGGAAACTGGTTCGGGATGTCACTCGAAATCTTGAATTTGCTTCGGGTGCCGGAGATAACTTTCCAATTCTTAATGAAAAATACCATGGGATTTTTAACGTACACCAAATAATGAGAGCACACAGGACACCCAGCTTAACTTCCATTTAGGAACAGCACACTTTGTTGTATAATGCCCTGTCGATGAAGCACCATTAAAACAATTTATACTCGAGTCGGGAATTAAATCAAGAATAGATAACTCAAAGGGAAGTGCACTACCTCTGCACTAGTTGGACTGTGGTACATAAGTGTTTGTAACATGCTGTCTCAATGCTGTGTGTAGCCCTTCAGTGTTCTCAAGAACATGGATTTGATTTCCAATCCGTGGACGCAGGCGGTGGACAAGCCTTCGTCAGGTGACCAATTTTGTTCAGTAAACGGTGATTTTCGTGGATATCGTTTTTAAATGATGTGTACTGCATTTGTTCTGATAATACCATTTAAGAATGTAAATATTACTTCATTGGATCAAGCAAGTGAAGTGTAATCTGACCTCCAGGTGATGTTTTGTTTTGTAGTTTATTATTAAAGTGCAGTATTCCAGAATTTTCCCCTCACCCAGCACCAACTGCCAACATACAGACAGTGTCAATGATTGAATCCCATTTGCATATTGTTGGCTTCAAATTTGCCATTGCTTGAGCTGGCACATGTGAATGATCAGCTGATTCATTGAGGAACTGATGGTGGAGTATAGAATTTTAGGGGATGTGCCAGTAACAGTTGGGAGATAAGAGGATAGTGGTATTTGCTTTGGAGGGACACACAGAGAGCAACAGTCAAGTTGGAGATACACAGGGAGAGCGGGAGTTAAGTTCTCGACTGGAGAGATATGGAGAGAGCGGTGGTTCAGTTCGCGATATAGAGAGAGCTGGAGAGGGAGAGCTGAAGTTTGGTTGGAGAGATGAAGGGAGAGTAGCAGTTAGGTTGTATAGATACTGGGAGAGTAGCAGTTTTGTTGGAGAGATACGGGGATCGTGGCAGTTGAGTTGGAGAGATATAGGGAGAGTGGTAGTTGCATTGGAGGGATACAGGAGAGCAACAATTGGGTTTGAAAGAGGCAAGGAGAGTGACAGTTAGTTGGAGAGATACAGGGAAAGTGTGTAGTTAAGTTGAAGAGTTGATGATGTACAGAGATGAGAAAGTGGTCACAGTCAGGTGACAAAGTGAAATTACCATTACATAGTGGATAAAAGCACCAAATTTGACAAAAGGCTCCCTTCAGGTCTTGTAATTAATTTTAGGTGAGGAATATTTTCGTGAATTATTTTCAAGTGTTCAGGGAAAGTACCAAAGTTCAAGATGGCCGACTCCCTTGATCACACACCACCAATCTTGTGTTCTTCAGGTTGTGGGAAGGCGAAATTAGTGTTAAATATGGGTTCTTGATTTTACTTAATCTAACTATGTTCCAACAATATCACACCTTATTTCTTCAAATAATTTTTGTAACAATGCCATCTTTGTAAGAGATTATTAAAATGCACATTCACCAGTATATCTCAGTGCAATTTATGTAAAACAGCAACACATATACAATGTTCTCTATGATTTATTTTACACATCTACAATGTCATCAATGTATTTGTCAGTTGTATGAATTGCATTTACACTTGCAAAGTGATAGGTATCAAAATTTCCTTTCCTGAATTTGCACTCGGAGCAGTCTCCAATGCAAGAGTCATGTTTAAGCTCTTTGCACGATGAAAACACGTCAGGGATTGTCAAACAAACTGGCATGCATGATTCCACCCTTTTGGTCCAACCAAAATCCTGTGGTGAAAGCATCAGTTATTATGTCTGTGTGCTGGTTGTCCAGATTCCAGTTTGATACACCGCCCGTTGGGTATGTTGACTTTGAGCATCCCGGGTGGGTGTAATTCTGCACATGAATCGATCCTTCAGGCAGAAGTGTTCTTTTCTTGCCTCATTTCCAGAATTCAGAAGACTAATTTTGGCATAGAGGATTACAATCAGTCTCTCAATTTTCTGGAAGTCCCCAGAGTCTCCATACAAAGGGGTGACAAGCCAGATACACAAATGTCTCTGCAATGTCTTTGTAGGCCTACCAAGCCTGCCAGGCAGATTCCTTTCTCTTGCCTCTGAAGGCTGATATGGTATCCCAATAACAACCAGATAATGGCACTGGTAGTGCCCATGATATCAACTGTACAAGATTGGCACAAATGCCAGTGGTGCTGTAAAATCTGCAATTCTTGCCCATGCTGAACACTACCTGCTATCTGGCAAAAGATTAGTCACAGTAGATCATGGAATTTACCAATAAAAATGGTTACTACATCTGTGTCGACAGCATGTACATACTTATACAATCCTTTTGCCCTGCTCCAGTGCATACAGTTTCAGAACCACAACCTTCATGTCAGCCTCCACATGATTACTTTTTGGCATGGGGCTGTTAGTACCGATGGATAACTCAGGTTCATCTGATGTGATGTAGACAATGTGGTGGAAAATAACTCAATTTCCACAAGTTGGATCAGCATTTGGCAGAAAGGATTATTCCTAACAAATAATGTCACCAATCTGTCGATCAATTTCAAAACATGGACAGTCCTTCAATATTATGCAAGTACCTCAACTTAATATATTATCTCAATTCAATCCTCAGTAACTTTTGTCCACCCTCAATTAATTGATCAACGAGGTCCATAGCTTTAGTGATTGATAATTAATATATCAATCAATCAATACAAGTTATCAATAACCAACGGTGTACCTTACTGTGATATAACCGATCATTTACATGCGTCCCAAGTTACTTGTTTTAAATTATACTGCTGTTCCAAAAGTGCAGACACGATGAGACTTATATGAGAAAGGTTTCTCAATTTGTAATTCCAAAACAAAACTTGATATGAATTATAACCAAAAGAAACATGATGGTTCGAATACCATTATGAATTGTAATGGAGAAAAAGACACAATGAACACAAAAATCTTGTGCCTCCAGTGCTCTCAATGAGTTATGTTTTCCTTTTATGAGCTGAGTCTGAAAGTAATTAACTTAAGTAATAATTAAGTATGAAAGTCCTGTGTGCTCTCCGAAAGTTACCATACACAACTTCCATTAGTTACCAACTGTTCCCCATGTTTATGTATGTGACATTGTTCTCGAATTAATTATTAATCGGTACAGGCAAGGATTTCATGTCTCTGATGTACACTGGCACCCACCTCACATTATTCATGTAGTCTGAAGCAAAAAACACATGTGTTAGCTCCTCCAAAACTGCCACATACAAAGGAAACGAATTCTCCCAATGAGCCATGATGATGATGATGATGATGATGATGATGAATACGTAAATAAAGGTTTCATGTCCCAGGATCATGTCCCAGTGCATCATGTCCCACTTTTCTTCTGCATGTCCAACCTCCAAGCTGCTGAAAAGTTCTTGGCTTTGGAGCCCTTGGAGAGCAGAAAAGCCTGAGACTGGAGGTCATGCAGGGTCAAGACAGTGACTTGGTGGGCATGCCCAGTTCTTGTGGGATGCAGCTCTTTCGGAGAAGACTTGGCAATGCTGGAGCAGACCACCTCTGCCTCTGAGATGGCTGCATTCCAACCAGAACCTTACAAGATGTATCTCAGTGTGTTCCAGAAGGCCTTCTCTTTATGAGGCCCATTTTTACATCACCATCTGTCCTGCTTCACCAGGACTGACTGGCCATTCCCTCTGTGCAAACTTTGCAAGGGCAAACAGAGGTTGATCAAATGTAGTCACCATTAGGATTTGTCCTGGATTGAGATATTCAATAACTTCCATCTGCACACCCATGCTGCTGGTTTAGGATGAATTCATCTTTTCAAAAACACCAAAGACATGGAAAAGAAAATGTTTTAATGCATTCAAATTTTGTGACATCAAAAATCCATATTTTGGTCCCAATTCTGCCTTCCTATGACTTGTATAAGCCAAGATTGGTGATATATTATGATGGGTATCAGCCATCTTGGATTTTTGTGTCTTACTTGGATACCCTGAAAATTTAAGAAGGGGTCCTAACCTAAAATGAATTCGTAAGCCCAAAGGAAGCATCATGCTAACTTTGGTGATATTATCCGCTCGGTAATGGTAATCTTGAAAAATGACACTAAATCGCCCAACTAACTGTGAGCAGTGACAGCAGTTCAATTGAAACAGAGAAGCAGATCAAGAGAGGTGTTGCTCCAACTTGTGTTGCTTAAATTGGCAGCCATAGCCCATGCGTACAGCAGCATGTAATCAGTCCCTTACCGGCCCAAAGTTGTTGTTGTTCAGCAGCATTTCCATATCTCTTCATGATGCTGCAACTCAACTCCGCTGCTTATACATGGCAATGCTCACAAGGCTTTCTCGCCTTTGGAGGATAGATTGGATGTGTGACAAGGATGGATTCAGACAAAATTTGGAGGACAGGTTGGGTGTGTGACAAGGACGAAATTATTAGACCTTGGTGAAGATCCGGATCCTCAAATTTTTAAGTGATTCTTCACCATTGAGAGATGAGCCTGGTGTTGGTTTAACGGTTAGGGTGGTGGCTTGAGATCTTAGGATCTTGAGATTAAGCCCTGTTGGCTGCTGAATTAACACCAGGGGGTTGACTCAGCCTGTCAGCCTTCTGAGATCGGTGAAACGAGCACCAGTATACTGGTAATAGGGGCACTGCATCAGTAGCATAGCCATGCCCCTAATCAATGATGCAACCAGCAGTCAAGCATTCAGCATACGAAGGGAACCATTGAGAAATAGGGCCAAAGGGGAACCATTGAGAGATAGGGCCAAAAATTATATATAGCATGATATCTCAAAATGTTGTGGGACGGATTCGTATGAAACTTGGTGGAGGCATTGGTGAGGTGACAAGAACAAGCTGATAACATTTTGGTTGAGGTCCGAATCCAGATCCGGCCTGTAGGTGGGAAACAAAATATAAACTAATCGGCCTGACAGAGGCATGCACTCGTCCGAGTGCCGTTACGTCGTTTTGAGTGCCAGAGTTATGTTATGCTGTTATAGCTACCAAGTGGCAGAGATATTGTGCTCCACTGAGTTCCCTCTTGTTTTATCGCTTCCCCACTGACCATTTTCATCATAAGTGGATAATCTCTTTCTTGTTTCATTTCTGTTGTTGTATGCTTTGTTCATAATCACTGTGGTTTTACTCATTCGCTTCTGTTGTGCAGTTTTGTTCAAAGTTAAGTATTGTAGAAGTTTAAAGAATGGGTTTTCATTCAATCCAATTTGCCATCTGAGCACACATTTAATCGAGCCTCCACTCTCGGGGTGTTGCAAACTGTCACCCCAAGGTGTTTGACATTCGGAATTAAACTATATTTCCACATTTCACCCTAAAATTTTGCCATTAAGCTCATGGGTTGGTTTGCATGGTGTTACATTCAAGGGAGGGGGGTATTGCATTGGTGTTGCTGTGGTTCTCAAGAACTTATTTTTCTTTCTTCCTTATTTTTTTTCTTCCTTATTTTTTCTTTTCTTTCTTCCTTTTTTTTTGTTTTGTTTTCGATCCTTCTGCTGCAGGGCCTTCCTTCCCCTTCTCTTTCTATTCTCTTTTCGAGGCCTACATATTATCTCATGAGGCGGTACTGCGTGGATTTTCAAGAAAAGAAAGTAGAGTAAAAAAAGGAAGTGGTGAAGAAGAAGATGAGGAAGAAGAAGAAGTGAGAGCTCTCGTGGTTGGTGGAAAGGCTGGTGAGAGGGGGAGTGAAAAGGCGGGAATGAACGGAGGACGTGCGTCTGGCTTGTGTGACGAGAGACCTGGCCTGTAAGACCTTGTTGAGGATTAGAGTGATCCCTCCGAGGACCGCTGCCCGTTGGAGGCACCGTCTGTGTTGAAGACACCGAGGCAGAGGAGAGCCTCACTGGGATACGTTGGTCGTAGGGGGAGCAGAAGCTTTTCTCCTCCTGAGTGTCACCTGAACTGACCTGAAGCAGCGTGTGGCTTCAAGGTGTTGCAGGAATTGCTCCGGCTCATTCATTGGTGAAGTTTGAGAACCCTTCCAGAAAGGGAGGGTGGCGGTGAAGTGTCAGCCTTGTGGCCTGTGGCTGTGGCGAGGCCATTGGAATATGAACTCAAACAGGCCGGAATTCTTATTATTATTATTATTATTATTCCCGCTCACCCAACTTTCTTCTTTACACATTATTTTCTTTATATCTTGGCAAATATTATTTTATTATTTCCCCCCCCCCCCCACTTGGGATTAGCTAGGGATACCTGGTGGGCCGTGGAATTGTCCGTCTTGTCCATTTTGTCTTGGCACCTGTCATCTTGGTCTTCCGAGCATGTTGATTAGGACCTCCGGAACAATAGACGGTGCCCGAGCCCTCTACCTGACGGCTAGGTCATAGCAATGGGAAGTTAACCTCGCTTAATGAGCAGTATCTTGGTATGTCCAAAGAAAGACAAAAACATTGAGAGTCTTTGTGATGACTTCAGTGTCTCACCTTTTTCTCAAGATTCTAGAGTATGTAATGCTGTTTGCAGCTGCTTGGTATAGATCGATGCAGTTTGGTTTGCTTGTTCTGTTGATGATAAAACAAGTCTGTACATTCATAGCATGGCGATGCTGCAGCAAATGTATCACGTGATGCACTTTGTCGTCTAGGACTGGGGACGCGGTGTATCGCTGGTGCAACTACAGGTGGATTCCCGTGAAGGGACCGATGAAGCAAATCAGTGTGAATGGGCCAGTTGTGTATGGTCTTAACAACTCAGGGAACATTTACCGCTATCTCCACGGGAGCTGGTTCACCATTGAGGGTAAGTTTTGAGCATTGTGTGATTGAGAGGAAGAGTGTCGTCCTCATACATAGGTGAAGAAAAGGGCAATGAAGCATGAGACTGAGGATTGAAATGTTGCAGCCCGAGCTGGTAAATTAATTGTGATCGGTTTGGGCAACAAAAAGTATCCAAAGTTATTGGCGTTCCCTTCACATAGAACAAGGACAATTGTGAAAGTTTTCAGACTTGTATCTCAAGGGAAAGAGGTGCAGGAAAGACCCTCAAGGGCTGTTATGTTTGTTATTTTAAATCCTTTTATTGTATTCATTGAGAGATATAGAGTGTCCCTTATGCTTACCAAATTGCAATGCAATCTTAGTCCTATTTACATAATGATTCAGAATCATACATCCAAATGCACATGATACAAGAAAGAGTGGTGATATTCCAAGAAGAGTAGAAATGATCCAAGTGCATCTCGCAATGCACCAACAATCTCACAAGCAAAACGCAAACAGGAACTATGTACCTTGAAGTGACATGGCTGGAGGTCAGGACGTTTCACTTCATCCCATCCATGATTATTGTAAAACCCCATATTATGGTAATTGTAAAATCATATTATGAACAGATTTGGATATTGGGCCATCTGAAAATTTTTGATGGCAGTGGAAAATGGCTGCCACAGCCATCAGCGGCTGAATTTGAGATGGCCTAATATCCAAATCTGTTCATAACATGATAGGCCACTAGTGTGCCAAATTTGGTGCTTTCCTCACAAAATGCACAATTGTTATGCTATATTTAGCGAAGTTGCCCCACTATTAGGTAAAGTAAAGGGATGAAATAAATATAAGAAAGAATAGAGGATTGAAGACCAAACGAAAAGCCCTACACCACACATCTTTCCCATTTCTCCACTAGACACATGGAAAGGACTAACTAAACAAATACTAATGAAGCAAGAAAAAGAGCAATCACAGATTGCAGACCCTCGCCAGGGCTTCTTTTGTGTGGCGTTTGTATACTGGTGTGTGACATAATAAGAGACATAATTAGAACTGCCACTTTATAACTGCTTGCCTAGATGACCGGATACCAAGACGTCCCACTTTGAGGAAACCCCGCTTTGATTGGACACCTGACCCTGAGCCATGACCTTTTTAATTTGCTGGTCGATAATGGCTTGAAAGATTAAAATAGTTTTCAAAATACGTGAACAAATATTTATATATAATCTCATTGTGTTCTCAAGGATTCACATGCTCCACACAAATAAACGAATTGCTCAATTTATCACAAATCATATCCCAGCACCTAAAATAAATGTTAAGGCCCTGTCACACCTTGACGATTTCGCCAACGTATGCCTGACGTATGAAAAATTTGGCTAAAACGCTGGCACACGTCAAATACGTTATGGGTAAGTTTGTATACGTTAAGAGCATGCTGGCATATGTCGTAGTACGCTGGCATACATCGTAGTACGCCGAGCTGTTAGACAAATTTTCCATGCTTGAAATTTTTCGACGTATGGCAGCGTATGATTCACATGTTCCGCATAACACTGGCCATAAGTTGTAGGCACGTTACGCGATTGTTGACACACGTTACTTGTAAGGTACTCATAAGTCGAAACATGTCAAGGTAATGGTTCGCGTCAGTGTGCCAGACTCCCTGTTTTTTTTTTTGTTTTTTTTTTCTTCGGTGTGACGGTGATGTTGACACTTCAATTTATAGTGCGGTTATAATATAATATAATATAATTAAAAGTCTGCCGCTCAACGATTTAAATCATAACCGCACTATAAACTGAAGTGTCAACAGCACAGTCATTCCGAAGAAAAAAAAAAAAACCAGGGAGTCTGGAACACTGACGCTAACCATTACCTCGACATGTTTCGACTTATGAGTAACGTACAAGTAAAGTATGTCGACGTATGTCAACGATCGCGTAACGTGCCTACAAATTATGCCAGCGTATGCGGAACGTGTGTCATACGCCGAGTATGTCGAGAAATTTTCAACATGCAGAAAATTTCTCGACGTACTACGACGTATGCCAGCGTGCTCTTAATGTATACAAACTTACCCATAACGTATTCGACGTGTGCCAGCTTGGTTCGGCAAATTTTTCATACGTCGGCATACGCTGGCTAAAACGTCAAGTTGTGACAGCGGCTTCACACTTCGATGTCTAGTGCGGTTATGATTTGAATCGTCGAGCCGCAGCCTATGAATAGCCTACGCCACGTGATCGTCGGCGATACGCTGCCACGATATGCATAAGTTAGACTATCGTTGGGCATAGGTTGTGAACGCCGACAACACGCTCAGCATTCGTTGGTATAAGTTATCTATATGTGATTAAAACGTTCTGTGTACGTTACTAATACGTTATGCATACGTCCAACACGTTATGATATGCCCAAAACTTAAAAAAAACATCAATAGTTCAGCATACGCCAGCGTTTTACATACATTTTGAAAACTTGCCATACGCTGGCTAAAATGTCAAGGTGTGACAGGGCCTTTAGTCAAGTTCACAGGCAACGTTGGCCTCAGATGCATAATAACAACAAACACCAAACCATCTTGGTTAAGAAATAAATGAAACTTGACTGCAGAGAAATAATTTGCTCAACCAGGAGGAAGAAAACTTATATTATTGTGAAAGATTTCAATGCCAACGTAGAAGCACAAAGAGAAAATAAAAAAGGAACTGAAAAGTTTGTTGTTTAACAATGGAATGAGAAAGAAGACACCAATACGAGGACTGTGTGGCGAGCAAGTATTGGCAGTGTGCGATGACTCTCAACTAACATACTTGAAGGGTTACACTTTTCGTTATTCACACCCTCGACCCACGATATCTGAGAGCAACACCAACCTTTCCATTCTTCACACCCTCATCCCACAATAACCATCTCCCTGTTATGATTGGTTGTGAAACTGCGATCCTTTGGACCAAGCCATTGTGTCCATGTGGTCTGTGGGGCAACATCATGCCTTTCATCCTTCATTGTCCTCATGACCTATGATTTCGATTGGTGCGGGTCTTGCATCACTGAAGACCATTTCACCACCTCTGCGATCTCAGCTAATTTGATTCTTCTTCTTCTTTCCTGATTCTCAGTGCCAGTGACCAGAAGTATTCCCCAATATGTTCCCCAAATATGTTCATGGAGGGACATTAAAGATTTTTTTTAAAGAAACACCTTTTATAAACAAAACCATTTATAGAGAGATAATCATTGCCTTTTCCATACATTTTACTGCTTGCTGGATGGAATAAGTGGTTCCTTCTGAAGTCAAACAAAAAGGCTTTTTGTGATCAAATCACCATTCCTTGTAGAATAATGCAGTCATTGTTTTATTAACTTTACTGTTGTCTTTTCCCTTAGATAGAACATGGCTTGCACGGCAAGTAATTTCCAAACGTGACAATATGTTCTACATACTTGAGCTGTCCACGAACATTTACTGCAGTCTGCAGTATAAAAATGATCCACTGCGCTCTTACTTCACGGGGTATTTTCCAATGTCTGTGATGGCTTGTGGTCTGAACGACTGCTGGGGCATCGACTCAACCGGAGACCTCAGATACATAATAACAACAAGTACCTGTGCCATCTCTCTGAGCTCCTTCTCAATCCCTGGAGACTTTGTAACATTGGATGTGAGCGACAATGGCGTTGTATACGTAATTGACTCAAAATCGAAGCTTTATCAAAGGTTTGTATCCATTTGATAAAAGTTCAGTTTCACGAGCTGCACTTTACCTCCTTCCTTCTCTCCTTTATTATTCTCTCCTTGTGCTCATCCTTTAAATAGCCCCGTACTCAACCCTTTTACTATGGACTGGTTACTTCTTCTTCTTCTTCTTTTTATTTTTCTTTATTTTTCTTTTTTTCTTCTTCTCCTTTTTCGTTCATTTTCTTCTTCTCCTTCTTCTTCACACCCCTCTCTTTGTTCATTCATTCCATTGATGTTGTTCTAACAGCGCTTCAAATGTCCCACCTTGTGACAATGCAAACACACGGTGTTCTTATACGGGCACATTTGTCGCAGGTGCAGACCCCCGCACCCCCAGCACCCCCGGAAAGCTCCTTCGCTCCCGGTGCGACCGTGCTGCGGTGCCCCTCGTCCCGCACCGCCAGGCGCGCGTGCGACCTGCGGCACTTGAGCCATCGCTCGGACTCCGGGCTGCACGACCTGCGCCACTTGTGCGGTCACCGCGTGGACCTCGATATTAGCCGACATGCCCCAGCTGGAGCTACTCATTACGTCCTGGCCAGCAATGGTCCGGACATCCGTGAGTGTCTGCTCGACAGACGAAGCAGTCGCGACCGCCGAGTCGAATGTGATGTCGGTCAACCGCAGGATGACTGCTACCATCTTTGCGTCTCGCAGACCAGAAATGAAACGATCTCTGAGCCGTGCCGGACGCTCCTCTGTCGTGAATTTGCACGGCACAGCCGAATGTTTCACCCGTGCTACGAAGTCCGCAACGCGCTCCTCGCCACCCTTAGCGAGATGATCTAACTGGAACCGCGCGAGATGTAACGACTTCTCTGGCGCCAAGTGGGTCTTCATTTTTGCCACGATGTCCTGAAAGGATAGCACGTCATCACTGGGTCTATGTGGATCCACCAAATCACTTAGCAGCCGGTAGTGCTCCGTTGATAGCGAGACGAGCAAGATCGCCTTGCGTTTCTCTTCATCCTCTACATCATTCGCCCGAAAGTAGCAACCTAACTGTTCAGAAAACAACTCGAACTCATCTCCCCCGAACACGGGTACACGTCCATGCGCTGTGCCCCGACCTTCTGCCATGCTCGTGTTGGCGAGACCCTTGGCTCCGTAGCTTGGAACCGCCCTGCACACGCCGATCCGAAGATCCTCGTCAGCCAACTGTAATGTACTGAAATGGAAGATGCTTAGCAGGCAGACACGAGCGGGAGGACAGTCGAGCCGGGCTGTATTGTACAAGTGCGAGCGCGGGCGTACTCTGCCCGGCGGCTCTCCTTTATTACGTATGCACACGCACGAGCCGCGTTCGACTACTGCATCCCTACGATGCCTCAGGCGGCACGCACACCTTATATCCCTTGCAGATACGATGACCACCACGACCACTCCTCCCATAATCACGCCCATCATGCATCATCATCATGCCCCTCCCCGTAGGCCCGCAGACTACACCACAGTATCGTACTGGCAGTACATTGCCGTTATGTTCTGTCACCTCAATCTTCCATGAGCCAAGGTTTTGTAGCCTGCAAAGAAGGTGAGAATGCTGTATTACCTACTCTTGCAGAGAAGGTGAGAAGCGCATCCAGGAATACGTCTCAGTCGCCATCCATTTTATCTGACGAGGAGGAGGGATGCGGACTTGGAGTCGCTAGAGGGGGAGGGATGCATACTTGGAGTTGGAAGGAGGTGGAGGGATGCAAACTTGAAAAAGAAAGGGGTTGAGGACTCGGTCATATTTTACACTAGCTGAAGTACCCGGGAATACCCGGGAAATTTGCCCTATTTTGTGCCCACTAAGCGATACTCACCATTTGCAGCCACGCTCCCAGCCCGTCAACAGGACTCCTGCACCCCTCCAAACGGGTTTCGAGCCCACATTCGCACCAACAACAAAGCGACCTCCATTTTTGTCAATTTGACTAACCCACTAACTCACATTACTCTGACCCCGGGGTCACTTGGGTGGGAATCATTCCTCCCCCCAATCACTAATCGCACCATGCATACCACATTCGCTCCATACACACAGGCCCGCTGGTCCTCACTCACTCCGTACACACAGGCCCGCTGGTCCTCACTCACTCCATACACACAGGCCCGCTGGTCCTCACTCACTCCATACACACAGGCCCGCTGGTCCTCACTCACTCCATACACACAGGCCCGCTGGTCCTCACTCACTCCATACACACAGGCCCGCTGGTCCTCACTCACTCCATACACACAGGCCCGCTGGTCCTCACTCACTCCATACACACAGGCCCGCTGGTCCTCACTCACTCCATACACACAGGCCCGCTGGTCCTCACTCACTCCATACACACAGGCCCGCTGGTCCTCACTCACTCCATACACACAGGCCCGCTGGTCCTCACTCACTCCATACACACAGGCCCGCTGGTCCTCACTCACTCCATACACACAGGCCCGCTGGTCCTCACTCACTCCATACACACAGGCCCGCTGGTCCTCACTCACTCCATACACACAGGCCCGCTGGTCCTCACTCACTCCATACACACAGGCCCGCTGGTCCTCACTCACTCCATACACACAGGCCCGCTGGTCCTCACTCACTCCATACACACAGGCCCGCTGGTCCTCACTCACTCCATACACACAGGCCCGCTGGTCCTCACTCACTCCATACACACAGGCCCGCTGGTCCTCACTCACTCCATACACACAGGCCCGCTGGTCCTCACTCACTCCATACACACAGGCCCGCTGGTCCTCACTCACTCCATACACACAGGCCCGCTGGTCCTCACTCACTCCATACACACAGGCCCGCTGGTCCTCACTCACTCCATACACACAGGCCCGCTGGTCCTCACTCACTCCATACACACAGGCCCGCTGGTCCTCACTCACTCCATACACACAGGCCCGCTGGTCCTCACTCACTCCATACACACAGGCCCGCTGGTCCTCACTCACTCCATACACACAGGCCCGCTGGTCCTCACTCACTCCATACACACAGGCCCGCTGGTCCTCACTCACTCCATACACACAGGCCCGCTGGTCCTCACTCACTCCATACACACAGGCCCGCTGGCCCTCACTCACTCCATACACACAGGCCCGCTGGCCCTCACTCACTCCATACACACAGGCCCGCTGGCCCTCACTCACTCACATCATTTATCTTCCCGTCATCGATTGTCTCCCTAACCCCCTTTATGGCTTGCCTGGCTCTTTCATGAGCAGATCGATCAGCAGTTAGCTGTTGCCGTGCGCGTGCAGTTCGAGAATTCAAATAACAGGAGGAGAATGTGAATGTTTAAAAAGTCAACGAATACGAACATTTTGTATTTCAAAAAACCCTAGCGTTTTTAACCATGAAGCCTTTTGTTATGATTAATATGCCGGCGCACTATTCGAAAGCCATTTTTTTTGTAATGGAAATTTTATTTATATATATATATATATATATTTTTTTTTTTTTAATACATATTTTTTTCATTTATATGGAGAGCCACTTAGCGCATCCTGGAGCTAAATGTTAGTTCTATAAATGTGTAAAGTTTCATCAAGATCGGTTCACTGGTCTCGGAGCTTATTCGTCACAAAAAAAACAGACAGACAGACAGACAGACACGGACAGAAGGACTGCCATTTATATAGTAGATTACATGGAATTTACACAGATCCCTACCAACATACTCTCAAGAGTCATTCCTGTCAAACTCCTTAATTATTCCACATTCTATTGGAAACTTATTCCCTTACAACAGCCCGGTGGAATGAGGTTATCTGCTCGTGTACACACACACACACACACACACACACACACACACACACACACACACACACACACACACACACACACACACACACACACACACACACACACACACACACACACACACACACACACACACACACACACATACCTCCTGGGGCTGCAAAATGGTGAGCATCACTGCAGATTATGTATCACGCGGTAAAACTGCAAAATCCGCAAAGAATAACCATCTGTGTGCCAGCAAGACGATTGTTCCCGCAAGTGCAAACCAACCAACCAGAAGGCATGACTGTGGTGCGATTGGTGGGTAAATCTAAATATGTGGAGTCGAAATATCTCCGCACATATCCGGACAGTGGCTATCTCCACACATATCTGAATGGCGGTTATCTCCAGATGTGCCAAACGGTGGTTTTGTCTGGACGGACCCGCCCCTCACACTTCCATCCCTTGCCCTCCCCTCACACTGCCTTCCCTTGCTCTCCCCATACACTGCCCTTCCTTCCCCTCCTCTCACACTTCTTTTGCCTTCCATTTCCCCACCCCTCCTTATTCCCTCACTCCCCCACCCATCCTCGCTCACCCCTGCTTCCTCACTCCTCCACCCTGACTTGGTCTCCTTACCACCTCGCTCTTCCACCCCTCTTTTTCTCTCCCCCCTCACCCTTAGTGTACCCCTTGTCCGGATGGTGGTTATCTCCACACATATCCGGATGATGGTTATTTCAGGACAGTGATTATCTCCATACGTGTCTGGAGGGTGGTTATCTCCAGATGGGTCTAGAGGATGGTTATGTTTGATGGGCCCTCCCCTCTCGCTGAATTCTCCTCCCCTCACACTGAATTCTCCTCCCCTCACACTTCTTTCCCCTCCCTTCAAGTTGCCTTCCATTCCCTCACTCCCCCACCCCTCCTCGCCCCACTCTCCTCCCTCACCCTTGCTTCCTCGCTTCTCCACCCCTCCTTCATCTCCCTACTTCCTCGGTCCTCCACTCTCCCCCCCCCCCACTTAGTATACACGTCGTCCAGATGGTGGTTATATCCAGACATGTCGGACAGCGGTTATGTCCGGACGGTACCTTCACACTACCTTACGCTGCCTTCCTTTGACATATATGGATGGTGTTTATGTCCGGACGGTGGTTATCTCCGGACGTGTCAGGACAGTGGTTATGTCCGGCCGCACCTTCCCCTCACACTGCCTTTCCTCGTGCTCCCCTCAAGCTGCCTTCCCTTTCCACATCCTCCTCATTCCCCTCCTTGCTCCTCTCTCCTTCCTCACTCCACCACCCCACCACCCCACCTCGATCTCCCTCCCTCCTCGCTCCCCCTGCCCTTGCCCAACCCTCCCTCCTCTCTCTCCCTCCCCTCCTTCTTACTCCTTCCTAAATATTACCATCAGCGAAGGGACGAGTTGTATTATCTCGTCTATACTAATAAATGTGTGTGTGGGTCCTCAATAACTTCAAAACCATGAAATGGATGATGGTTATATCTGTCGTCCAGATGGTGGTTATCTCCAGAAGGCAGCCTGAAACTTTGCATGCATACTAAGGGAACTCCGAGGTGGTGCATGAATGAAAATTGGGTGTTTGGGTTAATTTAAACACCCCTTTTGAAGATAACTTAGGGGGTGCTCATGATGAAAAACCAAAATAAGCCTTACCAAGATGGCGGCACGCCATCTTGGTGAGCTCTCTTTCAGCTGGCTCGATCTGAAGCCACCAATTTGTTTGGCCTGCTCAGCAATTCCTTGACTTGGAACAGGCCGTAATATAATGGTTTCTTACTCAAAAAGTTTTTTGTTTGTTGTTTTTTAAACTTTCCTCACTCATGTCATCGAATGCCTGATCATCATACCTACAAATCAATGGATACTTTGCAGTGCTTATAAACATCCAGAGATGCCAGCACCGCACATTCCATAACCGCTAGAATCTCTTGATCTCAACTGAATTTAAAAATTTCAACTTCTTTATTCCCCTCAGCAGTAGTTCCGAATGCTGACAAAAAAGTTTTCACACGTCCAATTCAGACATCCCTTCGCATTCTGGGAGTCAATGGGTGCATGCTGCCTGGTGTTGGCTTCATGGTTAGGGTAGTGGGCTTAGGATCATTGGATTCTGAGTTCAAATCACCCTCGGCTTTTGAATTAATACAAGGTGGGGTTGACTCTGCTTGTCATCCTTCCGAGGTCGGCAAATGAGTGCTCGATTGCTGGTGTCCTGTGTTGGAATGGCGACCCATCCAAGATTGTGCCCAATAACCAAGGAGACTGCTTCAGCAGCACCACTGCTTTACAGAGAGTATGGTCCCAATGGATGGATGGAATGGGTGCATCAGGGGAGTATCTTCAGAAAATAGTGCCTATGGCAAGCACTGAAATTGCGCCCCTGTCCAAACATCTGACACCCATCTTTTAGATAACTTTACCATAATATCAGCTCAAAAATACAACCCAAGCTCGTTAATCTTTTAATTAAGAAATTATGGCACGACATGAAAATTATAACTGCACCTTCCTTGCTTTCACTGATGCAAATTTGGTCTCTGATGTGCTCAAAGTCAGTTTTTTTCAGTTCCTTCTCTTTCTACACTCAGCAGAGCAAGATCACAGAGTCTGCCTTGACCCATGGAGGCTCTCAAATATGAAAGTATTAATTTTAACTTGCTGAATGATCTCTCACAGCTGGCGATGGAAACTGCAATGGTAAGCATTATCTGAATAGCAATGCGAAGGTCGAGGAAGATGCTCTCATCTCCAGACTGAACAATAAATTCGAGAAGTTCTTCAGGTCTTGATATTTCATGTTGGCCTGACTTGATAGTAACATTCTGCAATCCAAAAAATTTTCATATAGCTGCTGTCCATCAACATCAGACATGTACAATTCACCCAAATTTTCACATTTCTTCTTTTGGTCGTTACTGTCAGCGCTGTAACACAGCCCCTCGACATCGAGAAGGAACCCTAACTTGGAGTCAGTGTCGTGCAAACGAGCAAACCTTTCGTCCATTTCTCTGTGAAGACAGTCGAGTGTTCCCTTCATGACTCTTTCCATTTCCTCCTTGGCTGTTAACCCAGCATCTCTCGAGTTCTCATCAGCCATTCCTTTCTTTCGTCTCTGTCGTCTTTAAACTTCAATATTCCATTCCTGACAGAGACCGTGTCCTGCTCAGTGGTGACCCCCCCCCCCACCTTCAAGTGGTGCCCAGGGCATGTGCCATACCTTAGGTACGCCACTGGGGTGCATGGTGTTTGTATAATCAATCGACGATCGATAATCACTTGCCAAGCCAGCTGTTCCTTAGCAACTGTTTCATTGCGGTGCTTGCTTAAGTGCTTAAGCCAATTGGCGAGTGCTCTACAATATTCACACTGTCACTGAATACTGTTCATCGATCAACTTGAACAAAGTTCATGGGCCACTCACCTGCGATGGTCCCACGTCGCTCTGTGGTGTGTTGGGCGGTGGCTGGCTCGCTGAAAATGTACAATTTTATTTTACAAGACATTTCCCCTTTTTGTACGATCTCCTTTCATTATATGACTTGTCACTTCGGCAAAGATAAGTTCATATAAAAAAATTTAACATTTCCTTTTTAAACGTTTCTTCAACCATTTTGCCGGAGTGCTTGTTTGGAGCGCTTTTGTTGGAGCGATCTCTAAAAGCTTCCATGGCGATATTGTGGCATGGTTGTCCATGTGGACATCTCTGGCATTAAGAAAGCAAAATAAATTAGATGTTTACAATGAGTAAAGAATGTTTTCAGTTACAAAGCAATGAATCACCACATCATGGCAGGATAGCGAGAGGTAGGCATGCTCGCTCTCAGCTGTCTAGCCTGGGTTCCAATCCCGACCCAGCTAGAAATTGTCATCCCGGTGTTTCACAGGAGGGGTGATTCATCAATGTGTGTGCCGTCTCTCGGATGGATGTTAAACTGGGCGTCCCATCTGCAGGAATCCCTCCCCCCTCTCCTCTCCCCCTCCACACTCCCCCTCCTCTCTCTCCCCTCTTTCTCTCTCACACCTATCGCAGCCCTCTCCCTTTCTCTGACCCCACCCCTCTCTCGCTCCTTTCTTCGCCCCCACCCCCTTTTTCTCCCACCATTCCCCCTCTATTGAGGGGACTGTAGCATGTACGAATCAGATTCTGAGTGAGCCGACCGGAGGGGTGTAAAGGTCGCTGCATGTGCGAGCATGCAGGCAGGCCTTTGCCAGGTAGGTGTTGTGGGTTTTAAATGCTCCTGCCTGATTTTATATAGAACCTGTCAGTTAAAAGGAAAATGTTGCTGTTTGGGCATATTTTATCGCCCTTCCCTTGTCACACTACCTTCCATTCTCTCCCTCCTCTCTCCCGACTCTATCCTTCCCCTCCCTCCTCTTTCCCTTCCCTCCTTCTTACCCCCCCCTCCTTAATATTTCTGTCAGTGAAGCGGCGGGTTGTCTTTGCCAGTATTAAATAAAAACCTACTTGAGATGTCCGGAGTATAAAACAATGTCCGGATTGGACAAATAAACACTTTTCTTTTTTTTGCAGTCAGAGCTGCTGCTAAGGTCGATTCCATATTTTATAATTTGAATTTCAGCTCAGGTGAAGATATTCAAGAGGTTATCGCATTTCAGTTGTACTTCTTATAAAAGTCCAGAGAGTTGAATTCGCACATTATTTGATACTCCGGATGGAGGTTATCTCAGGACGTATCCGGCCAGTGGTTATGTTCGGACAGTGGTTCTCTCCACATGTGCCCAGAGCGTGATTATCTCCAGATGTGTCCAGAGATATGTCTGTCATATCTCTCAAGGTGTATGTCTCCAGATGTGTCAGGAATGTGTTTGTCTCCTGAGAAATCCGGGTGGTGTTTATCTCCTGGCAGTGTTTGTTTCCGAACGTATTTGTGCGGTGCTTGTCTCTGGGCTTGTCCGGACGATTTTTGTCTCCAGACGATGTTTGTTTCCGGACGTGTCGGGGGCAGTGTTTATATCCGAGCAGTGTTTGTCTCTGGACGTGTCCAGGCGATGTTTGTCTCCGGATGTATCCTGATGGTGTTTGTCGCCGGATGTGTCTGGGTGGTGCTCGTCTCCGGATGTGTCCGGGCGGTGTTTTTCTCTGGGTGGCGTTTGTCTCCGGATGTGTCCTGGGAGTATTTATTTCTGGGCGGTGTTTGTCTACAGACATGTCTGGGCGGGACGTGTTTGTCTCCAAACGTGGGCAGGCGGTATTTATTTCCGGGCGGTGTTTGTCTCCGAATCCGATATTTTAAAAAATGATTCTTAACAAATCAGTGATGGGGCCATAAAACGAGATAGAACATGATATCTCAAGAAATTTTGGATGGATTCAAACAAAACTTTGTGGATAAGGTTGGGTGTGTGAGAAGGAAGAATTGATTTGACATTGGTGAGGATCTGGATCCGGATACGAGATTTTAAATTTTATCAACTCCACCACCAAACGTGGATTGAGGTTGTTTTCATCCTTGACTGCTTGTTACTTGGCAAATATACACACACACACACACAATATATATATATATATATATATATATATATATATATATATATATATATATATATATATATATATATATATATATATATATGACAAGTATGTTGATCACTTCCGTTTGTCTGTCCGCTCACCTTCAATCGCCTACTGGTCACAAATTTAAACAGGTCAGGTCAGGTATGGGAGCAATGCATCGCTGTGTCCACTTTCCGCCGGTACTCTGGCCTCCGTCTGACCATCCCCCAGGCAGATGCCTAGCCCACCCCCATCTCCTTGAGATGCCGATCAACCTGCTGCAACCATGAGGCACGTGTTCGGCCCATTGACCTCCTCCACTCATGAGGCTCCCTCGCTGAGAGAATCTGGTGAGCAGGATCAGCGTCAGGAAAATGAGCCACATGTCCATACAGCCGCAGCTGACGCTCACGGACTACGCAGGTAACGAATCTCAATTCTGTCTCTCAGAAACCGCTCATTGGACTCAAAGTGTGACCAGTGACAGCCAAGGATTCTCCAAAGAGACCTGGTACCAAAGAAATTAAGTCTCCATCTGAAATGCCTGGTCAGAGTCCAAGTCCCACATCCGTAGAGCAAGACGAAGCACCAAGAAGCTGAAGACTCGGACTTTCGTCGTCCTGCACAAGTACCGACAGCACCACACCTCATGATCCAGTGAATCCATGACTCCCCAAGCTCGACCCAGACATATGTTGACCTCTGACTCACAGCCAGCAGAGACAAGAATATCAATTCCAAGGTAAGTGAATCTCTCTGTGACCTCCCTCAAGGTTCACCACCATCACAGATCATCCTCAATCCAAAACCATATATTTTTTTCTTCCCTTGCTAACCCCCTCAGCCACCCAACCCCACTCCACCCCAAGCTCTTCTCCTTCCAAATTTCCAGGTTATCACTCCTGAAAGTTTCCATCTTGTCCTTTCCTGCTTCCCCACCCATTGATTGTCCAAGGCCCCTCTATTTTACCCTTAAACTCCACAGTTTGTGCCCCCCCTCAACTCCCCCATCTATGCTGTTCCATCCTGATCCATTCAGCATACGAGCTCTTCCACGAGCCTTGACGATGCATACAAAATTTTTTTTAAAAACAGGCATTTTTCACAAGTTATGAAATCACAGATACATTCAATTCACCATCATTTCCACCTTTACTTCAGTTGCCGCCATAGGCCAGGGCCTCATTGGTCTATGCATAAATCTGGCTGAAACATGGTCTGTCAGTAGTAACCCACTTCTTGTTAAACTCAAAAAAATCCAGGCTCACTACTCACTTCCACTCATCTGTTCCTCTTTTCTCTCCCCTTTGGAACCAACTCCCCCAGTCTGTTCAGTCCCATTCTTCCCTCCAGGGCTTCACAACAACTGTTCACCACTATCTCAAGTCACCCCCATCTCGACTCCTGATCTTTCCCACCTCAAATTACCCCAGTCCCGGAGCACTCCCGTTTTTCAGGTGATTGTGATTCCCCCGCCCCCACCCCCACATCTCCCCTGACCTATTTGAACTTGTCAGTTTGGTTTGTTCCTTTTCTGTTTCATCTCCGATTTCTCTTTGTTGTGTTTTAGGTTGTGCACAGCTGTATGTGCTCACCTCATGTATCTTTCTCCCTCTCCCCTTGATTTCACTCTCACCTCCACTCTGCTGTTGGTATTTCCTATTTTGTTCCATTCAATCCTGATCTCAGTCTTCCACAAACCTCAACCATGTATACAAAAATTAAATACAATATAATAAATTCACCAACATGAGTACATTACATTTTTTGATGGATTACAGCTTCCCATTAAAAGGGTAATGAAATTACGTCACATATTTGTACTGCGAGAGATATTTTTATGTGAAAACTCACACCACCTCAATTTAATGTTGCAATTTTAATTTTTTTTATCATCAGCGTTGGAGTGAAGACGAACATCTCAAGCTGGGTTGCTCTTCTCCCGGAAAAGAACATCACATCATTATCAGTGGATGGCGATCAGCTGTGGCTCGTAACTGTACAAGGCACAATTATGCTCTGCAATGTCTAGTATCATGTTGTCTTTGCATCCAATTACCCTTATTAATCTCAATAATGGTGAACAGGCATTTGTAATGATCTTATAATCAATAGCATGTTTCGCAAACTGGGTTTTATTTGTTTGAAAGGCTCAGAACATTGATTTGTTTGATTTAAAAAAAACAAAAAATCATTTACATTAAACATATTTCTCGATTTCCACAGAATGTTTTTCAATACTCCCTTACCTCGAGGCCAAATGTTGATTACAAGCACCAAAAGTGAAATACTCTATTTGAATTACTTTATATTAAAAAAAATTATATATATATATATATATATATATATATATATATATATATATATATATATATATATATATATATATATATATATATATATATATATATATATATATATATATATATATACACGTATATGAAGAAGAACAGTCCAATCAACACCTATCAAAAGTCAATTCTGATTGGACGTTCTCTACTGATGCGTCATCACTTCCCAATGGTCCAGGTGGGAAGAGCCTGTTCAGTGTTCAGCTCTCCAAATGGAGGTTGCAGAGTCTGAGGCGGAGCCGCTAAATCTGTTGTGGAATCTTCATGACAATCTGTGATCATGAGACGAGTTTCTCTCGTCACTCGTCTCGTCTCATGGAACACAAACTCGTCTTTGTTGCATATACATATATATATATATATATATATATATATATATATATATATATATATATATATATATATATATATATTCTGTGATTGATTGAATGTACAATCTTTCTGATAAATGAAATAAATTTGAATAAAAAAAAATGGAAAAAATGGTCACCTTTCTATTGGACTTTTTATTCTTTTTGTATACATTGTCGAGGCTCGTATGAGAGCCAACACACAACGCACAGTGAGGGGGGCATGAGACAAGAGGGGTGGGAGAGGGAAGGCCAAAACAGTGGGGAACAGAGACACTCGGAGATCTGTGGATCGAGAAGGATGGGGCAGAGAACACGGGGTATAAAAAATGGACATACAGTGGGGAACAGACATACAAGGAGATCTGTGGAAGGGAGAGGGATGGGGTGGGGAACACGGGGTATACAAAATGTACATCCAGTGGGGAACAGAGATACTAGGAGATCTGTGGAAGGGAGAGGGATGAGGTGGGGAACATGGTGTATCCAAAATGGACATACAGTGGGGAACAGAGACACAAGGAAATCTGTGGAAGGTTGAGGGATGGGGTGGGGAACACGGTGTACACAAGAGTTTATTCCAAAGGTGGGGAAAAAGAGGGATGAAAGAGTGAAGGTGAGAAATTATTCATGATTTTGGTAGTTTTACCAGAAGGGGGTTGTTGGCGGACCTTGAGCGCCCTGCGGAAATATGGTGGGGACATATCGCAGACAGAGCAGGGGGTGGGGGGGGCGAGACCAGAGTGGAGATGGTCGAAGACAGAAAGACCAATGACCTGTCTGTGGTGAGAGAGTGAGAGGCCCAAAGATTCAGCCTCACTGTGGGAGATACCTGTGATCCTGAATGCCTTGGTTTGCACAGCATGAAGCCGAGAAAGGTGAGAGGTGGGAGCACGAGCCCAGAGTGGAGAGCAGTACTCCATCAGGCTGTGGATGAAAGCTTTGTATGTGGTCAGGAGCTCAGGTGTGGCCGAGGAAGGACTTTGCACGACGGAGGATTCCCAGTTGGCGACTGGCTTTGGAGGCCAGGTTGGAAATGTGTGGCTTTCCCTGGAAAGATCATGGCAGATCATGAGACCCAGAAGCTTGAATGAAAGATCTTCTTCCAGAAGATTATTGAGAAAGTAGATTGGGGGGGGGGGGGTTCGAAACGGTCCTTGTGGAGAGACATCGTGAGAGTGTGAGATTTATCAGGATTGAAAGACATGTTCCACGTGATGGACCAATTTGTGATTTTACCCAGATCTGCAGTGAGAGAAGAAGCTGCTGCTTGCCGGTCTGAGGGATGACAGATGGTACGGCAGAGGGTGGAGTCATTAGCATAGAGATAAAGAGGATTTTCCAGAGTCGGGGAGGTCATTGATGAAAAAGAGAAAAAGAAACCAGAACGCTGCCTTGAGGAACTCCAGCTTGGACAGGAAGAAGGGAAGAGAGAACTCAATTTAGGGCCACATGTTGGCTGCGACAGGAGAGGAAGTCTGCGAGCCAAGAGTGGAGATGGCATTGGATACCATAGAAAGAGAGTTTAGTGAGCAGGGCAGGGTGCCAGACCGTGTCAAAAGCACGCGATATGTCTTGGGATATGGCTCTGATTTCATGTCTCGCATTGAGTACCTCCATCCATTGTTGGGAGAGCAGAAGCAGCATATCCATGGTAGAGTGACCTGGTCTGAAACCAAATTGATGATCAGAAATCAAGCCATTGGAGAAGAGGAATGGTGGGAAAAGGGTGAGTGGGGAGAGTTGAGGGAGAAGGGTGAGGGGGGAGTTTTTCAGAAATGTGAGAGGGAAGCTTTGAGGTGAAAGAGTGTGAAGGTTGCTTTGAGAGGGGGGGGGGGGGTGAGAGGGGTGAATTGGCACTGAAGCTGGGAAAAAATGACGATTGAAGGAAAGCGAACATACATAGCAAACTGGTGTTTTTTAAATTTTGGGGCAGAAATGCGATTAAAGACATTTCTTGAGGGATGCAATAAAGGCGAATTCGGAGAATGGAGAGAAGAAACGATGTTACAGTTGAATTTTTTAGACATGGTAGGAAGGAGAGGTCTAATTAAGAGCAGTCTGTTGAAGTAGAAAAAGAGTGGTGAATTATGATACAGTAATGAGATCCAAATGTGTGAAAGAGGAAGATGAAGCATTATAAGATCGCTTTTATTATTATTATTATTATTATTATTATTATTATTATTATTTTTTGAGAGAGATTGCATAAGATTAGGTGAAGCAAAGGTTGAAGAAAAGACTGTGAAGTGAATGGTGAATTTGGATCGGTAAATGCAGAGGGTGGAAACGGATCACGTGGTCACGGGAGAACCACGCGGTTACGGGAGGTGTATCGTTAAAAGTGAATTTATTTCTTGTTCTTCTTATTTTTAAAAAATAAGGATTGCATAAGATTCGGAATAGGAACAGTTGAAGTAAAATTGTGGAGGTGCATGGTGAATTTGGACTGGTAAATGCAGAGTAAAGCTGATGGATCAATGAAAAGTAATAGGAAGAGTGTAGTGAGACACCTGGTTACAGGAGGTGCATAATTAGGAAGGATGCAAGGAAAATTATTATTTTTTGACGGATTTTTTTAAGATTAGATAAGATTGGAGAATGGAAGGTTGTGGGAAGAAATCGTGAAAGTAATGGTGAGAGTGGGTCAGCTCAAACGGAAGAAAGATGGTGTGGGAGAAGAAGGAGAAGAAGAAGAAGTAGGAGGAGGAGGAGGAGGAGGAGGAGGAGGAGGAGGAGGAGGAGGAGGAGGAGGAGGAGGAGGATCGGTACTTGAAGGTATGGAGTGAGAAAGGGGTGTTCATTTTGTTATTTTTTTTAATTTAAGACAAGAAACAGAGTGTGTTGTTGGGAGAGATAAATGGGGTGCCATCGGGAAAAGTGGGGAAAATAGGAATTGATGGTAATAGGGAGAGAATACAAATAAGACGATAAAACACCTTGACGGGAAGGACGGGTAGGCCTCAAGGAGCCCGATAAGACAAGGTCGACAAAAACTCACAAAAGAGCACGATTTTTGAAACAAAACCGAACTAGGAACACACAGGAAACATGTAGGTCATAGAACAAACAGTTAAAATATGACAAATAACGACTGGAAACTTAATTATGAGAAAGTTGGCAGAGACCCCTGAGAGAAGCTGCTGTTTCTTCAAACCCAGAACTGGAAGTGTTTTTCATTATTTTTTATTTTTTGGATTTTTTGAGGGGTTTTGGAGATAGCAAAGCTTTTGTGTATGCTTTCCATGGTGTTGACATTTGAAGTGCAGATTAAAAGTACTTAATTGTCACGGCATTTTTGGGAAAAATGTATGGCAATTTTTAACAAGAAAGTGTTGTGGAAATGGATTATATGGGTTAAGATTGTTTAGCTTAGAAATAGTTAGTCCTTCCTTTTTGTACACAATATCAAAGTTTGTGGAAGAGCTGTAACAATGAATGGATCAGGATGCAACAGCATGTAAACAACAATAGAGAGGGGAGAAACACCAATCGCAGGGTTGATGGTCAAAACAGAGGGAGATTTGTACAATCAATGAGTGTGCAGAGGAATGAGGGTATATAAAAATGTCGGGTCTACATCGGTTAAGACCGACCTGGGTGGATAGCTGAATGGCTCTACCTTGGAGGCAAACACGTGATCCTTGGAGATTATAGTGCACGGGATGGAGGGGTATATAATAATGTCGGGTCCACACTGGTTAAGACAGACCTGGGCAGATAGCTGAACGGTTCTACGTTGGAGGCAAACACATGATCCTTGGAGATTGTCGTGCATGGGATGGAGCGCGGCAAGGACGCATAGCAGACGGAAGCACAAGGGTTTATACTTGAACGCACAACTAATAGACAGACACAAGCAACTTTAATAGATAAGGGTTTCATGAACATAAATCAAATGTTTATAATGGAAATAAATAAAAAACGTTATTATAAAAATGTGAGGTGAACTCATGCCTAAAGTTGAGATGCTTCCACACAGTCACGAAAACAGACAAGGGGAAAAATAAAAGAAAAGAAAATCCCTTCCTTTATTCTGGCATTTAGCTTTATGTCCAGAGATGATCTTTTATGAGCTTAGGGATTGAACCACGTCGTCCTGCGTGGAAGACCGCACCCGAAAATGGTGCCAAGCCGCTCTCTGGGTGGTAAACGTACATGAGGTATTCATGAGGCAGTATTCAATGCCAAGGCTCACCAACCACTGTGCAGCTTCTTCTCACGAACGAATATGCCGACCCCACTCCTCTCGTATAGCACGTCCACTAACAATGATGGCCCAGCTTCCTCCTCGAACACACAACAGGATAATGTTGAGTTATTGCTGAGAGACGCGCTCCTCTTCTTCTCTCTCAGAAACGTACAACTTCGCGACTCAGCCGAACAGTAATGGCTAGCGTCTCACTCTAGCTTGCGGACAAATTCACACAGCATGAACGCGAGAATCATGCAGCTTTCTTTGGTGTGTCGAAGAGAAGCCAGTGAGCGAGACCCTTCCGTCTCCACCGCGTACCTCACACCAACTCTCTGCTCTCCCGATCATGCCCTCTTGTCTCTCTTGCACCTTCTCATATCACACTGACATATCCCAAGCCTCAGGGTGTGGCCTGCCAGTTGTTGTTGTTGTCAAAGCATCGTTCCTTTTATAGCCAGCTTTGTAAATGCAAAAACGTAGGAAAAGGTTACAGGGGGCAATCACATGCTGGGAGAAATTAGCCTTAAACCCCACCTAACTAACACAGGGCCACTTCCCATGTGGTGACACGTAACAATCTTCAGCTGACAGTTTTCTCAAGTTAATTTACAGCGAGATGTCTCCTGCTCATCCATGGACCATACTACACTATACAATCTTACCTTACCTCTGAAGTTCCTCCATCTAGCCCCACAACTGTAACAATATTCTATTTTTTTATTTTTAATCAATTTTCTGAAATTTGTATAATTTGTTTTTCACTTGGAAGTTGTGGGTTATGATGTGTATATCAATGTGGGAAAATATGATTTAATGCAATTTAATTCCAGGCTAGAAGGCAATTTCAGGTGAAAAGTTTGAAAGGGGGTGTGGACTTTCTATAGCCACTGTACACGGCCTGTTTATCAAATGTACAACATATTTTACACTTGGCATCCTCCTGAACTAAACCTGCAAATTATTTCCATTAGGAGTGACAAATGATTCTTGGAGCAGTGCACAAAAGTCCTGAAATCGTACAATTGCTAAAGCTCAATCAGAAATCGGGAAATGTAAAGATCTAACAGCATCCAAAACAGACATGATGCAGGATTATTAGAAAATACCAAGATATGTATGGCGTGATATTTACTAGCTTTTTAATGAAAACACTGTCCACTAAATGGCAGGTAATTGCTGAGACCAGAAAGGTTCTCTATCTCCCTCTCTATCGAGTGCAGCCTGTGGCTGCTGGTTGCATCATTGGTTGGGATGCGGCTATGCAGCTGATGCAGTGTCCCCCTTACCAGTACACTGATGTTCATTTTGCTGACCTCAGAAGGATGACAGGCTGAGTCAACCTCCTGGTGTATTTTAATACAGAGGCCAACGGGGCTTAGAACTCAACACCCTAGGATCCCAAGCCGCCACCCTAACCATTAAGCCAACACCAGGCTATAGCTTCTCTATGAAGGATAGTTTTACACTGAACAAATAACCATGGCCATGAGGGTTATCATCCTCCAAGTGACGAATTTGGTGAATGATCATATTTAAACATATTCTACTTTCACCTCTGTAAACAGACATCCAGTAACCATACACCTCAAGCTCACACAATAAATATGTTTAGACTCATGTTTAATTTCAAATGTGTGAAGGATCAATATTACAAACGAACCTGGAGTAAACGTCAGTCAAATCTTGCGTTACATCATCTTACAGTGATCTTACAGTGCAGTGAAATTTTACAACATTACCCGAATGATAAAAGACATCAATGTTAAAATAAAAAGAAACAACACAATTTTTGTTTCACCGACGATATCATCTTTGAGATTCTTTTATTCCCATTTAAAGAGTATATTTTACTGTGAATATAATTACAAACATACATAAAACTATAGCAGAGAATAGTTATATGAGAACTTTTATATTGGAGGAGACATTTAGTTAATCATGCCTGTACCTTATCAACACCACGTTAATTAAATTTATTAGTTTATCAACTTAATCTCACAAAGGGGGAAGCAGTGGTAAATGGAGTGGGGAGGAGAAGTTCAATAGTAACAGGGACATCACCAGGATGTTCATATTTCGAGATATATAAATTTTTTTTATTTCAGTGGCTTGCAAAAGTATTCACCCCATATATATATATGCCAAATTTAGATGAATTACAAATTATGTAAAAACATTTTTTCCAAATTAACTTTTTTATTCAAAACTGCAGAGATCAAACGAAACACTGTTTTAGTTGAAGGAGGTTAAATGTCAGGAATACCTGCAAAAAACATGCACAAATCAAAATTCACTGGTTGAAAAAGTATGCATCCCCTTAGGTTAGTACTTGGTGGAAGCACCTTTTTGCAGCAATGACTGCTACGAGTCGTTTTTAGTAGGTCTCTACCTGCTTTGCACAGTGAGATGCTGAAATATTTGCCCATTCTTCACTGTTTGCTCTAGTTCAAGTTCTGCCAAGTTTGATGAGGATCGTCAATGGACTGCAATCTTCAAGTGCTGCCATAAATGTTCAATTGGGTTCATGGCAGGATTTTGACTGGGCCACTCAACAACATTTATTTTATTCTTCTTCAGCCATTTCAGTGTGGCTTCAGCTTTGTGTTTTGGATCATTGGCCTGCTGAAATGTGAATCTCCTACCCAGTTTCATATTCGAGGCTGACTCAAGCAGGTTTTCATCAAGGATTTTCTTGTACTTTGCACTGTCCCTTCTATTGTGACAAGCTTGCCAGTCCCCACTGATGAAAAGCAGCCCCATAACATGATGCTGCCACCACCATGCTTGACAGTGGTGATAGTGTTGACTGTGTGATTTGCAGTGTTAGGCTTGCGATAGATATAATGCTTCAAATTTAGACCAAAAAGTTCAATTTTTGTCTCATCTGACCACAAAACGTTTCTCCACATGCCTGCAGCACCATCAAGATACTTTTTTTGCAAACTCCATATGAGCTTTTAAATGTGCCTTTTTCAGTAATGGCTTATTTCTCGCCCCCTGCCGATAGAGGCCAGCTTTCTGAAGGGAACGACTACAACTCAGCAGATGCATCCGAAATAGAGTTCACAATGCCAGGCCATGAGTCTTTGTCCATCATCAGTGTCTGCATATCTGCAATGTCATGCTGGATATCCCTTCTACGCAGTCGATGTAGTTCAGTGGCCTTCTTCCTCTGGTTGGGCAAGGAAATCTCAAGCAGATCACATCAGATATAATTTGGTCTTTGGCACAGAAACATTGACCAGTAAAACGTGTTCTGCGATGAGCTGCAATGGTAGAAATAGGTGGTGTTGTGTTGGGCCGGGGTTCGGTGGCGATAAACGACCACTACATGGAGCAGTGGAGTCGTCTCCCACCGAACACCCGGAATTTAGGTCGTGACTCTCGGACAACTCCGAAAGGTCACGGGTCATTAAGAGGACCGTGGTCGCCAATATTTCGACGGGTCCACTTGTCTAATTCCAATTTCCCTAAGTACTCACGCCATCCAACTACCGGGGAAACCACACCATCGGCCGACTTTGTCCGAATCGAGTCGCTATCACCGACTCGGATCTGGCGTAACCGAGCGGAAGTTACCAAAGCCGTGCCGGACCAAATGAACAACTTACGGCACGAACGGCTTTACTATTTCTCAATACGCACCTTGCTAGGCCAATGAAGGAAAGCACAGAAAACGAGCTGGTACATTTAACATGGGATTTATTTTACATTAATCGGGAGGGAGACACAGAGCAGAGTTATCACGAATAAAGAAATGTAATGTACAATTAACAAGGCACTTAATGATTCTACTTAACAGACGGGGCCCACGGGGACACACACACACACACACACACACACACACACACACACACACACACACACACACACACACACACACACACACACTAAACTGGACCCCGTGAGTCTTTCTTCAGTAGAGCCGGGCCGGGGTACGTGTTCCACCTCGTGCAGTCACACCGACTCCAAAAATCACCACGGTGGGACTCGAACCCACGACCAGAAGTCCATGGCCCACGACCCTGGCTGCTCGAGCACCACCACACTGTTCGGTCACCACCAGCATGGTGAGCCACCGCAAAGGACCGCGGACCGCTCGAACCATGACCGCCGACCGCTAATCGAGACCAAGACCGCAGACGGCTATGCCACGATCCCTGCAGAACACATTCGTCCTGACCACCACACCCCTCTTCTTGAGGTGGGAGGGGTTTCTTTTTCTCGCCACTCGCCTCCTGATTGGACGGTCGGTTGTCAGGCGACTCGTGGCGGACCTTCATTGGTCGGGCTGAACACCATCTGGCTAACAGCTGGCTAAGGCGGAGCCAGCCCTGAGGTGACGAAACCTCCGCTCACGTCCGTGGTCCCGAACACGTGCGTAATGGCAACCGGGTCGAGTGAGGGTGGTGTTATTGTTGTTGATGAGGATGTAATAACCCTGACTCTAAAATAACTCGTAGCACACAAGTAGGGTGAATATACTGATTCTGGCTCACTTTTCCCCATGTAAATGAATGGGGGATTTTCAACGATTCATTTTTTTTCACTAAAAAGTAAACCCCCTTTTTATCCCAGGGTATATATATATTTGTCTCCCCTTTTAACCTCGGGACACTTTTTTTCAAATAACCAACACAATAAGATAAAGATTTGTTCAAGTAGTGCAGTGGTAATGCGATTTGTTAAAGGTGATTCTAAAGAAATATCTGAAACATCTTAGCCTCGGGACACTCTTTTTCAAATAACCAATGCATATTGTTTAGCTCACTCATTGAACCTATAAAGATTTGTTCATTCTCAAATTCCTTCAGTTTAATTTTCTTTGCACAATAATCACCATCTAAAATATTTAAAAACAAAACATTTGAATCTTTATATTTTTTAAGATACCCCTTTTGTGCCATTACGAAATGATAAACTTCTCTTAATGCTCTTGTTTGACCACCTCCTGAGCCACAGGTTATTTTTTGTTAAGGCACGCCCACTTTTCATAAGCCCTGCCCACTTGCTAATGAAATTTTTATAAGCCCCGCCCACTTTTCCCTAAGCCCCGCCCACTTTTGATGGGGTATTTTCGTAAGCCACGCCCACTTTTGCTAAGCCCCGCCCTCTTTTCATGAGGTATTATCATAAGCCATGCCCACTTTTCCTAAGCCCACTCACTTTCTCTAAGCCCCACCCACTTTTCATGAGGTATTATCATAAGCCACGCCCAGTTTTATGAGGTATTCCCGTAAGCCACGCCCACTTTTCCTAAGCCCCGCCCACTCTTACATCATTTCCAGCTCATCTCTGACTCACAAATAAATCACTAGAAAATTCTGGAATGTTTGCTTGCCTGGGCATGCCCAGGGTATTTCCAAAGGAAACCACACCCACCAGTCTTTCCCTATAAAAGCCTCAAGCCCAGGCTCCATTTTAAACTTTTTTTTTTTGCTGGCAATGGTGTGCTTGCCTGGAACTCTCCGACTTGTATGGAACTAAACCTTCAAGTTGATGAACTGGATTCAAACCTCTTATCCATTGAGGTAAGATTTTATTTCCCTATTTTCAGTTTGATTTAAGCATCGACTCATTTAATAATTAAATAACTTAATTAATACATTATTATTTTCTCTTACAGGAAATTGTATCTGAAAATTCCAATTTTGCCACAACTTTGGGCGAAATTGTTGGCTTGGTTGAAGACCTAGTGAGCGACCAAGACCCACAGAACGAGCGAGACCTTGAGTGGGATGACTTTGGGGTTCCTTGGAGATTGACTCCTTGTATGGAACTAAACCTTCAAGTTGATGAACTGGATTCAAACCTCTTATCTGTTGAGGTAAGATTTTATTTTCCTATTTTCAAACTTTGATTGAAGCATACTCATTTAATAATTAAATCGCTTGATTAATACATTATTATTTTCTCTCACAGGAAATTGTATCTGAAATACGAAATGAAAATACTGCTTTTGCTACAACTTGGGGCGAAATTGTTGGCTTGGTTGAAGACCTTATGAGCGACCAAGACCCACAGAACGAGTTCGTCCTTGATGATCCAACCAAAGAGTTATACCTTGGAGACCAGCAAAGTCCTGAAAAAGAGTTTTGCAACAATAGTACTCATTGTGAGTTATCAAGACAATACCCCCTGAACAAGTTATACCTTGATGAGCCAGAATACAAGTTTTACCTTGGAGACTCACAATTTTCAGACATTTTGAAAAATGGAGTTTTCCTTGATGATCCACAGTTATACTATGTGAGATCTATCACTGAAACCCATAAAAATTGGAAAAAAATGGAGATTTCCTTGATGATCCACAGTTATACTATGTGAGATCTGGACTGTATGGGTGTGGCCCTAGTCGCGGTTGGTGGTGGTCATGTGGTTGGGGCTTCAGATGTCACGACTCGCCCACTGGGAGCTTGTAGCACGAGTAGCGTCAGAAGCAGCATGTACTGTCATTAGCAGTGTCCTGTGGGTCGTGTGCCTGTAGAGTGCATAGAGTACGTAATAAAGCGGAGTTACGGGCATCGTACGCTCACACTCCCACTCGTGGCAATAAAGCAGGGTTGTGCTATCCCCTCGCTCGTGTCTGCCTATTCGCACCTCTACCACGACATTACAATTTGGCGACGAGTCTGTTTCGGATCGACGTGTGCAGAGTGCTTGGGTTGCATCTGTATTGACTTGGAGTTTTTGGCCGGAGCGATTGGATCGCTGGAGCGGGAAACTCAGCGCAACTCGTGCAGTTCGAGTTCGACACCTGGCGAGGGTCCCAGGGAAGCGCATCTCGAGTTTCGCGCGGCAGCACGCACAGTCTTCGGTGCGGGTCGAGTCCTGCAGCCAGACGTCTCGCCGGTGCCTGCGAGTCACGTTGAGTGAATGACAGCCGCGCTCTGAGTTCGTTTTATTTCTGCTTTGCAAGCCTCGGGAATGGTTTCTGCGATGCCACGGCTAAAGGACGAGGACATTAAGTTCAGCTCAGACGCGGCGTCGGCTGTCGCACAAGCGCAGAGGGATGTCTGGAGTCTCGATGGTCAGTGCGCGGCAGATGATCCGAAGGTCAGTGCGATGTATCAAGTGCGCACAGCCGCACGCACAGTCTTCGGTGCGGGTCGTGACTGAGCGTTGCAATGCAGTCAGTCGGACGGCGGTCTGAACACTCGGGGATGTCTACGGTGTGTGTGCCGAGAGTCATTGCCCATCATAAATGGCGGTGTGCGAAGCGACCCCTACGTCCCGGGTCGAGACCTACTGCCGGTACGGTGTTTTGTGCATGGCGTACACTTTTACGTCCCGGGTCGAGGCGTGCAGCCTGGGCATAGCGATCCCGGCGACCCGGAGCAGGAGATGCTGCCGATGTTGAACCTGTTTTCAATTGGTCCGAAGGTGACAAGACCAATGACGGTGGAGGTCGAGATGATCGGGGCACTGATCGTATTTCGAGTTGAGTCCGCTCGTGCACTTCCCGGTCTACGTCTTTTTAGGTCTACCCTTGCATTGCACACGTATACCGGTGAAGCGCAGCTGGCGGTTGGCAGGGCACACGTCTTGGTCGCCCATCAAGGTCAGCGGCTTGCGCTCTCGTGGTTCGTGGTGCGAGGGGAGGGGCTCGCCCTTTTGGGCCGGGACTGGCTGGCTCGCCTCAGGCTTGACTGGATGGTGCCAACTGGTGGCCTTGCAGCTGGTGGCCTTGGACGGCCCGTGCGGGGCCGATTGGGGTTTCGACGTAAGGAGGAGGAGTTTCCTGTTTCGGAGTTCGTACCTCCAGGTGCACCTGTGCCTCCCTCGAGAACCACGACATTACAAGATCTATCACTGAAACCCATAAAAATTGGAAAAATGGAGTTTTCCTTGATGATCCACAGTTATACTATGTGAGATCTATCACCGAAACCTACTATATTTCTGGAAATTGCGATTCTACCTTGGAGTCTTGGATAGATGGTTATATTTTTGGAGACTTGAAATGTGGGTTCTGGCTTGATAACTCACAATGTGATATGTATCTTGGAAACTCAACAGGAATGTGGTTATACCTTGGAGACTTGGAAAGTTGGGTTTATTTTGGAGACTTGAAATGCCACCACTCTTTGGGATCGAAACCTATCAAGAAAGTTCTTCCTCCCCCTTTCTACATCATCAAACCTGAAAGCCTTAAAAGACAGAATTGGAAGAAGAGAAAAAAACATAAAAAAATATATGTTGTTAGTTCTGGGAAGAAAGTGCAGGCTTACTCCCCCTTTCGACATCATCAAACCTGAAAGCCTTAAAAGACAGAATTGGAAGAAGAGAAGAAAAAAAAACGAAAAAAAAATATAGGTGGAAATCTCATTTTGAAAAAGACATTGTGTTGGGGGGTTGGGGTTGAGATTTTGAATGTGAGGGTTGGGACACACACACACACACACACACACACACACACACACACACACACACACACACACACACACACACACACACACACACACACAAAGTTAAGCCTTGACTATTCAGTTGAGGATTCTGTGTTTGGGGTTCACAGATCGAAGAACATCCCCCTTCACACACATTATATACTGTTGTACACCTCGGACTTGGCCCTCGAGTGTCCAAAGCGGTGTATAGTAGGAGGGAGTGAAGCGCCAACCCATTGCTCCCATTTGCACACACACACACACACACACCAACAAACAAAAGTTAAGCCTTGACTATTCAGTTGAGGATTCTGTGTTTGGGGTTCACAGATCTAAGAACATCCCCCTTCACACACATTATATACTGTTATACACCTCGGACTTGGCCCTCGAGTGTCCAAAACGGTGTATAGTAGGAGGGAGTGAAGCGCCAACCCATTGCTCCCATTTGCACACACACACACCAACAAACAAAAGTTAAGCCTTGACTATTCAGTTGAGGATTCTGTGTTTGGGGTTCACAGATCTAAGAACGTCCCCCTTCACACACATTATATACTGTTATACACCGCGGACTTGACCCTCGAGTGTCCACAACGGTGTATAGTAGGAGGGAGTGGAGGACCAACCCATTGCTCCCATGGGTATTATCTGCTTAGGTTTGTCTTTTGTAATTCCTGTGAATAAAATGAACCTAAAATCTCTTCCCCTTCTAAATCATATATCTTATTAGTCCAAGGAACCGTATCTATTACATCAACAATTTTAAAAAGTTCGTTTGTCCATTGTTTAATATAACCTTTTTCAAAATGAGATTTCCACCTATATATTCTTACGACATCACCAACTTTGAACTTAGGTTTTCTGATATTAATCTCTTTTCATATTTTAATTTTGTAAATGTTTCTGATGATTTCATATTCGTTGACGTGTGAATCGTGTCATTATACTTATCCACAATATCCTGAATAAAAGATGACCATTGTTGTGAGCCGAGTTCTGTGAATTTTTTATATTCTCTCTTTTAAGGTACGATTAAAATGTTCAACAACAACGGCCTTCCCTTCATTAAAGGTACTGTGTAATGTAATACTGTTATTTTTTAGAAAATTCATAAATGTCTTGTTATAAAACTCTTGACCCTCATATCATCAGTCCACAATTTTTTAGGTTTTCTCTTACTTTTATTAAATATCTGTTGAAAGGCTAACATAAGAGAATTACCTGTTTTGTTTTTTAAAGGGACAACCCATGCGTATCTACTCCTCAAATCAATAACGGTTAAAGCATACTTGTACCCCTTATTATTGAGCGGACCAAATCAGCAGACCAGATATAATCAACTTCCTTGGAATAAACCTTCCTTCTACGAAACTTTGTGAATATTGGTTTATGCAATTCATCTGCTAATTGCTCTTCAGTCTTAATGACATCATTAGAGCCTATATGTTTTTTTAATTTCCAAGTCCAAGTTTCAATTTAGCACTGATCATCTTCTTCACGATGAACCGATCAACTTTTTCTCTCAAGGTTGGATTTTGTATCAGAGACAAATTATACAACATTTCTCTATCGGCTTCATGCTTTTCTTCCAAAGTTGTGGTATTCCCAAAATCAATATCGTGTCTCATGCACACTTCATCAACTCTATTGATGGGTTTACTCCATGAT
The DNA here is from genome assembly GCF_056783735.1 of Eptatretus burgeri. NCBI lineage: Eukaryota > Metazoa > Chordata > Myxini > Myxiniformes > Myxinidae > Eptatretus > Eptatretus burgeri. Next base: position 5,428,104 of record NC_140970.1, on the reverse strand, counting down.
TTAGGATTGTCTGCCTCATCTAATCTTTTATCCAAGTTTGTGCCTGGACCACAGAAAGAATACCCTGGTAGATGTAATTCCCCTGGTATTTCAGTAGTTGTAAATTTACTTCCTGATAAAAACTTTTGTATATCTCCTCCAAGTTTGTGTTTGGAGATAAATTGATTTTTTTTTTGAATCACACACCAAACATATACCTTTTTGTATAACAGTGTTATTTTTACTTTTAATATACAAAATGTTTTTAGTATTCGTTTTCTTTTTCCATTTGAGACAATAACTCATTTATTTATGAGAAAAATTCCTGCAGAGTGCAAAAACCTTTTTAGTTTCCAACATGCAGATTTGAATCTTAATTTTTAAAACATAAAGAATCCTTCGAAATGCCTTCACTCTCTCCTCCATTTATTTCAGAAAAAAAAAATGAAAAACTTGAATTAAAATGAATATCTTGCCGATGTCAATAGTCTTGTCGAAAATATTGCAAATAGACTTGTCAATTCTTTGCTGTCCTCCTCGGTGGGTTGAGTCATTTTCTGTAATACCACCAATCCTTTTTTAATCTCACTGGTTTCCATATTTTCATATTTATTTCGTCTCGCTCTTTCCTCCCTCTCCTCCCTCTCTTCCTTCCCTCTCTTCTCTCTTTCCTCCTTCTCTTTCTTCTCCCTCTCCTCCTTTTCCTGCTCTTCTCTCTCTTCAACTCCTTCCTCGTCCCTTACTATCCTTGAATCGCTTACACCCCATAGAATATCAGACATATATTCATCAGGATTTCTTGTTATTACTGTATCCAAAATATTTTTTTTACAACAGGAAACCAATAAAATGTCTTTTGAATTTCTAAAAGAGCTTTACCTTTTCTTAACTTTATAATTTTTTCATTAACATTCTCATTAAATCTAAAGTTGTCGGTTTATCAACATGAGCATAATGCCAATCTTTTATTGAAAATACCTCATTCTTATGTTGTAGAACATATTTATTAAAATACCGAATACCCTTTTCTTGAAGGTATGCTTGGACACAGAAATGATAATTTTCTTGAAGCCTTCTTGCTGTCATTTATGTATTAGAAATATATGTTAGAATAATATTATGGCACGAAACACCTCCCCATCTTCCCATAGTTAAATCATTTTGTATTTCCTTACTTATTATATATAATCCTGTTTTTTCTGTTTTCATGATATAAACTCAGGCAAAACCATTATTATATTTACCCTTATTAAATTCTTTTATTTGTTGTTTACTAATCGTGGCTCCACAAAACTCATTCTCTATACCAAGTGGATAATATTCTTCCTGACGAAACTGATTTAATTGTTCCAGGTCTTCTAGGTCAATTTTAAATGACCAATTATACCCTAAATCATTCATATCATACCCCCATTGTCCGATTCTCATACAAACGATACGCCCTTCTTGATAAAAATTTATTTTAATTCGAGCTGTGAATTCTGTATGTTGTTGTTCGTCTTTCGGCTGCTCCCGTTAGGGGTCGCCACAGCGGATCATCCATTATGATCCGCATACTGACTTGGCACAGGTTTTACGCCGGATGCCCTTCCTGACGCAACCCTGGTCGCCTCTTACGACACAGGGATAAGGATTGAGTTTCACCATGATTCCGGGCTGCCCTACACCCTCTCATAGCGCGGCCCAGTGCAGGGCTCCCGTCCTCAAGTGATCCTCCAACCCAAGCCTCCGAGTAGCCGGATTACAGGCGCACGCCACTACGCCCGGTTCTGTGAATTCTGTATGACCTGGTTCTGTTCTGTATCAACAGTTCTGTATCTTTGGAATACATGGCCATTTTATTTAAGGATATATATATATATATATATATATATATATATATATATATATATATATATATATATATTGTGATAAATCGCTTAATCTCACCAAGTCATTCACGTCAGTCGGGCTTGGATAATTTTTTAATTTATAAGGATTTTTCATGTTAATATTTTTGGTTATATTATATTTATGTTGTTCAGCCTGTGCCTTTGTGTATTAATTTGATAAATCAATATCCAGTTCTTGGGATACAGCAAAGATAGAACCATCTTTACCAACATGTCATTCATATTAGATTAAAAATAATGTCATAAAAATTTTTATTTTTGTTGAGTTGAAATAACACATATAGACATAATTGACCACAACACTTGGAATTTAATTATTGGACTTGAAATGTTTGATAAACACCATTCTGTAAGAATTTTATGACTTCAACAGGTGGTGGAACACCAAAACTATCAAAATAATATTTGTCTTGACTATTAAAAATACAAACCCAATGAGAACTGTTCCCATTATTATCTTCGAAGTCCATAATAATATTCTTTGTATGTTTAGGCACATTTCTTAATTCATCTCTCATACAAATAACCACATTATGAATTTTTAATTTCTTACAATATTTGACAAGTTGTAAATTTGATGTTGTATTCTTTCCAAATTCTTTAAACCACTCATCAATGCTCATTTATTTATTTATTAGAAAGATAAAATCCATCAACTCTTTTAGTTAATTTTACACCTGCTTGTGCAATAGAAGAAAGCATATCTCCAACTAACAATCTCGCTTTATCAGGCAGACCTTCAAGTTTTTCAGCAAAATCTACAATTACACCACTTCCACTAATTTGTTTCTCCAACTCTTTGTTATGTCTTTCCAATTCTTTTTGAGCCTGGAGTTGAGCCTTCCTTTCGTTGGCAGTTTTCACCGCTGTTGAAATACCACCCGTCAATGCTCCAACCGCACTTAAACCAGCAAATAAAGGAATTAGAAATGGGAGAAATCCTCCACTCGTCTCTCTTATTGAATATTATTTCAACATTGGTTTTGTCATTTTAATTATAACTGAGCCAGTATCATTCAAGATTTTAACCTGTTCTCTTGTGAGCAAAACATCAATTCTTACTGCTCCTTTTCTCTGAATTGTAATCACGTTAATCGTACAAGGCTTTTGATTTTGAACACAAGATGATAGTTTCTGAAGATTGATTTGATTAACATATACCCCAGTTGGTACTTTGCCACTCATTTATTTAACAAAAAAAATATGTGAGACTAATCATAACACCATTATCTGTATTAATGTGCAATTCTGTTTCTTGCAAAAGCAAACAATATGTATCAACTTCTTCACTCTCTCCTCTTTCAATGTATAGGGAAGTATCCACTCGATTAGACTTTATAGTTTCCTTTTGAGCGCTCAGGTCAAATGCATAGATTGTGTACAAACTTTTAAATGCTGTCATATCCAAAATAGGTTCTTTATTTCCACTACTTTCACACACCTTTTGGTAAGACTTGTATGCTTCAGCAAAATCATTTTTTTCCCAATTAATTTCCAATCTATCTCGTGGATAAAATGTTCCATCTAGAGAAACGCGAAGTTGTTTCACCTTAGCATTATCACTCAATGCATTATTCTTATCAGTCGCAGTATCACCATCTGGCTTTTTAAAAATGATCCACAGATATCTTGGCTTTCCTTCCAGAACACCCAAATTCCACGTGTAAGTAGTTTGGTTGAGTTTAACGTGTTGACATCTTTTGAGGTATGATACACTGAGTGGTTTCTTTGAGTTAAGTCTTCTATTCAACATCTCTTCTGTTTTAAGATTAGGAGTATATTCACTGATATACCAACTCATTTCCTCAATTACAGATTTATCCTGTTCACCAAAAGCACTACCAACACCAAAAAGCAATCTATTTTCATTATCATTCCTTTGTAGTTGAAATCTAATTTTAAGACCATACAGAACTTTATCATGATCACAAAATCCAAATATACCTTTAAGAGGAACTGCTACAGTAAAACTATTTTCTGCTTTTGTATCATCATTATACGCTCCTTTCCTTTGAGTATATCCAGGGTCTGTGTTTGTTCCCGTTGACATATCAGGAATAAAACCTTCGACAGACCCCTTTCCCATTCTATCACTGAATGTATAGAGTGTAAATTTCATCATTTCAGATACAGCAGAGACATAATCAACCGCTTCAACTTCTTGTGTTCCAATATACAAAACGCACACTATCAAACATTTTCCAGAAGAAATCATTTACAAGTGTAGCGTTTGTGTTATTCCCAGCTTTAGTGAATTTAAATTTACACAAGAAACTTTCGGAGAGATTCTAATAGGTTTGTTGATTATTTATTTCAAAACTTTTTGTACAATTCGTATTCCAGTCTGTTCCAGTTATTGCATTTACCTTGAAGTAATCTTCTTTTTTAGTGGAGTTTGAGATAATAATAGTATCATCCAAATCATAGATACTATCAATTGCTTCCATACTTGTATTTATTTCGGAAAAAAAGATGTTAAAACTTTTGAAACCCTGATCCAAGTATTCGAATTATTTTCTGTCGTTCTTGGGGGGACAACTGAGTTTTGCCTTTCTTAATTTCTTTTATTGCTTGTAATTTATGAGATTCCTTCTGGGCATCTTTTATGCTCTTTACAGCACCTGCTACATTTCCCACAGCAGAAGCAGTTGAACCAATTAGATCTTTATGTTTTAGAATAGTTGAACCAATACCCATGAGAGTATCAATTATCCCATCTCCTCTAAATTGATGTCCAACACCCCTTTGTCTCTTAGGTTTATAGTATCCTCTACCAAGATACATACCTTCACCCTTGTAGTATGGGGAAAGGAACATCCCATCCCCTGTAATTATTTTATATTTTCCCAACTCATGCTTCCTCACAATAACCATCGTATTTATTTATTGGAAAACTTCACGTAGGTGAATTCTGATGGATATAACTTCTCCATTAAAAGAAATCATACGATTATCTCGGTCGGTTATCCTAAAATTTACTCTGTGTATGGTTTTTCCTGACACAGGGAGATAAACCAAATTTTTGGGTTCCATATTGAATTTATAACCAATTGGGGTTGAGTATGCGCTGAATGAAAATATTGTATTTGTTTTTTTTCCATCATTATAAGCACCATCAATCAAATCACAGTAAATTAACACCGAATTTATTCCTGAGGATATTTGAATGACATTATCACTGTAAAACGTCCCATTAGTTTCAATATTTTTTGAGGAGAAACCTAATAACTCTCGAAATGAATTATCAATTGTGAAATCAACCTTGTAGTTATTTTTTAACTTTAATCGTTGATTTTGAAGTATGTTTTTGAATGTCTATAACAATATTTTTTGGTTCATCACCCTGTTCTTTCATAAGACGAGCAATTTCGGAAGATATTTGAGAAATCTCATATGCTCCGGGTGAGACTGTTATCGTTTTGTATCCACTTCCGGGATTATAACTAAACTTGTCATTTTTATCAGTTATATTAAAGAAGGTATTATAAGTTTCCATGGACAATAAAGATTCCTCATATTCTTTTGTTGGGTCAAGTTGTAGTGGGTATGGGAATGAAGATGTGTGGTCGCTTGTTGTGAAATTAAATCTCAGGATTGTGCTTCTCATCTTATTTAATGAGATAAAATGTCTTTATATTGAGATTTATTAATTATTTTTATGTTCATCAACTGGTCTAAAATGGCTGATGCTTCATTAAAACAATTGTTATTTCCAGCCTTCTTACCACCGAACAACAATAACAGTCTATTAACTAATTGCGATGGGTCATTTGGAAGAAAACTAATACCTGAACCAAGGATACTTAAAGCCTGAATAATGTGTTTCTCCTCATTTTTCCTACTTTTACTAGAAATACTAACCCTATAATTTAGAGTGTTCAGCAGATCAATATATACTCTATCATCATTATTTTTCACATCCAATGGTTTATCAATATACTTTGATTCATCCCTCACAGTTGAACCTTGTCTTCCATCTTTTGTGAGAAGAAACATTAATCTCGGAGTTAGTTTAACAGGGGGTTGAGCAGAACCCAAGAACCTTAATTCATCATTAAATATCAATACCTTTTCTTGAACAAGATGAAATATTGCTGGTTGTTCTGTTGGAATGATTCCTGCTTTGGTTTTTAAATCCACTGAATATTCATTGTTTTGAAGAGCATTCACAATATAATCAGGGGGTCGATTAATCTCTTCCAGTTGTTGAAATAAACCTTCATCATCATATTCTAATTCTGCTAAATGCTCTAATTCTTCCTCCGTCATTTGATCAAAATCTTTTAACATTTGAAGTTTTTTAGGAGTATATTCTACTGTGGGAACTGTGGAAATATCTTTCATTTTTTCTTGGGAAGTTTTTAAAAGTGGTTTAAAAAATTTCTCTTGTTTTCTTTCAATTGCTTCTTCGCCCGTTGGTTTCTCTCTGCGTTTCTTCTTTATGTCTTCCTGTTGTTTTACAACTTTTGAAACCAACTCTTGATGTTCCTTAAATCTTCTTGCTCTTTCTTTTGCATCCATTTATTTATTGTAAAATATCATTTAATGAATTGTAAAGATCAACATGGAAATTTTCCTTTTCTTCATCATTCAAGTAGATGTGTTCAAATAAATCCTTTTCTTTAAATATTTCATCAAATTCTTTATTAACATTATTGCGAGTTGTAATTTCTTCTTCACTAATACTTGCATCTCTGCTTTTCATACGTTTGCGTTGAGTTTCTTCATCAACATCAAAACCGAATGATAAAATCTTCACTCCGCTCAGATGTTTAATAATTTGTCTCGTTCCTTCTGGATTAGTTTCTAATATCCCAAGACCACCAGATTTTAGTTTCCTTAACTCACTCATACAATGTGAATATTTTGTTGTACCAAGAGAAACCTCCTCAAATATTTGCCTTCATTCCTCAATCGCATATGTTCCTCCACTGAAATATAGTGATAATCTTCACCTTTTACTTCTCCAGGTCTTATTGCTCTAGTTGTTGTTGATACAATGCGTATCACGGGGTGTTTTTTAAGTAAATTTACAATATTCTCATTTGTACTACACAAGAACCTTGATTTATGAAAGTTTTTTCCAGAAGCAGATTTACCCACAAGATTTATAATAATAGTTGTCATTTATACATGTAATTGTTTATAAAACAAAAAATATATCCCTTAATAGCTCATCTTGTTTCACAACAATATATTTATATTTTTCAGTCGTGTGCTTCATGTAATCCTCAAATTTCTTTTTACTACATAATGTAGAACAATTATCTCTCCAAAAATTATTGATATCTATTGAATTTAACTTGAATAAAATAAAAGTATTAGCATTGTTTCTGATGGAACGACGAGGAAGTTGAAAGTACAATTGACTAAGATAAATACAATTACAAGAAGAATGTCTCCCTCTTGTGTAGTAGCTGTCCATTACCGTTTGGTTTCTCTCATTAACACAATCATCAAAGATAACGAGGTTCTTTTTTGATTTATCCAAATCTTGGGGAGACGGTATATCATCCGTATTATCACTAAGAATACAAGTTATCGGATTTGATTTCTTTTTACATCTCTATGTATCACAAAATAGTTGAATTATATCTTCAATGTTATAATCATTTAGGGTTTTTTGACGTTTAAATAAACCGATTATATCTTCTTTTTGAAGACCAGCATTAAAACCTTGTGAGAGTAGTTGATACTCTGGTTGAAAACTCGACTTTGTGAAAATTATTAAGTTATCATAATCTAAAAAGTTGGGAGTGAGGAGCATCTTTAAAAGTAAGCAGGTTTTTCCACATCCACTTGAACCAACTATGAGACATCTTAATGAATTTGGGAGATGTTTATGGTTGTTAAATTTTATCTTATTTTCCCAAATGGGTAAAAAAATCATTCATTTATATATTTGGAAAACAGGTTATTTAATATATTATTGGCTTTTTTAGAAACTCTATATTTTATCCTAAGTTCAGGTTTAATTTCAAGATAATCCATTATTTTATTTATGCAATATCTTGTGTTGATATTTCCCTGAAAATCACATCCATGAATAATATATAACAACAATCCTTTGAACATTTCTCTAATACGTTCAGTTTCTTCCCTTGTAAGGAAAGGTGTGTTATCACCCTCATACTTTACATTCATTTCTCTAATCAATCTTGTAAAGTAATTCATTTTTGGTGTAAATCTAAAGGCCCGGTCACACCTTGACGTTTTAGCCAGCGATGGCAACGTGTTAAAATTTATGTAAAACGCTGGCTTACGTTGAACTTTTGATGTTTTTTTTTAAAGATTCGGACGTATTCTTAGCGACTTGGTCTTATGTATAACGCATTGGTAACTACACAGAACGTTTCGTTGTGTTATAGATAACTTATACCAACGAATGCTGAACCTGTTGTCGGCCTACACAACCGATGCCCAACGATAGTCTAACTCAGGCATAGCGCGTTGCACGCATCGCCGACGATGTCGTGGCGTAGCCTATTAAAAGGCTGACGCACAACGATTCGAATCATAACTGCCGTAGAAATGGAAGGGTCAAAATCGCGGTCACACCTTGGCGATCTTGCCAGCGTATGCCGACGTAACAAAAAGTGTGTCTAAAACGTTGGGGCACGTCGAATACGGTATGGGTAAGTTTGGTATGCGCGAGTAGAACGCTAAATACGCTATCATAAGTCGTAGTAAGTAGAGTACGTCAAGAAATTTTGAACATGTTCAAAATTTTACGACGTACTCGGCGTATGACACACGTTCGCATGCGATGAGGGTAAGTTTTACACACGATATGTGGACGCTTACACACGTCCACAAAGGCTACTTATAAGCTACTCATAAGTCGAAACACGTCGCGGTAATGTCTTTTTTACGCGAAACTTATTTCTAACTTATGTTTGACGTGCTTTGAACCAATTCTTTACGTAGCCCCAACACACATTGACGTATGTAGACGTATTCCAATGACGTCTTCCGGTCGACAAAAAAAATAAATTAACGTGTTTCTAGGTTACAACTGCCATATAAAGACGTGTTCCCAGCGGTTTTGGGAATTGGTATATAAAAATGGTGTTCATAAAAGGGGAACCCAACAGTGTTTTCGAGTCCTTTTTGAGTCGATGTCCATGTCAGCAGTATCAGTATCAGTATCAGTATTAGTATTAGTATTAGTAGTAGTTTGTTCATGTTGGCAGTAGTAGGTGGGTGTGAGGGGGAGGGTGTGAGTAGGGTAAGAATACTGATTCTGGCTCACTTTTCCCCATGTAAATGAATGGGGGATTTTCAGCGATTCATATTTTTTTTCCCTAAAAATAAACCCCCCTTTTTATCCCAAGGTATATTTATTTGTCTCCCCTTTTAACCTGGAGGTTGAACCTCATTGAATTGAACACCTGGGGGTTGAACAGCTCACTCATTGAACCTATAAAGATTTGTTCATTCTCAAATTCCTTCAATAGTTTAATTTTCTTTGCACAATAATCCCCATCTAAAATATTGACAAACAAAACATTTGAATCTTTATATTTTTTAAGATACCCCATTTGTGCCATTACGAAATGATAAACTTCTCTTAATGCTCTTGTTTGACCACCTCCTGAGCCACAGGTTATTTTTTGTTAAGCCCCGCCCACTTTTATTTAAGCCCCGCCCACTTTTGTTAAGCCCCGCCCACTTTCCACAAGGTATTCAATAAGCCCCGCCCACTTTTCTTTAAGCCCCGCCCACTTTTGCTAAGCCCCGCCCACTTTTGCTAAGCTCCGCCCACTTTTCATAAGGTATTTTTCTAAGCCACGCCCACTTTTCCTAAGCCCCGCCCACTTTTGCTAAGCTCCGCCCACTTTTCATGAGGTATTTTTCTAAGCCACGCCCACTTTTCCTAAGCTCCGCCCACTTTTGCTAAGCTCCGCCCACTTTTCATAAGGTATTTTTTCTAAGCCACGCCCACTTTTCCTAAGCTCCGCCTACTTTTGCTAAGCCCCGCCCACTCTTACATCATTTCCAGTTCATCTCTGACTCACAAAGAAATCACTAGAAAATTACAGGATGTTATGGTTTTGAAAAATTTCCCAATGAAGGCTTGCCTAGGCTTGCCCAGGGAATTTCCAAAGGAAACCACACCCACCAGTCTTTCTCTATAAAAGCTTCAAACCCAGGCTCCATTTTAAACATTTGTTTTTGCTGGCAATGGTGTTCTGTGTGCTTGTCTCGAACTGTCTGTCTTCTATGGAACGAAACCTTCAAGTTGATGAACTGGATTCAAACCTCTTATCTATTGAGGTAAGATTTTTTATTTTCCTATTTTCAAACTTTGATTGAAGCATACTCATTTAATAATTAAATAACTTAATTAATACATTATTATTTTCTCTCACAGGAAATTGTGTCTGAAATACGAAATGAAAATACTGCTTTTGCTACAACTTGGGGGAAATTGTTGGCTTGGTTGAAGACCTTATGAGCGACCAAGACCTTGAGTGGGATGACTTTGGTGTTCCTTGGAACTCTCTGTCTTGTATGGAACTAAACCTTCAAGTTGATGAACTGGATTCAAACCTCTTATCTATTGAGGTAAGATTTTTTATTTTCCTATTTTCAAACTTTGATTGAAGCATACTCATTTAATAATTAAATAACTTAATTAATACATTATTATTTTCTCTCACAGGAAATTGTGTCTGAAATACGAAATGAAAATACTGCTTTTGCTACAACTTGGGGGAAATTGTTGGCTTGGTTGAAGACCTTATGAGCGACCAAGACCCACAGAACGAGTTCGTCCTTGATGACCCAACCAAAGAGTTATACCTTGGAGACCAGCAAAATCCTGAAAAAGAGTTTTACAGCAATAGTACTCATTGTGAGTTATCAAGACAATATCCACTGAACAAGTTATACCTTGATGAGCCAGAATACAAGTTTTACCTTGGAGACTCACAAATTTTGAAAAAATCAGTAAATGAGTTCTGCCTTGATGGTTTAAATAACTACCTTGGAGACTCAGGAAAAGGGTTCTGCCAAGATGGTTCTAAATATGGGGCCTACCTTGGAGACTCACAAATTTTGAAAAAATCAGTAAATGAGTTCTGCCTTGATGGTTTAAATAACTACCTTGGAGACTCAGGAAAAGGGTTCTGCCAAGATGGTTCTAAATATGGGGCCTACCTTGGAGACTCACAAATTTTGAAAAAATCAGTAAATGAGTTCTGCCTTGATGGTTTAAATAACTACCTTGGAGACTCAGGAAAAGGGTTCTGCCAAGATGGTTCTAAATATGGGGCCTACCTTGGAGACTCACAAATTTTGAAAAAATCAGTAAATGAGTTATCCTTAAGAGACTTTGTAAGTTGGTTTTACTTTGAATACTTGAAATGTGGGTTCTGGATTGATAACTCACAATGTGATACATATCTTGGAAACTCAACGGGAATGTGGTTATACCTTGAAGACTTGGAAAGTTGGGTTTATGTTGGACACTTGAAACTTTTTTGGGGGCTTTTATTTATTTATTTATTTATTTATTATTATTATTATTTTATTTATTTATATTTTGGAGACTTTTGGAGTTGCTATCACTCTTTGGGATCTAAACCTATCGATGTAGTTCTTTGTCGGATGGTGCTTGATGGGAGCAAGATCAAGAAAGTTCTGGGAAGAAAGTGCAGGCTTACTCCCCCTTTCTACGTCATCAAACCTGAAAGCCTTAAAAGACAGAATTGGAAGAAGAGAAAAAACAAAAAATATACATTGTTCGTTCTGGGAAGAAAGTGCAGGCTTACTCCCCCTTTCTACGTCATCAAACCTGAAAGCCTTAAAAGACAGAATTGGAAGAAGAAAAAAAAAAAAACGTAAAAATATATATATATATATAGGTGGAAATCTCATTTTGAAAAAGACATTGTGTTGGGCGAGGATTGAGTTGGGGTTGAGATTTTGAATGTGAGGGTTGGGGTTGAGATTTTGAATGTGAGGGTTGGGACACACACATACACATCAACAAACAAAAGTTAAGCCTTGACTATTCAGTTGAGGATTCTGTGTTTGGGGTTCACAGATCTAAGAACGTCCCCCTTGACACACATTATATACTGTTATACACCTCGGACTTGGCCCTCGAGTGTCCACAATGGTGTATAGTAGGAGGGAGTGAAGCGCCAACCTATTGCTCCCATTACACACACACACACACAAACAAAAGTTAAGCCTTGACTATTCAGTTGAGGATTCTGTGTTTAGGGTTCACAGATCTAAGAACGTCCCCCTTGACACACATTATATACTGTAATACACCTCGGACTTGTCCCTCTAGTGTCCACAAAGGTGTATTATCTGCTTAGTTTTGTCTTTTGTAATTCCTGTGAATAAAATGAACCTAAAATCTCTTCCCCTTCCAAATCATATATTTTATAAGTCCAAGGAACTGTATCTATTACATCAACAATTTTAAAAAGTTCTTTCGTCCATCGTTCAGTAAAACCCTTTTCAAAATGAGATTTCCACCTATATATTCTTACGATATCACCAACTTTGAACTTAGGTTTTCTGACATTAATCTCTTTTTCATATTTTAATTTTGTAAATGTTTCTGATGGCTTCATATTCGTTGATGTGTGAATCGTGTCATTATACTTATCCACAATATCCTGAATAAAAGATGACCATTGTTGTGAACCGAGTTGTGTGAATTTTTTATATAGTCTCTCTTTTAAGGTACGATTAAAACGTTCAACAACAACTGCCTTCCCTTCATTAAAGGTACTGTATAATGTAATACTGTTATTTTTTAGAAAATTCATAAATGTCTTGTTATAAAACTCTCTACCCTCATCAGTCCACAATTTCTTAGGTTTTCTCTTACTTTTATTAAATATCTGTTGAAAAGCTAACATAAGAGTATTACCTGTTTTGTTTTTAAAGGGACAACCCACGCATATCTACTCCTCAAATCAATAACGGTTAAAGCATACTTGTACCCCTTATCATTATTGAGTTCAATCAAATCAGCAGACCAGATATAATCAACTTCCTTGGAATAAACTTTCCTTCTCTGAAACTTTGTGAATATTGGTTTATGTAATTCATCAGCTAATTGCTCTTCAGTCTTAATGGCATCATTAGAGCCTATAACTTTTTTGAATTTCCAAGTCCAAGTTTCAATTTAGCACTAATCATCTTCTTCACGATGAACCTATCAACTTTTTCTCTCAAGGTTGGATTTTGTATCAGAGACAAATTATATAACATTTCTCTATCGGCTTCATGCTTTTCTTCCAACGTTGTGGTATTCCCATAATCAATATCGTGTCTCATGCACACTTCATCAACTCTATTGATTGGTTTACTCCAGGATTTAGGATTGTCTGCCTCATCTAATCTTTTATCCAAGTTTGTGCCTGGACCACAGAAAGAATACCCTGGAAGATGTAATTCCCCTGGTATTCCAGTAGTTGTAAATTTACTTCCTGATAAAAACTTTTGTATATCTCCTCCGAGTTTGTGTTTGGAGATAAATTGATTTTTTTTTTGAACCACACACCGAACATATACCTTTTTGTATAACCCTGTTATTTTTACTTTTAATATATGAAATATTTTTAGTATTAGTTTTCTTTTTATATTTGAGACAATAACTCATTTATTTATGAGAAAAATTCCTGCAGAGTGCAAAAACCTTTTTAGTTTCCAACATGCACATTTGAATCTTAATTTTTAAAACATAAAGAATCCTTAGAAATGCCTTCACTCTCTCCTCCATTTATTTAAGAAAAAACTTGAATTAAAATCCATATCTTGTCGATGCTAATAGTCTTGTCGAAAGTATTGCAAATAGACTTGTCAATTCTTTGTTTTCCTCCTCGGTGGGTTGAGTTATTTTCTGTAATACCACCAATCTTTTTTGAATCTCACTGGTTTCCATATTTTGATATTTATTCATTCTCTCTCTTTCCTCCCTCTCTCTCTCTCCTTTTCCTCCTTCTCTTTCTTCTCCCTCTCTCTCTTCTCTCTTTCCTCCTTCTCTCTCTTCTCCTTTTCCTCCTTCTCTTTCTTCTCCCTCTCCTCCCTCTCTCTCTTCTCCTTTTCCTCCTTCTCTTTCTTCTCCCTCTCTCTTTCCTCCCTCTCTCTATTCTCTCTCTCCTCCTTCTCCTTTTCCTCCTCTTCCCTCTCTTCTTCAACTCCTTCCTCATCCCTTACTATCCTTGAATCGTTTACACCCCATAGAATATTATACATATATTCATCAGGATTTCTTGTTATTCCTGTATCCAAAATAATTTTTTTTACAACAGGAAACCAATAAAATTTCTTTTGAATTTCTAAAAGAGCCTTACCTTTTCTTAACCTTATAATTTTTTCATTATTTAACATTCTAATTAAATCTAAAGTTGTCGGTTTATCAACATCAGCATAATGCCAATCTTTTATTGAAAATACCTCATTCTTATGTTGTAGAACATATTTATTAAAATACCGAATACCCTTTTCTTGAAGGTATGCTTGAACACAGAAATGATAATTTTCTTGAAGCCTTCTTGCTGTCATTTATGTATTAGAAATATATGTTAGAATAATATTATGGCACGAAACACCTCCCCATCTTCCCATAGTTAAATCATTTTGTATTTCCTTACTTATTATATATAATCCTGTTTTTTCTGTTTTCATGAGATAAACAAGGGCAAAACCATTATTATATTTACCCTTATTAAATTCTTTTATTTGTTGTTTACTAATCGTGGCTCCACAAAACTCATTCTCGATACCAAGTGGATAATATTCTTCCTTACGAGACTGATTTAATTGTTCCAGGTCTTCGAGGTTAATTTTAAATGACCAATTATACCCTAAATCATTCATATCATACCCCCATTGTTCTATTCTCATACAAACGATACGCCCTTCTTTATAAAAATTTATTTTAATTCGAACTGTGAATTCTGTATGACCTGGAGATAATATCAACACTTCTGTATCTTTAGAATACACAGCCGTTTTATTTAAGTATATATATTGTGATAAATCGCTTAATCTCACCAAGTCATTCGCGTCAGTCGGGCTTGGATAATTTTTTAATTTATAAGCATTTTTCATGTTAATATTTTTGTTTATATTATATTTATATCGTTCAGCCTGTGCCTTTGTATAATAATTTGATAAATCAATATCCAGTTCTTGAGAGACACCAAAGATAGAACCATCTTTACCAACATAAGTCATTTATATTAGATTAAAAATAATATCATAAAATTTTTTATTTTTGTTGAGTTGAAATAACACATATAGACATAATTGACCACAACACTTGGAATTTAATTCTTGGACTTGAAATGTTTGATAAACACCATTCTGTAAGAATTTTATGACTTCAACAGGTGGTGGAAGACCAAAACTATCAAAATAATATTTGTCTTGACTATTAAAAATACAAACCCAATGAGAACCGTTCCCATCATTATCTTCTAAGTTCATAATAATATTCTTTGTATGTTTCGACACATTTGTTAATTAATCTCTCATACAAATAACCACATT
This sequence comes from Eptatretus burgeri, assembly GCF_056783735.1. Lineage (NCBI taxonomy): Eukaryota > Metazoa > Chordata > Myxini > Myxiniformes > Myxinidae > Eptatretus > Eptatretus burgeri. The sequence continues at coordinate 5,412,706 of NC_140970.1, read as the reverse complement.
ATGAATTTTTAATTTCTTACAATATTTGGCAAGTTGTAAATTTGATGTTGTATTCTTTCCAAATTCTTTCAACCACTCATCAATGCTCATTTATTTATTAGAAAGATATAATCCATTACCTCTTTTCGTTAATTTTACACCTGCTTGTGCTATAGAAGAAAGCATATCTCCAACTAACAATCTCGCTTTATCAGGCAGACCTTCAAGTTTTTCAGCAAAATCTACAATTACACCACTTCCACTAATTTGTTTCTCCAACTCTTTGTTATGTCTTTCCAATTCTTTTTGAGCCTGGAGTTGAGCCTTCCTTTCGTTGGCAGTTTTGACCGCTGTTGAAATACCACCCGTCAATGCTCCAACCGCACTTAAACCAGCAAATAAAGGAATTAGAAATGGGAGAAATCCTCCACTCGTCTCTCTTATTGAATATTTTTTCAACATTGGTTTTGTCATTTTAATTTTAAGTGAGCCAGTGTCATTCAAGATTTTAACCTGTTCTCTTGTGAGCAAAACATCAATTCTTACTGCTCCTTTTCTCTGAATTGTATTAACGTTAATCGTACAAGGCTTTTGATTTTGAACACAAGATGATAGTTTATGAAGATTGATTTGATTAACATATACCCCAGTTGGTACTTTGCCACTCATTTATTTAACAAAAAAATTATGTGAGACTAATCATCACACCATTATCTGTATTAATCTGCAATTCTGTTTCTTCCAAAAGCAAACAATATGTATCAACTTCTTCACTCTCTCCTCTTTCAATGTATAGGGAAGTATCCACTCGATTAGACTTTATAGTTTCTTTTTGAGCGCTCAGGTCAAACGTATAGATTGTATACAAACTTTTAAATGCTGTCATATCCAAAATAGGTTCTTTATTTCCATTACTTTCACACACCTTTTGGTAAGACTTGTATGCTTCAGCAAAATCATTTTTTCCCAATTAATTTCCAATCTATCTCGTGGATAAAATGTTCCATCTAGAGAAACGCGAAGTTGTTTCACCTTAGCATTATCACTCAATGCATTATTCTTATCAGTCGCAGTATCACCATCTGGCTTTTTAAAAATCATCCACAGATATCGTGGCTTTCCTTCCAGAACACCCAAATTCCACGTGTAAGTAGTTTGATTGAGTTTAACGTGTTGACATCTTCTTTTGAGGTATGATACACTGAGTGGTCTCTTTGAGTTAAGTCTTCGATTCAACATCTCTTCTGTTTTAAGATTAGGAGTATATTCACTGATATACCAACTCATCTCCTCAATTACAAATTTATTCTGATCACCAAAAGCATTACCAACACCAAAAAGCAATCTATTTTCATTATCATTCCTTTGTAGTTGAAATCTAATTTTAAGACCATACAGAACTTTATCATAATCACAAAATCCAAATATACCTTTAAGAGGAACTGCCACAGTAAAACTATTTTCTGCTTTTGTATCATCATTATACATTCCTTTCCTTTGAATATATCCAGGGTCTGTGTTTGTTCCCGTTGACATATCAGGAATAAAACCTTCGACAGACCCCTTTCCCATTCTATCACTGAATGTATAGAGTGTAAATTTCATCATTTCAGATACAGCAGAGACATAATCAACCGCTTCAACTTCTTGTGTTCCAATATACAATCGCACACTATCAAACATTTTCCAGAAGAAATCATTTACAAGTGTAGCGTTTGTGTTATTCCCAGCCTTAGTGAATTTAAATTTACACAACAAGAAACTTTCGGAGAGATTCAAATAGGTTTGTTGATTATTTATTTCAAAACTTTTTGTACCATTTGTATTCCAGTCTGTTCCAGTTATTGCATTTACCTTGAAGTAATCTTCTTTTTTAGTGGAGTTTGAGATAATAATAGTATCATCCAAATCATAGATACTATCAATTGCTTCCATACTTGTATTTATTTAGGAAAAAAGATGTTAAAACTTTTGAAACCCTGATCCAAGTATTTGAATTATTTTCTGTCGTTCTTGGGGGGACAACTGAGTTTTACCTTTCTTAATTTCTTTTATTGCTTGTAATTTATGAGATTCTTTCTGAGCATCTTTTATACTCTTTACAGCACCTGCTACATTTCCCACAGCAGAAGCAGTTGAACCAATTAGGTCTTTATGTTTAAGAATAGTTGAACCAATACCCATGAGAGTATCAATTATCCCATCTCCTCTAAATTGATGTCCAACACCCCTTTGTCTCTTAGGTTTATAGTATCCTCTACCAAGATACATACCTTCACCCTTGTGGTACGGGGAAAGGAACATCCCATCCCCTGTAATTATTTTATATTTTCCCAACTCGTGCTTCCTCACAATAACCATCGTATTTATTTATTGAAAAACTTCACGTAGGTGAATTCTGATGGATATAACTTCTCCATTAAAAGAAATCACACGATTATCTTGGTCGGTTATCCTAAAATTTACTCTGTGTATGGTTTTTCCTGACACAGGTAGATAAACCAAATTTTTAGGCTCCATATTGAATTTATAACCAATTGGGGTTGAGTATGCGCTGAATGAAAATATTGTATTTGTTTTTAATCCATCATTATAAGCACCATCAATCAAATCACAGTGAATTAACACCGAATTTATTCCTGAGGATATTTGAATGACATTATCACTGTAAAACGTCCCATTAGTTTCAATCTTTTTGAGGAGAAACCTAATAACTCTCTAAATGAATTATCAATTGTGAAATCAACCTTGTAGTTATTTTTAACTTTAATCGTTGATTTTGAAGTATGTTTTTGAATGTTTATAATAATATTTTTTGGTTCATCACCCTGTTCTTTCATAAGACGAGCAATTTCGGAAGATATTTGAGAAATCTCGTATGCTCCGGGTGAGACTGTTATCGTTTTGTATCCACTTCCCGGATTATAACTAAACTTGTCATTTTTCTCGGTTATATTAAATAAGGTATTATAAGTCTCCATGGACAATAAAGATGCCTCATATTCTTTTGTTGTGTCAAGTTGTAGTGGGTATGGGAATGAAGATGTGTGGTCGCTTGTTGTGAAATTAAAACTCAGGATTGTGCTTCTCATCTTATTTAATATGAGATAAAATGTCTTTATATTGAGATTTATTAATTATTTTCATGTTCATCAACTGATCTAAAATGGCTGATGCTTCATTAAAACAATTGTTATTTCCAGCCTTCTTACTGCCGAACAACAATAACAGTCTATTAACTAATTGCGATGGGTCATTTGGAAGAAAACTAATACCTGAACCAAGGATACTTAAAGCCTGAATAATGTGTTTCTCCTTCTCATTCTTCCTACTTTTACCAGAAAGAATAACCTTATAATTTAGAGTGTTCAGCAAATCAATATATACTCTATCATCATTATTTTCCATATCCAATGGTTTATCAATATACTTTGATTCATCCCTCACAGTTGAACCTTGTCTTCCATCTTTTGTGAGAAGAAACATTAATCTCGGAGTTAGTTTAACAGGGGGTTGAGCAGAACTTAAGAACCTTAATTCATCATTAAATATCAATACCTTTTCTTGAACAAGATGAAATATTGCTGGTTGTTCTGTTGGAATGAGTCCTGCTTTGGTTTTTGAATCCGCTGAATATTCATTGTTTTGAACAGCATTCACAATATAATCAGGGGGTTGATTAATCTCTTCCAGTTGTTGAAATAAACCTTCATCATGTTCTAATTCTCCAATATGCTCTAATTCTTCCTCCGTCATTTGACTGAAATCTTTTAACATTTGGAGCTTTCTGGGAGTATATTCTACTGTGGGAACTGTGGAAACATCTTTCATTTTTTCTTGGGAAGTTTTTAAAAGTGGTTTAAAAAATTTCTCTTGTTTTTTTCAAATGCTTCTTCGCCCGTTAGTTTCTGTCTGCGTTTCTTCTTTATGTCTTCCTGTTGTTTTACAACTTTTGAAACCAACTCTTGATGTTCCTTAAATCTTCTTGCTCTTTCTTTTGTATCCATTTATTTATTGTAAAATATCATTTAATGAATTGTAAAGATCAACAGGGAAATTTTCCTTTTCTTCATCATTCAAGTAGATGTGTTCAAATAAATCCTTTTCTTTAAATATTTCATCAAATTCTTTATTAACATTAATGCGAGTTGTAATTTCTTCTTCACTAATCCTTGCATCTCTGCTTTTCATACGTTTGTGTTGAGTTTCTTCATCAACATCAAAACCGAATGATAAAATCTTCACTCCGCTCAGATATTTAATAATTTGTCTCGTTCCTTCTGGATTAGTTTCTAATATCCCAACACCACCAGATTTTAGTTTCTTTAACTCACTCTTACAATGTGAATATTTTGTTGTACCAAGAGAAACCTCCTCAAATATTTGTCCTTCATTCCTCAATCGCATATGTTCCTCCACTGAAATATCAATATTCACTGAAATTTACAATATTCTCATTTGTACTACACAAGAACCTTGATTTATGAAAGTTTTTTTCCAGAAGCAGATTTACCCACAAGATTTATAATAATAGTTGTCATTTATATATGTAATTGTTTATAAAACAAAAAATATATCCCTTAATATCTCATCTTGTTTCACAACAATATATTTATATTTTTCAGTCGTGTGCTTCATATAATCCTCAAATTTCTTTTCACTACATAATGTAGAACAATTATCTCTCCAAAAATTATTGATATCTATTGAATTTAACTTGAATAAAATAAAAGTATTAGCATTGTTTCTGATGGAACGACGAGGAAGTTGAAAGTACGATTGACTAAGATAAATACAATTACAAGAAGAATGTCTCCCTCTTGTGTAGTAGCTGTCCATTACCGTTTGGTTTCTCTCATTAACACAATCATCAAAGATAACGAGGTTCTTTTTTGATTTATCCAAATCTTGGGGAGACGGTATATCATCCGTATTATCACTAAGAATACAAGTTATAAGATTTGATTTCTTTTTACATCTCTGTGTATCACAAAATAGTTGAATTATATCTTCAATGTTATAATCATTTAGGTTTTTTTGACGTTTAAATAAACCTATTATATCTTCTTTTTGAAGACCAGCATTAAAACCTTGTGAGAGTAGTTGATGCTCTGGTTGAAAACTCGACTTTGTGAAAATTATTAAATTATCATAATCTAAAAAGTTGGGAGTGAGGAGCATTTTTAAAAGTAAGCAGGTTTTTCCACATCCACTTGAACCAACTATGAGACATCTTAATGAATTTGGGAGATTTTTATTGTTGTTAAATTTTATCTTATTTTCCCAAATAGGTAAAAAATCATTCATTTATATATTTGAAAAACAGGTTATTTAATTTATTATTGGCTTTTTTAGAAACTCTATATTTTATCCTAAGTTCAGGTTTAATTTCAAGATAATCCATTATTTTATTTATACAATATCTTGTGTTGATATTTCCCTGAAAATTACATCCATGAATAATATACAACAACAATCCTTTGAACATTTCTCTTATACGTTCAGTTTCTTCCCTTGTAAGGAAAGGTGTGTTATCATCCTCATACTTTACATTCATTTCTCTAATCAATCTTGTAAAGTAATTCATTTTTGGTGTAAATCTAAAAGAATTATTTTCCTTTTTATATTTTTTATTATCATTAATTAGAAGATAATCACAGAATATACATTGTTTATAAGCTTTTGACTCTGTTTAATCCCCGTCTTTCACACGCAGGACAATTCTCAAATTTGTCATATGGAGAATCAGGAAAGTCTAGCATATTTATAAAGTAAAACTTTACTTAAACTGAAATTCATCTATACTTTCAGTTGTATATTACCATCGATATCGATATACTTTTTTTCATTATCAGATTCAACGTCAACATTTTTTATATTAAAGGTAATTTTAAAATTATCGTTAACTACTATTGAACGAAATGTCATTTCACCTGATATATTAACATCCTTTATTTCATCAAGATTTACATCTTTAGGGTTGTTGAAAAAAATACAAATTTCTCCTTGCATATTACAGATGGTCTTATCTTTTCTTTCTAAAGCTTCATCCATAAGGTTTTTGTTCTTTGATACTTTTTCTTGTTTCATTGCTTTTTCTAGTTTTGAATATATTACTAGAAGGAGAGGAGAAACTTTTGTTAGAGATACTTTAATTGATGTTCTACCAGGTATACTAAAAGCCCTTCCACTGAAGGAAATTGAAGAACTCATATTATTTACCATAATAGTTTTTATCCAATAGTTGTTATATTTATCTTTGTTCAATTTTACATCCTTGACATATTTCTCAGTATCTTTAACAAATGAAGAGATTGATTGAAACTTGTCTTTTGTGTCTTGAAACATTGTATTTATTAAGTGAAAAAGTTGGAGGATAAAATGGTTTTAAGCACAGATTCACCTGTAAAATAAACGAAATTTTCATCAATAAAATTTTAGTTTAAGCAAAGATTTATTATATAAATATGGTGAATACAACATACTGCGATGTTTGTAATCACAAATATAAACATTATAGAAAACACCTCCGAACCAACAAACACACATTTAATCTATTTCATAAAATATCTCCTCTTGAGTTGGAAAGAAAACATTGTGATATCTGTTCAAAGGATGTTTTGAAGAGAAGTTATAATAAACATCTTCAATCACAAAAACACAAGAAAAATGAGTTTAAAGTAAAGGGAGACTATTGTATTGAAAACACTGATGGGGCATTTAAAGGGCATATAAAAATAAGGATTTTTCAATTTGGAGAACCCGGTCCATCATCAATAGCTGAATCAATTGAAATAGTGAAACCTGATGTTGAAAAAGTTATTAAAAAGACATTAAAAGAAATGAAAACTTTAAAGTTTTATATGGGAGTGAAAATGAATATGAAAAGACAAGATGAAGAACAAACTCCTTATATGAGAACAGATCTTCATTTTATAACATCATTTCAAGATTTTTTGAATAGTGCGGTTTATGAAAAACTATCAAAACAAGAGGAGGATGTTGATAATACAGTGGTAGGAAGTGGATTCAATATTTTAAAAAATCATCTTTTTAGATATACACATTCTAAAATCAAATCCTCTTAAAGCTTCTTCTTATATTGAATTACCAAAAGAAATAAAACTAAAGAAGGCAGTTGTTAATATTAAGAACAATGATAATAAATGTTTTCTCTGGTCTGTTCTTGCTCACTTTCATCCACCAAAATGTAATTCAGAAAGAGTAAAACAATATAGGAAATATGAGAATACCTTGGACATTAAAGATTTTAAATTCCCAATGCCACTAACAGATATTCCTAAACTTGAGAAAAAGAATAATCTTTCTATTAATGTATATGGATTAACGGATACAAACAAAGTTCAAATATTAAAAATTTCAAACAACTATAAAAATGAAGAAACACACATTGATCTTTTATATTTTAGTGTTGGAAATAATTCACATTACACATACATCAATAATTTATCAAGATGAATCTCTTCTCAGGTATTCAGAACAGCAAACAAAATATATCCTTGTAAGCGATGTCTTAATTAAATTTCATACAAAAGAACGATTAGAACAACATTCAAAATATTGTAGTAATCATAAATCAGCTGTAATTACAATGCCTAAACCTGGTGAAAAGATTTCTTTTGAAGATTATAATAAATCTATCATGCACCCATTTGTGATATACGCTGATTTTGAATGTATCCTTAAAAAGATAAATACTGCTTCTCCAAATCCAAAAGAATCATATACAAATAAATATCAAAAACATATTCCTTGTGGTTTCTGTTATTATATCAAATCATCTGTTGGAGAAAAGTAGAACAAACTTGAACATTATAGTGGAAAAAAAGCTTCACAAGAGTTTGTAAAACGATTAGAAAAGGATTGTATAAGACTCACTAAATTAATGAAAGAAACAAATGAACCGATGAAATTAGCCAAAGAAGAAAAATTGGAATTTAGAAAGAACAATATGTCATATTTGTGAGGGGGAAATTAAGGAGTCTAAAGTTAGGGATCATTGTCATCTTACTGGTAAATATAGAGGTCCCGCTCATTCCTGTTGTAATCTTAATTATAAATTACCTTCTTTTATTCCAGTCTTTCTTCACAACAGCGCCAACTATGATACACATCTATTTATAAATGAACTTTCAAAAACACCAGGGAATATTTCTGCCATAACAAACACAAGTCAAAAGTATATTTCATTTACAAAAATGATATTCACAAAACCTTTAACTCGTATTAGGTTTCTAGATTCTTACAAGTTTATGGGAACACCACTAGCCTACCTCGCATCAAATCTAAGCTCCACAGACTCTTTTCCAAATCTTAATTCATTCTTTCCAAAAGAGGAAATTCTCACTAAAGAGGAAATTCAGATTAAAGAGAGAATTCAAAGTAAAGAGGAAATTCTAATTAATGAGGAAATTAATGAAGAAATTCTAACTGAAGATGAAATTCTAATTATAAAGAAAATTCGAACAATGAATGAAATTCTAACGAAAGAGGAAATTCTGATTAAAGAAGGAATTCTCACGAGAGAGGAAATTCAAACAAGGAATGAAATTCAAAGTAAAGAGAAAATTCTTACAAGTAAGGGAATTTATCCTTATGATTATATGGATTCATTTATGAGATTTAAAGAAACACAACTTCCTTCAAAAGAAAGTTTCTGTAATAACCTTTATGAAGAAGAGATAAGTGATAAGGAATATAAATACGCACAAGATATATGGAAAATATTTAAGATAAAGAACCTTGGAGAATATCATGATTTATATCTAAAAACAGATGTTTTATTGTTAGCTGATGTGTTTGAAGCTTTTAGATCACTCTGTCATAATAAAAATTGTTATGGATTAGATCCTGCCCACTATTTCACAGCTCCTGGTTTAGCTTGGAGTGCAATGTTTAAAATGACAAAACAAGATTTTGATTTAATCAGTGATGTAGATATGCTTTTGATGATTGAGAAGTCCAAGAGAGGTGGAATATCACAAGTATGTTCAAAAAGATATGCTAAAGCAAATAATAAATATCTTCCAAATTATGATAGTGAAAAAGATAGTAATTATTTGATGTATTTTGATGCTAATAATTTGTATAGATGGGCAATGTCTCAATCTCTGCCTTATGGTAAATTAGAGTGGGTGGAAGAAAAGGATTATGAAAAGGCTTTGATGAATATTGTTATTTCTTCTCAAGAGGTATTGAATGACGAAGAAGAAGGTTATTATTTTGAAGTTGATTTGAGGTACCCGAGTGATCTTCATAATAAGCATAAAGACCTTCCTTTTGCATGTGAGAAAGAAACCCCAAAGAAAGAATGGTTCAGTGATTATCATAAAAGTTTTAATATTAAAGGCAAATCAACAGAAAAGTTATTAACAACATTCTATGATAAAGAGGGATATGTTTTGCATCAGAGAAGCTTAAAACAGTTTTTGAGAGAAGGATTGAGAGTAGCTAAAATTCATAGAGTTTTAAAATTTAAACAAAGTCCTTGGGTGAAAAAGTATATTCAATTCAATACAGATATGAGAGTAAATACAAAAGTAAAATTTGAAGGGGACTTTTATAAATTAATGAATAATGCTGTATTTGGAAAGACTATGGAAAATGTTAGAAACAGGCAAAACATTAGATTCGCAACATCTTGGAAAGAAGCTTCGAGATGGATAAATAAACCAAGTTTTGAGAGAGAAGAGGTTTTTTCAGAGAACTTTTCTGCAATTCATATGAAAAAGGAAAGTATTGTAATGGATAAACCAATTTATATTGGAACAGCAGTTCTTGATTTATCAAAGATATTGATGTATGATTATTTGTATAATGACTTAAAGAAAGAGTATGGTGAAAATGTTTCATTGTTGTATATGGACACTGATAGTTTTATCCTAGATATAAAAACTGATGATGTTTATAAAAATATGAAGAAAAATATTGGAGTATATGATGCAAGTAATTTCAGCAAGAAGATTGAGTTATTTTCCAAAAAGAATGAAAAGGTTATTGGTAAGTTTAAGGATGAGTTGGGTGGAAAAGTAATGAGTGAGTTTATTGGATTGAGAGCAAAGGCATATGCTTATAAGTATGGTGATCAGATTGATAAGAGGTTAAAGGGAATAAAGAAATCAATAACTTTTCGAAATTATTATAATTGTTTGATGAATAAGAAAGAAGAATATAGGACAATGAATACAATAAGAAGTTATAAACATAACATATATAGTGAAGAAGTAAATAAAAAGGCATTAGGAGCCTTTGATGATAAGAGATTTATTTTAGATAATGGAATAGATTGTGTTCCATATGGATATTGTATGATAGAATGTATAAAATAGATTGTGTTTTAACGATGGGAAGATGGGTTAGGGTTTTTAAGGGCTACCGCCATGTTTTTTTGCAATATATAAATGGTCAAACCAAGTATTAATCAAACTAAAGAGTGGAGAAAATCTCAGTCTTGGTATATAAATGGAAAACATAATGAATGTGATCTCTCAGATCACATTCTCTTGAATCACGAATATGATCGGATCACGAATATGATCTCTCGGACTCTCTGGAAAATCCTCTATTTCTCTTTGCCGACAACTCCACCCTCTGCCATACCATCTGTCATCCCTCAGATCGGCAAGCAGCAGCTTCTTCGCTCACTGCAGATCTGGATAAAATCACAAACTGGTCCAACACGTGGAACATGTCTTTCAATCCAGACAAATCTCACACTCTCACTATGTCTCTTCGAAAGGACCGTTTAGAAAACCCCCCCCATCCACTTTCTCAACAATCCTCTGGAAGAAGTCTTTTCTTTCAAGCTTCTGGGTTTCACTATCTGCCATGACCTTTCCTGGGAAAGTCACATTTCCAACCTCGCCTCAAAAGCCAGTCGCCGACTGGGAATCCTCCGTCGTGCAAAGTCCTTCCTCGGCCCTCTTGAGCTCCTGACCACTTACAAAGCTTTTGTCCATAGCCTGATGGAGTACTGCTCTCCCCTCTGGGCTGGTGCGCCTGCCTCCCACCTTTCTCGGCTTCACGCTGTCGAAACCAGGGCATTTAAGATCATCGGCATCTCCCGCAATGAAGCTGAGTCTTTGGGCCTCTCACTCAATCACCGCAGGTTGGTCGGTGGTCTTTCTGTCTTCTACCGACTCCTCTCCAGCCTTGCCCCCCCTGCTCTCTCTGCGATTTGTCCCCACCACATTTCCACAGGGCGCTCAAGGTCCGCCAACAACCCCCTTCTGGTAAAACTACCAAAATCACGAATCACTGCTCATCTTCACTCTTTCATTCCTCTTTTTTCCCGCCTTTGGAATAAACTTCCTCACTCTATTCTTTCCCATTCTTCCCTCCAGGCTTTCAAAACAGCTGTTCACCACCACCTCTTATCTTCCCCCATCCAAATCCTCGATCTTTTCTACCCCCGATAATCCACACAAGCCCACTTCCTTCAATTCCCCTGCTTTCCTTCCTGAAAGTCCCTGTAATGTCCATCTTCTCTTCGCCATGTTCCCCGTCTCATCCCCATCCCTCTCCCTTCCACAGTTCACCCAATGTGTCTGTTCCCCACTGTTGTGTCCCTTCCACTCACGCCCCTCTTGTCTCATGCCTCCTTGCTGTGAGTTGTGTTTTTGCTCTCATACGAGCCTCGACCAAGGTATACAAAAAAAAAAAAAATGTGAAAAATATCAAATAAGTCTAATTGAAAAAAGAACTAAAACAAAGGTAAATAAAACAAATAAGCGAATCAATTTAAAAAGTAGTAAGTTAGAGGATGTAAAGAAAAAAATGAATATCCTTGAATGGACTGAAAACTTTGATGGTTATCAATTGAACAATGAAAAAACAATTTACTATAATCTCAAAATGATATGTGGCTCAGGAGGTGGTCAGACAAGAGCATTAAGAGAAGTTTATCATTTCGTAATGGCACAAAAGGGGTATCTTAAAAAATATAAAGATTCAAATGTTTTGTTTTTCAATATTTTAGATGGGGATTATTGTGCAAAGAAAATTAAACTATTGAAGGAATTTGAGAATGAACAAATCTTTATAGGTTCAATGAGTGAGCTAAACAATATGCATCGGTTATTTGATAAAGTGTCCCGAGGCTTAGACGTTTCAGATATTTCTTTCGAATCACCTTTAACAAATCACATTACCACTTTAGTACTTGAACAAATCTTTACCTTATTGCATGGGTTATTTGAAAAAAAGTGTCCCCAGGTTAAAAGGGGAGACAAATAAATATACCTTGGGATAAAAAGGGGGTTTATTTTTAGGGAAAAAAAAATTTGAATCGCTGAAAATCCCCCATTCATTTACATGGGGAAAAGTGAGCCAGGACCAGTATATTCACCCTACTCATATTGACTCATATTTTATAATATTACCATCAATATCTATATACTTTTTTTCATTGCCAGATTCAACTACAACATTTTTTAGATCAAAAGTAATTTTAAAATGATCCTTCACTACTATTGAACGAAATGTCATTTCACCTGATATATTAACATCCTTTATTTCATCAGGATTTACATCTTTAGGGTTATTGAAAAAAATACAAATTTCTCCTTGCATATTACAGATGGTCTTATCTTTTTTTTCTCAAGCTTCATCCATAAGGTTTTTGTTTTTTGATACTTTTTCTTGTTTCATTGCTTTTTCTAGTTTTGAATATATTACCAGAAGGAGAGAAACTTTTGTTTCAGATACTTTAATTGATGTTCTACCAGGTATACCAAAAGCCCTTCCACTGAAGGAAATTGAAGAACTCATCTTATCCACCATAATTGTTTTTATCCAATAGTTGTTACATTTATCTTTGGTCAATTTTACATCCTTGACATATTTCTCAGTATCTTTTACAAATGAAGAGATTGATTGAAACTTGTCTTTTGTGTCTTGAAACATTGTATTTATTAAGTGAAAAAAGTTGGAGGATAAAATGGTTTTAAGCACAGATTCACCTATAAATTAAATGAAATTTTCATCAAGAAAATTTTAGTTTAAGCAAAGTTTTATTATATAAATATGGTGAATAAAACGTACTGCGATGTTTGTACTCACAAATGTAAACATTATAAAAAACACCTTCGAACCAACAAACACACATTTAATCTATTTCATCAAATATCTCCTCTTGAGTTCGAAAGAAAACATTGTGATATCTGCTCAAAGGATGTTTCGAAGAGTAGTTATAAGAATCACCTTCAATCACAAAAACACAAGAAAAATGAGTTTAAAGTAAAGGGAGACTATTATATTAAAAACACTGATGGGGCATTAAAAGGGCATATAAAAATAAGGATTTTTCAATTTGGAGAACCCGGCCCATCATCAAGAGCTGAATCAATTGAAATAGTGAAACCTGATGTTGAAAAAGTTATTAGAAAGACATTAAAAGAAATGAAAACTTTAAAGTTTTATACGGGAGTGAAAATGAATATAAAAAGACAAGATGAAGAACAAACTCCTTATATGAGAACAGATCTTCATTTTATAACATCATTTCAAGATATTTTGAATAGTGGGGTTTATGAAAAACTATCAAGACAAGAGGAGGATGTTGATAATACAGTGGTAGGAAGTGGATTTCATATTAAAAAAAAAAATCATCTTTTTCAATATACACATTCTAAAATCAAACCCTCTTAAAGCTTCTTCTTATATTGAATTACTAAAAAAATAAAACGAAAGAAGGCAGTTGTTAATATTAAGAACAATGATAATAAATGTTTTCTCTGGTCTGTTCTTGCTCACTGACATCCACCAAATTGTAATTCAGAAAGAGTAAAACAATATATGAAATATGAGAATACCTTGGACATTAAAGATTTTAAATTCCCAATGCCACTAACAGATATTCCTAAATTTGAGAAAAAGAATAATCTTTCAATTAATGTGTATGGATTAACGGATACAAACAAAGTTCAAATATTAAAAATTTCAAACAACTATAAAAATGAAGAAACACACATTGATCTTTTATATTTTAGTGTTGGAAAGAATTCACATTATCCATACATCAATAATTTATCAAGATTAATCTCTTCTCAGGTTTTCAGAACAACAAACAAAATATATCCTTGTAAGCGATGTCTTAATTCATTTCATACAAAAGAACGATTAGAACAACATTCAAAATATTGTAGTAATCATAAATCAGCTGTAATTACAATGCCGAAACCTGGTAAAAAGATTTATTTTGAAGATTATAATAAATCTATCATGCACCCATTTGTGATATATGCTGATTTTGAATGTATCCTAAAAAAAGATAAATACTGCTTCTCCTAATCCAAAAGAATCATATGCAAATAAATATCAAAAACATATTGCTTGTGGTTTCTGTTATTATATCAAATCATCTGTTGGAGAAAAGTATAATAAACTTGAACATTATAGTGGAAAAAAAGCTTCACAAGAGTTTGTAAAACGATTAGAAAAGGATTGTATAAGACAAACTAAATTAATGAAAGAAACAAATGAACCGATGAAATTAACCAAAGAAGAAAAATTAGAATTTCGAAAGAACAATATCTGTCATATTTGTGAGGGGGAAATTAAGAAGTCTAAAGTTAGGGATCATTGTCATCTTACTGGTAAATATAGAGGTCTCGCTCATTCCTGTTGTAATCTTCATTATAAATTTCCTTCTTTTATTCCAGTCTTTCTTCAGAACAGCGCCAACTATGATACACATCTATTCATAAATGAACTTTCAAAAACACCAGGGAATATTTCTGCCATAACAAACACAAGTCAAAAGTATGTTTCATTTACAAAAATGATATTCACAAAACCTTTAACTCATATTAGGTTTCTAGATTCTTGCAAGTTTATAGGAACACCACTAGCCTACCCAGCATCAAATCTAAGCTCCACGGGGTCTTTTCCAAATCTTAATTCATTCTTTCCAAAAGAGGAAATTCTAACTAAAGAGGAAATTCAGATTAAAGAGAGAATTCAAGGTAAAGAGGAAATTCTAATGAATGAGGAAATTAATGAAGAAATTCCAACTGAAGATGAAATTCTAATTATAAAGAAAATTCAAACAATGAATGAAATCCGAACTAAAGAGGAAATTCTGATTAGAGATGAAATTCTGATTAAAGAGGGAATTCTAACTAGAGAGGAAATTCAAACAAGGAATGAAATTCAAAGTAAAGAGAAAATTCTTTCAAGTAAGGGAATTTATCCTAATGATTATATGGATTCATTTATGAGATTTAAAGAAACAAAACTTCCTTCAAAAGAAAGTTTTTTATAATAACCTTTATGAAGAAGAGATAAGTGATAAGGAATATAAACACGCACATGAAATTTGGAAAATATTTAAGATGAAGAACCTTTGAGAATATCATGATTTGATCTAAAAACAGATGTTTCATTGTTAGCTGATGTGTTTGAAGCTTTTAGATCACTCTGTCATAATAAAAATTGTTATGGATTAGATCCTGCCCACCATTTCACAGCTCCTGGTTTAGCTTGGAGTGCAATGTTTAAAATGACAAAACAAGATATAGATTTCATCAGTGATGTAGATATGCTTTTGATGATTGAGAAGTCTAAGAGAAGTGGAATATCACAAGTATGTTCAAAAAGATATGCAAAAGCAAATAATAAATATCTTCCAAAATATGATAGTGAAAAAGATAGTAATTTTTTTTTTTTTTTTGTATACCTTGGTCGAGGCTCGTATGAGAGCTAACACACAACTCACAGCAAGGAGGCATGAGACAAGAGGGGCGGGAGTGGAAGGGACAAAACATTGGGGAACAGACACAGGTGAACTGTGGAAGGGAGAGGGATGGGGATGGGACGGGGAACATGGCGAGGGGAAGATGGACATTAAAGGGACTTTCAGGAAGGAAAGCAGGAGAATTGAAGGAAGTGGGCTTGGGTGGATTATCGGGGGTAGAAAAGATCGAGGATTTGGATGGGGGAAGATAAGAGGTGGTGGTGAACAGCTGTTTTGAAAGCCTGAAGGGAAGAATGGGAAAGAATAGAGTGAGGAAGTTTATTCCAAAGGCGGGAAAAAGAGGAATGAAAGAGTGAAGATGAGCAGTGATTCGTGATTTTGGTAGTTTTACCAGAAGGGGGTTGTTGGCAGACCTTGAGCGCCCTGTGGAAATGTGGTTGGGACAAATCGCAGAGAGAGCAGGGGGGGCAAGGCTGGAGAGGAGTCGGTAGAAGACAGAAAGACCACCGACCAACCTGCGGTGATTGAGTGAGAGGCCCAAAGACTCAGCTTCATTGCGGGAGATGCCAATGATCTTAAAAGCCCTGGTTTCGACAGCGTGAAGTCGAGAAAGGTGGGAGGCAGGAGCACCAGCCCAGAGGGGAGAGCAGTACTCCATCAGGCTACGGACAAAAGCTTTGTAAGTGGTCAGGAGCTCAAGAGGGCCGAGGAAGGACTTTGCACGACGGAGGATTCCCAGTCGGCGACTGGCTTTTGAGGCAAGGTTGGAAATGTGACTTTCCCAGGAAAGGTCATGGCAGATAGTGAGAAAATTTATTATTATTATTTGATGTATTTTGATGCTAATAAGTTGTATGGATGGGCAATGTCTCAATCTCTGCCTTATGGTAAATTAGAGTGGGTGGAAGAAAAGGATTATGAAAAGGCTTTGATGAATATTGTTATTTCTTCTCAAGAGGAATTGAATGAGGAAGAAGAAGGTTATTATTTTGAAGTTGATTTGAGGTACCCGAGTGATCTTCATAATAAGCATAAAGACCTTCCTTTTGCATGTGAGAAAGAAACCCCAAAGAAAGAATGGTTGTGATTATCATAAAAGTTTTAATATTAAAGGCAAATCAACACAAAAGTTATTAACAACATTCTATGATAAAGAGGGATATGTTTTGCATCAGAGAAGCTTAAAACAGTTTTTGAGAGAAGGATTGAGAGGAGCTAAAATTCATAGAGTTTTAAAATTTTAACAAAGTCCTTGGATGAAAAAGTATATTAAATTCAATACAGATATGAGAGCAAATACAAAAGTAAAATTTGAAGGGGATTTCTATAAATTGATGAATAATGCTGTCTTTGGAAAGACAATGGAGAATGTTAGAAACAGGCAAAACATTAGATTTGCAACATCTTGGAAAGAAGCTTCGAGATTGCAAAATAAACCAAGTTTTAAGAGAGAAGAAGTTTTTTCAGAGAACTTTTCTGCTATTCATATGGAAAAGGAAAGTATTGTAATGGATAAACCAATTTATATTGGAACAGCAGTTCTTGATTTATCAAAGATATTGATGTATGATTATTTGTATAATGGCTTAAAGAAAGAGTATGGTGAAAATGTTTCATTGTTGTGTATGGACACTGATAGTTTTATCCTAGATATAAAAACTGATGATGTTTATGAAGATATGAAGAAAAATACTGGAGTATATGATAAAAGTAATTTTAGTAAGAAGAGAGAGTTATTTTCCAAAAAGAAGGAAAAGGTTATTGGTAAGTTTAAGGATGAGTTGGGTGGAAAAGTAATGAGTGAGTTTATTGGATTGAGAGCAAATGCATATGCTGATAAGTATGGTGATCAGATTGATAAGAGGTTAAAGGGAATAAAGAAATATGTAATAAAGAAATCAATAACTTTTCGAAATTATGATAATTGTTTGATGAATAAGAAAGAAGAATAGAGGAAAATGAATACAATAAGAAGTTATAAACATAACATATATAGTGAATAAGTAAATAAAATGCATTAGGAGCCTTTGATGATAAGAGATTTATTTTAGATAATGGAATAGATTGTGTTCAATATGGATATTGTATGATAGAGTGTATAAAATAGATTGTGTTTTAACGATGGGAAGATGGGTTAGGGTTTTTTAAGGGCTACCGCCGCATTTTTTCGCAATATATAAATGGTCAAACCAAGTATTAATCAAACTAAAGAGTGGAGAAAATCTCAGTCTTGGTATATAAATGGAAAACATAATGAATGTGAAAAATATCAAATAAGTCTAATTGAAAAAAATAACAAAAACAAAGGTAAATAAAACAAATAAGCGAATAAATTTAAAAAGTAGTAAGTTAGAGGATGTAAAGAAAAAAAAATATCCTTGAATGGACTGAAAACTTTGATGGTTATCAATTGAACAATGAAAAAACAATTTACTATAATCTCAAAATGATATGTGGCTCAGGAGGTGGTCAAACAAGAGCATTAAGAGAAGTTTATCATTTCATAATGCAACAAAAGGGGTATCTTAAAAAATATAAATATTCAAATGTTTTGTTTTTAAATATTTTAGATGGGGATTATTGTGCAAAGAAAATTAAACTATTGAAGGAATTTGAGAATGAACAGATCTTTATAGGTTCAATGTGTGAGCTAAACAATATGCAATGGTTATTTGAAAAAGAGTGGCCCGAGGCTTACACGTTTCAGATATTTCTTTAGATTCATCTTTAACAAATCACATTACTACTTTACGACTTGAACAAATCTTTATCTTATTGTATTGGTTATTTGAAAAAAAGTGTCCTAAGGTTAAAAGGGGAGACAAATAAATATACCTTGGGATAAAAAGGGTGTTTACTTTTTTGGGAAAAAAAAAATGAATCGCTGAAAATCCCCCATTCATTTACATAGGGAAAAGTGAGCCAGAATCAGTATATTCACCCTAGTCACACACATGTAATTCCCATTAGACAAAGGGGATGGATTCTAACTATAAACACATACTTATCGAAATAACTGAACTACGGGGACTCTGGCTGCTTGTGTGCACAAGGTTTCCAAATCCGTAACACTATGTCTCCGTAGATCTCTGCTTTTGTTCTGTGTTTCCGCCAGATGATGTTCTGAACTCTCATAAGAAGCCAAGTATATGTGCCATTGAGCCGGTCCTGCAGGGCATTCTTCATGGTCCATGTCTCTGATCCAAATAAGAGTATGTTCTCAACACAAGCTCTAAAGAATGCAAGTTTGGGAGATCTTGAAATGTTGGACTGCCAGATGTGCTGCAGCTTGTTACATGCACTCCAGGCTTGACCTTTGCATGATATGAAGTCCTTCTTGGAGTCGGCTACATAACACCCGAAGCACTTAAAGTCTGAATACATTTAGTTGTGAGCCATCCTTGGAGAAGATTGGAAGATGATCAGCATCCTCATTTACTGTCATGTATTCTGTTTTCTTGGCATTTTTGACAGTGAAGGAAACAGTAGATGTTGATTGATAAACAATGACCCCTATCTCTGGCATGGAGCCTTGCAGGTCTTTCAAAGTCATTGTTGGTATTATAGTGACATTCCAAACCAGTTATCTGCTTGTCTGGTAGTTGAGTTTGGGTGGGTGACCTGATCTGGGTAGAGTCTGGATCTTATGATGCATTTACCACTTCTTCATGATGGATTTCACTACACTCAAAGGGATAATAAGTGAATGAAATCTTGTAACCCTCTCCTAAGTGGTGCTTCTCCACCACTTTAGTCTGATTTCTTTGGAAAGTTTCTTGATCTCCATGTTTTGCCTTGTTGGTTGACCAAATGAGTTGCACCTTAAAAAACTCCTCTGATAGTCAGGGATGTAGGGGCATTATCGGGACTGTTTGGTTCAGATTCTTCCAAAAGACCAAATTTGGCCCATATGTCACCCATGCCATACTTTTTCGATTTTAGACAGGTGCCAAGACGGGCGTCCTCCAGGGCCACCATATTGGCGAAATCCAATTATGGCCGCCATCCGGGTTCGAGGTCAATCATAGTTAAAAAACCAAAAGGGCTAGAATCATGAATAACACCACTTTTTAGGGTTTTGTGGGGTTGGGGAATCTGATTCTGATTTTATTTCAACGATTTGAGGTCAAGGTCACCCCTAAAGGTCATTTTGGGGTCAAACCCAGCGTTTTGGGGGCATCATTTCAAAAATGGCCTACCTACAGCCTCCATGGCCTACCTGGGTTATCAATCAAAAGAACCCGCTAATCATTTAGAAAATAAGACTTGAATGTTTTTAATTTTGACTCGTAATGTCATTAACTTTTTGTTTAATTTTTAAGATAATATCTAGTCTTTGAGCGTCGACGTGTCCAGCAGCGGCTGTGGTGCATGATGCCATTCGGAGCTGTGATGTCTACCCTATCTAATGAGACTATCGTATCCCTGTTCTTGCGTGTTCAGGAGTGGATCTGGAACCTGCGACTCAGCCTGCTATCGTGTAGCCATGATGACGAGATGAAAGCTCATCGCGACGAGCCGACATAATACGAGTGTCGAACTATGTCCTCCACCGAAATTATGAAATGGGGACTCTGTTGTCTTTGTCAATCGGACAAAACTGGAGAAACCTTTCAAACTCTTAAGGAGGAGGGACTTGTATCACTTGAGAGAGATCTCAACGACTTCAATGCTATCAATTCCAATAATCTTCCTTCTGGTATCAATATCACAATTGGTCAGTTGAATGATGGCTCAGGTATTGCAGCAACTCTTAAATCGCATAAGGCTAGGTATCACAAAACTTGCAGAAGTTATTGTTGTAGTTCTCGTGTCAAACGGGTGAGAGAGAAGCGAGACAAAGAAGCCGGCTCTCAGAATAGTCCCCAAAAAAAATCAGGTCATCTGGGGAATTTCAGCCTCCAGCCAATGTCAAGTGTTGTGTAATCTGTGAGGGGGAGGACCAGGCCAACCTCCACAAGGTAGTAACAGATGTCGTCAATGCCATTCTAAAGAGTTTGGCGAAGACGAACAAAAACTTTCATTTACTTGGCAGACTGGTTGCCGTAGCGTCTGATGCCGATTATCACCATCAGTGTTATATACGTTTGCGAGACTCCGCTAGTGCTGCCGAGCGACTAGAATCGGTGAGTCCCGCACCTCCGCCCTTCGATCCCATCATCTGTGCTCAAATAGTAGCCCTGATCGAACATTCGGACACTACTGTATTTAAGCTCTCAGAGTATCTCGACACAATTTTCCGAAACCATCCCTTTGTTTTTTAGTTCTTCAACGACAGAGCTTAATTTCTCTACCTTTTCCTTCAATCTTCACGTTTTCTGCTGCGTAACCTTCAGTTTTTTCCTGAAGGTTCTCAATAGTCTCGGTTGCCGTACCCAGCTTCCGTTTCATTTTACTGTGACTCAGATCGGCGCAGTACGTGTGGTCTGCTGAAGTCGACGGCCTTGGTGGTGAATCTGGCGCAGCTGTGAATTCTGGCTCTGGAGCCAGATGTCTGTCAACCGGTGGTTTCCGATGTATCGGTTTCTGTGTAGAAAATAACATATTTAATATCGGATCGAAATTTCAAATTAACTGGTGAATAGAAAACTGATAATTCATGGAAATTTTAGTGGTAAATTCAATACAGTGTGAACCGCTTGATAGAATCTCAATTGGAGCACTTTGATTCAGGATTCCATTTATTTTAATTGCATATACAGGATGTCCATGAAGTTTGAAAATTTGCGCTAAATTTGATTTCCGCGGGAATTTATTCATTTTATAAACATTTTGAATGTGGATGAATTTATAAAATTAATGTGTTAGAATTAATTTTTGGGCATGAATACAAAACGACCTGCATCGTCTGACATAGTCAGAATCGTACAGAAATTCATAGAAAAATCCTGGTAGCAAAGGAGGTCGTTTTTCCGGGTATTCGCAACCAAAATCAATTCCAAAACTTTTATAGATTCAAAACAATTTAATATGTGTCAAATAAATATTTGTATAAAATAAAAATATATAATATTTGTATCAAATAAATATGTATTTTTTTAGTGGAGACCATTGTAATAAATCGTGTACACTAACCTTCTGGAGATGAGGTGGAAATTTGAAGACGCTTGGTATGACACCTTGTTTAAGCCGTTTCGTCTAGCCAGTACTGTCAAAGTCAGAGTTCAGGAAGTATTCACTACAAAGTAATGTTACCCCGGGCGTTGGTGTAAAGTGTTCCCTTCTCTGCGCCTGGCACCATTGTCTGCACAACTTTTCATCCTTAGGGAATCTGGAGAAAAAAGATCCGAATGACGTTTGATTGTTGGCATTTAAAGGGATGGAAGGATGGGTTCTACAATTGGCGTCAGTGGAGGTACATTTCTGATATCAAGATAGATACGACCCCCTAACCCTAAGGCGCGTAGGAAGCAAAATGATTTTGGGGGTAACATCGGATTAGGTGGACCAGGACGCGAAGACGCGGAGCCAGGACCCTCGGAATAGGGAGGGCCTGTGCCCCCAAATGGACAAATATTGTGAGCTACCTGCCCAACTATTTACGCAGCCATGGCGGTCGATGGGGGGAATGAATCTCCGGAAAAAATTGAATTATAGACGCCTGGAAAACTCATTTCCGGCGTATTCCTGGATAATATCGTTTTTTTTTAATTTTCTTTCAAATTATCGACTGTACTTTGCCATCATTTAGATTGTTATACTGGCGTTTAGCGTTTAAATTGCAACTTCTAAAAATAATACTCTAAGAATAGATTGACGATTGAAAGAGAAAAAAAAGCATCAATAATCGCATTCTTACCGATGAAAGGTGCATGTGGAGCTCTTCCCAGACTTATTATTGCATCCGAACGCCACGCACTGTGGCATTTTTATGTTTACCAGTTCAAAATACTGGCAAAATAGTTAAAACTCTTAATACAGCTACAGGTTTTTTGAATTGCACGCGACTAACGAGTGGCAACGCAACATGGCCGCTGAGCCATTTCCGGTGACTTCAGTTCTCACTGCTGTGAGTAGATGGCATTGCTGGTCCAGGTTATTATAAGAAGTCCGTGCTGTACACATCCTCGCATTGAGGGTGCCTTTTGAGAGCGTCTATCATGAACTTTTAAATATATTCGGACATTTGCTTTAAAGTTTAGAAAAGTTCACGTAACTATTTAAAGATTATTCCATTTAATGTGTTATAATTTCGTAAATACACGATTTCTCGTCATGAACGACGATCGTCCATGACGGTTCTCGCTATTGGCTCAATCAAGGCATGTGACGAAATATCGGAAGTTTTTTTCTTCTTCTTCTTCTTCTTCTTCTTCCGGTGAAGACAAAACCTTTAGGACGTGGCTCTTGAACACATTTGTCCTTGTTTTTGTTGTTTTAAAGCTTCAGCTCGCTCTGGCAACAAATGTGGTCACGACGGATTGAAAAGTCCCACCCTTCATCAACAAATGTCGATCAGGGTTCGAATCACACTACCTGACTCCAGTTGTCCTGATCAACAATTTAGTGTTCACTGTGTGAAATGTTGGTTGAACAGGGTTCGAATCCTGCACTCCCGAGGGAGTCAGGGGGGTTCCATATCCGACTCCTGATCAACTGTTGTCGTGTCCAGTGGGTTCGCCCCTAACTGGATGGATGGCCAAACGATTTCCGTTGGAGGCTTACAGCTGAGAATTTTGGAGATGATGGCATTTGTGGGACACAAATGGTGGCAAGGACAAAGCAGACGGAAGCACAGCACAAGCGGGTTTATACTCGAACCCACGCCAAATGGACAACATAAGCAACTTCAATAAATACGGAGTTTCATGAAAATAAATCAAATATTTACAATGGTGATAATTCAAAATGGGTTAGGAATAAGACGGAACGTGTGGTAAAACTAAATCTAATTTTGAGGCGCCTCCACACAGACTTAAATGCAGACAAGGGGACAGAATAAATAAAGAAAATTCCCTCCTTTATTGTGGCACTTCGCATCAAATCTAGAAGTGATCTTTTATGAGCTTATGTGTCGAGCCGCGTCATCCTGCATGGGGACAATGCGCCCAAAATGGCGTCCAGAAGGCAATTCGGGCAGTGATACTCAGCTCCAGGGCTCAGACTGCCGTGCAGCTTCTTTCATTGATCGCCCTCACTGACACCACTGCTTTCTGCTGAATGGTGCTGTCTCTTTCCCTCAATGGCTCAAGACGAGGCTTTGAGGCTGGTCCCACTCGTTTCAGCCAAAAGTCAATGGCCAGCGTCTTGCTCCTCCACGTGAGACAATTTGCCTCAGTACGAAAACAAGAATTTTGCAGTCTTCTTCTCCATGGTGAAGGGAAGTCAGCCGTAATGCCCTCCTTTTTCAACCGCCAATCCTGCCTCTCTCGCTTCTGTCCCGCTCCGATCCTTAGTCTCGACTCATTCTTGTCCGCCACACGAAACTCTCTGACTGCAATCCTTCCTCCCTCCCTGTCCGTTCAGCTGCTCCCAATTTAACTTTTTCCTCCTCCCTGACGTCGTGCTCTTCAATCATCCACTCCAGGGGTGTGGTTTATCCAACCGTCACCGCTGGAAGTGGGGATTTCTGCCTGCTTGGATGTGCAGCTCAGTTCTTGTTGTTTTAAGGTTGCGATTCCTTTTTATTGCTGGTCTTGAAATGAAAAAAACATAGGAAAAGATCACAAGGGGCAATCACATCCTGGGAGAACTTATTCTTAAACCCGATCTCATTTAACATAGCACCACCCCCATGTGGTGACAACACTTAAGCTCACAGTTTCCCGACTTCGTTTACAGCGAGATGTCTCCTACACATCCACGGACCAAGCAACTCTATACAATCCTATCTTTCTGATGAAATTCCTCCATCTACCCCATAATCATAACAATGATTAACACATATTCCTTCTTGGAGGAATCAACCCCCATCAGCGTGCAAGGACTGCTTCCCTTTTTGTCGGCAGACTTTCACCCCTTTTTAAGATGGACTTTAACTCCATCTTTAGGTGGACTTTAACCCCTAATTAAGGCAGACCTTATCCCCTAATTTGAACATTCGAATGCAACAGGACCCGAGCCTGTTTTCTCTGGCCTTATCAATGAAGGTTCTCCTTTGTACACCTTCCTATTAAAGGATCACATTACCCGTTAATTGAGAGATCCAGCATATGACCTGAAGTGAGAGAAAACACCTTTCCAGGAAATTTCAAAACGCTCCTTTTCCTCTAGTTCGTGGCCACTTGTGTTTGCTGTTGCTCCAGTCATCACCGTCCAATCTCTGCTCCTCCAAGATTTGTGGTCCTTCCGACGATGGTAATTAATGTGGAAGAACTTTAATCTTCACTCGCATTCAGTGTAACAAAAGAGAATCTTTAATACATGCACATGGAGAGAAATACATACAATACAATCAATGAAACTCTATAACTAAATGCCCAGCCTGAGTTATTTATACCCAAGCAAGGACAAGTGCGGGACAGAGATAAATGAACAAACAAGATAAAGGTAAGAAACAGCTGTGGTCAGTCTCTTAGTTAGGAGTCGCCGCTTGCTCAAGGCCTGGGGTGAAACAAAGTTCGACCAATGGGAAGAGAGCACAAACCATTACTCAAGGTCTAAGGAAGACAAAAGATTCAACAGCACGAAAGTTCAAACAGCTGCACAGATTATAGTAGTGACCAATCACCCCGACTGTACATGTTCCCAGTGCAGAGAAGAGTATTAAAAGCATTCCCCACAAAATGAGAACCAGAGAACAACTTTTCAGCACTTCTATGGACTGGATTCTGGGGAGGATGTCAGAGAGATCAAGCCTGCGGTGCATCGTTTGGGAATGTCAAGATCTCTGACCTTGATTTCTCAGATGATGCAGTCATCTTTACGGAGGTGTTAGACGTCATTTTGGGGGCCCTTGAGGTGGTGAATGATGAGTCAGAGCCGCTGGGATTCCAGGATTTGGTGGCGTTGGTTGGTGCTGTTGGTGGTGGCAGTATTTGCACTCCGGCCACCTTAAAACCCTTCCTTCCGCAAAACGCAAAAATGCAAAGAAATCTGAAAACCCACTCCGTGGGAATACCTCCTGTGCAGCTTCCCTTCGCAGGGCAGCTCACCGGATGACGGGATTGGGGCAAAGCCTTCGGGACCCCCAATCTTTTATGATAGGAGGGAAACAACGGGGTAACATTCCCGGGTCAGATTGCGGAAGAGTGTGTAGGAGTGGTGCTGAGGTGTCGTCCACCAGACGGCGGTCTCCTTGGGTTAACCTGAGGCAGTCCCTTCGGTTGGGTGCCTGTAATGTCCCATCCCTTAGAGAGGATGATCACCTGTCTGATATCATCTAAGCTCAAGTGTTTGGACATCGGTATTGCGGCACTCTCTGAGGTTCGGAGACCGGATTGCGGTGAGATCATGGCGGGTGGTTGCACCTACTATTGGTCTGGTCGCTGTGATGGTTACTATTCCCAAGGAGTTACTGTAGCTGTGTCCAATTAGCTGACTCCAATGATAATTGAGGTAACACCGGTCAACGAGCGTATTATGAGACCAAGGATTCGTCACTCCTTAGGTGTCATTTCCCAGGTCTTTGTTTATACTCCGACTGAGGCGAGTGTTCTCACCGTGAAGGATGCACTCTACGCCATGCTTGAGTCTGTGGTTAATCAGTGCCCCAGACGAGATACACTTCTAGTCTTGGGGGATTTCAATGCATCGACTGGAACTGAAAGGGATGGTTATGACACGTGTGTTGGTCCCCATGGGTCAGGAACTATGAACCATAATAGCGCTAAGTTCCTTTACTTTGCAAGAAGTCATGGACTCTGGGTGGCGGGTTCATGTTTTCAGCACCCACAAGCACTTCGCTGGACTTGTTATTCCAACGGTGGCGGTGTAGTAAAGGAGATTGACCATGTCCTCGTTGATGGTCGCTGAAGGATGATCCAGAACTGCAGGGTCTACCGGAGTGCTCAGTTCCTCAATGCTGACCACCGGCTTGTAGCAACTCCGAAGTTGCACCTTAAATCCAGGAGAATGGTACCATCTCAGCCTCGGCTGGATGTTAGCAAGCTCAAGGATGAGAGGGTAGCTGAGGAGTTTGCAAACAGTCTGAGTGGAGATTTGAGGAGTCTGGCTGCTTTGGGAGGTCCTGAAGAGTTGTGGAGTGCCTTCAAGACCACCGTCCTTGATATTGCCAGGAGATGTCTTGGAACTCACCGAAAGGCAAAGAAGAGTTTGTCTCTTAAGAGACACTGGATACCATTGACCAGAGTCGCAGGGCCAGGCTGAATGGCAGAGCTGAGCTGTTCAGGGAGCTGAGGCGTAAAACTGTATGTGCGCTAGGAGTGGACAAGGAGGCCCATGTGCGAGGAATCTGTGAGGGGGTAGAGCATCACCTGTGGTCATGGGATTCTCGTCCTGCTTACAGGGGAATTCGCGCAATGCGTTCATCCAAGCCCATCGCTCGGTGTACTGCAGTTAGAGCAGGGTGGTTGGCTCGAGACAGAGGAGTCCGAAGTGAAGGACCGCTGGGCCGGTTACTTTGAGCGGTTGTACCAGGCTGATCCACCAGCTATCGAGGGGGTGATTGGATGTCAGGGGTGACACAATCCCTGTTGCTGACCCTCCAATCAACTGTGGTCCACCTTCGCTTATGGAAACTCAGGCTGCGGTGAACGGGTTGAAATGTGGAAAAGCTCCAGGGATCTGTGTCATCCATGCTGAACTTCTCAAGGCTGGTGGAAATGCTGCACTCGTGTCGGTGCATGCATTTCTGTGCTCTGCTTGGAAAACAGGCATCATCCCAACTGCCTGGAAGAGGGGCCTTGTTGTCCTTCTCTGGAAAGGGAAGGGTGATCGCCAGGACTACAACAACTACCGAGGGGTAATGCTGTTCCCAGTGCCAGGCAAGGCCTTTGCTCACATAATTCTTGATGGGGTTCACCATCATCTGCTTGAGCACCATCATCCTGAGCAGTCAGGCTTTACACCAAGGATGTCAACAATTGCCCGTATCTTTGCTCTTCAGGTCCTCACCGAATGCACACGGGAGTTAAGGCAAGGGCTGCATGCAGCCTATGTTGAACTCTGCAAAGCGTTTGATTCAGTGAATTGGAATGCCCTCTGGAGCATTCTTGGTCTTTGTGGGGTGCCAACAAAACTGATCAATACTCTGGTACTGAGAGTGCTAGGAGAGGTAGCGGTACCATCTCTGACTTATTTCCCGTTGTTACTGGAGTTCGTCAGGTGTGTGTACAGGCCCCCACACTTTTCAGTACTTGTATGGACTGGATTCGAGGGAGTATGTCAGAGAGATCAAGCTGCGGTGCATCGTTTGAGAATGTGATGATCTCTGACCTTGATTTCGCACATGTTGCAGTTATCTTTGTGGAGACTAGAGATATCCTTTTGGTGGCCCTCGAGGTGTTGAATGAGGAGTTGAAGCACCTGGGATTATGGGTTTCCTGGGTCAAAACTCAGATCCAGGCTTTGAGTGACATATTGGATGCTGCTATCTTGTCTGTACCTGTTTGTGGTGAGAATGTTAAGG
Organism: Eptatretus burgeri; assembly: GCF_056783735.1. Classification (NCBI taxonomy): domain Eukaryota; kingdom Metazoa; phylum Chordata; class Myxini; order Myxiniformes; family Myxinidae; genus Eptatretus; species Eptatretus burgeri. Next base: position 5,384,483 of record NC_140970.1, on the reverse strand, counting down.
TCAAGGAGAGATTCACTTACCTTGGCAGTGACATTCATGTCTCTGCTGGCTGTGAGCCAGAGGTCAATAGATGTCTGGGTCGGGTCTGGGGAGCCATGGATTCATGGGTATCTGCTTAGATGATGGCCAAATGGAGGCCCCTGGTTTACCAGCAGAAAGTGGCCGCAGCAACTCGCTGCTCC
>NC_140970.1:5364301-5379301 GCF_056783735.1 Eptatretus burgeri | reverse complement strand
CGAAAAGAATAATCTATTATTCTAAGTAACTTACTCAGGGATTCTTATGTATAAATAATTATTATATATTGGTGTCTGAAAGTCTGGCTGGAAGCAGGAGTCTGGCGTAAATGGAATGTGTGTGAAGGTAATGTCCAGAACTCCTATCAAGCTTCAGATCATAAATATTCCCCAGCCTTTTGAATTTAAGCTGACCTCTGAATGACCACAGCAATAAGGCTATGAGTGATCTCTCCCCTGAACCCGAAAATGTCAGCCTTGGTGCCATCATGTCGAGAGACATCATCTTACTGAATATTATATAAGAATTCAAAATCTCCATGTACTGCAGAATCAGAGGAAGAATGTGTTGCTTATATTGAACCTCCTCTGAATTATCCATATCCATATGCTTGTATTTGTTTGTGTCTACTTTGTTTTTGATAAATGACTCAAATCTACAGGAGAAAATGAGAATTTTTTGACACATACTATGGGAACTCCAAGGAAGTGCATGACTGAAACTTTGGTGTTTCGGTGAATTTAAACACCCCAGGTCAGGTCAGGTATGGGAGCATGTGCCAGAACAGCACGTCGCTGCGTCCACTTTCTGCCGGTACTCCAGGGGCCTCCGTCTGGCCATCCCCCAGGCAGATGCCAGGCCCATCCCCATCTCCTTGAGATGATGGTCAACCTGTTGCAACCATGAGGCATGTGGTCGACCCACTGGCCTCCTCCACTCATGAGACTCCCTCGCTGAGAGAATCTGGTGAGCAGGATCAGAGTCAGGAAAACGAGCCACATGTCCATACAGCCGCAACTGACGCTCACGGACTATGCAGGTAACAAATCTCATCCGAGTCTCTCTCAGCAACCGCTCGTTGGACACAAAATCCGACCAGCGATAGCCAAGGATTCTCCGAAGAGACCTGGTACCAAAGGAATTAAGTCTCAGTCTCAGATCCTTGGTCAGAGTCCAAGTCTCGCACCCATAGAGCAAGACTGGAAGTACCAAGGACCTGAAGACTCGGACTTTCGTCCTCCCGCACAGGTACCGGCAGCGCCACACCCCATGATCCAGTGAATCCATGACTCCCCAGGCCCGACCCAGACGTCTATTGACCTCTGACTCGCAGCCAGCAGAGACATGAATATCACTGCCAAGGTAAGTGAATCTCTCCACGACATCAACATCCTCACCACAAACAGGACAGCAGCATCCAAGATGTCACCGAAAGCCTGGATCTTAGTTTTGACCCAAGAAACCCGTAATCCCAACGGCTCCGACTCCTCATTCAGCACCTCGAGGGCCCCCAAGAGGATGTCTAAAGTCTCCGCAAAGATGACTGCATCATTTGCAAAGTCAAGGTCCGAGATCTTGACATTCCCAAATGACGCACCGCAACTTGATCTCTCCGACATCCTCCCTAGAATCCAGTCCATACAAGTGCTGAAAAGTGTGGGGGCAAGTACACATCCCTGACGAACTCCAGTAACAACTGGAAATAAGTTGGAGATGGTACCACCACACTTCACAGCACTCTCAGTACCAGAGTAGAGTTCAGACATCAGATCGATCAGTTTTGGTGGCACCCCACGAAGACCAAGAATCCTCCAGAGGACATCCCGATTCACTGAATCGAACGCTTTACAGAGATCAACATAGGCTGCAAGCAGCCCCTGCCGAAACTCTCGTCTGCGTTCGGTGAGGACACGAAGTGCAAGGATACGGTCAATCGTTGACCTCTTTGGTGTAAAGCCTGACTGCTCTGGACGCTGGTGCTCAAGCAGATGGTGGCGAACCCTATCGAGAATTATCCGAGCAAAGACCTTGCCCGGCACTGAGAGCAGCGTCACCCCTCGGTAGTTGTTGCAGTCTTGGCGATCACCCTTCCCTTTCCAGAGAGGAACAACAAGGCCCCTCTTCCAGTCAGTTGGGATGATGCCTGTGTTCCAGGCAGAGCACAAAACTGCATGCAACGACACGAGTGCAGCATTACCACCAGCCTTCAGAAGTTCGGCATGGATGCCACAGATCCCTGGAGCTTTGCCCCGTTTCAACTGGTTCACCGCAACCCGTGTTTCCACAAGCGTAGGTGGACCACAGTTGATTCGAGGGTCAGCAACAGGGATTGTAACACCCTTGACGTCCAACTCGACAGTTGGGGGATCAGCCTGGTACAACCGCTCAAAGTAACCGGCCCAGCGGGCCTTCACTTCAGACTCCTCTGTCAAGAGCCTACCACTCTCTGCTCGAACTGTAGTGCTCCGAGGGATGGGCTTGGATGAACGTAATGCGCGAATTCCCCTGTAAGCGGGACGAGAATCACCTGTCCACAGGTGATGCTCTACCCCCTCACAGATTCCTCGCACATAGGCCTCCTTGTCCACCCTCAGTGCACGTACAGTTTTACGCCTCAGCTCCCTGAACAGCTCAGCTCTGCCATTCAGCCTGGCCCTGCGACTCTGGTCAATGGTATCCAGTGTCCCTTGAGAGACAAAATTCTTCTTTGCCCTGCGGTGAACTCCAAGGCATCCACCAGCAACATCAAGGACGGTGGTCTTGAAGGTGCTCCACAACTCTTCAGGACCCCCCAAAGCACCCAGACCCCCCAAGTGTCCACTCAGCCTGTTCGCAAACTCCTCAGCTACTCTCTCATCCCTGAGCTTGGCAACATCCAGCCTAGGCTGGGATGGTACCATTCTCCAGGATTTAAGGTGCAGCTTTAGAGTTGCGACAACAAGCCTGTGGTCAGTATTGAGGAACTGAGCACTCCGGTCGACCCTGCAGTTCTGGATCATCATCCAACGACCGTCAATGAGGACATGGTCAATCTCCTTTGCCACACCGCCAGCGTTGGAATACCAAGTCCAGCGATGAGCTTGCGGGCGCTGAAACCATGAACCAGCCACCCTAAGTCCATGACTTCTTGCAAAGTCAAGGAACTTAGTGCTATTCTGGTTCATAGTTCCTGACCCATGGGGACCAACACACACCTCATAACCATCCCTATCAGTTCCAGTCGATGCATTGAAATCCCCCAAGACTAGAAGTGTATCTCGTCTGGGGCACTGATCAACCACCGACTCGAGTGTGGCGTAGAATGTGTCCTTCACGGTGAGATCACTCGCCTCAGTCGGAGCATAAATAGAGACCAGGGAAATGACACCTAAGGAGTGACGAATCCTTAATCTCATAATACGCTCGTTGACCGGTGTTACCTCAATTATCATTGGGGTCAGCTTATTGGACACAGCTATAGCAACTCCTTGGGTATGGTAACCATCAGAGCGACCAGACCAATAGTAGGTGTAACCACCCACCATTATCTCGCCGCAATCCGGTCTCCGAACCTCAGAGAGCTGCAATCCCGATGTCCAAACGCTTGAGCTCAGATGATAACAGAGACAGGTGATCATCCTCTCTTAGGGATAGGACATTCCAGGCACCCACCCGAAGGGACCGCCTCAGGTTAACCCAAGGAGACCGCCGTCTGGTGGACGACACCTCAGCACCACTCCGACACACTCTCCCGCAATCTGACCCAGGGATGTTACCCCATGGTTTCCCTCCTATCAAAGATTGGGGGTCCCGAAGGCTTTGCCCCAATCCCGTCATCCGGTGAGCTGCCCTGCGAAGGGAAGCTGCACAGGAGGTACTCCCACGGAGTGGGTTTTCAGATTTTTTTGCGTTTTTGCGTTTTGCAGAATGAAGGGTTTTACGGTGGCCGGAGTGCAAATCCTGCCACCAACCTCCTAATAAACACCCCTTTTGAAGATAATTAATGGCCATATTTAATTATATCCTTCATGAGGCGATCCTCGGCTACCTCGCCCTCTGGGGTCTTAAGGCGTTTCCTGGGTACCCTTGCTGGGGTCTGAAGCTGGCATGTTTTTTGGCCTGCTCAACCATACCTTGACTTTGAACAGTCTGCAATGATTTCTTAACGATAAGGTTTTTTTTTCACTTTCCTCATTCATATTATCGAATGCCTGCTCATCACAGCTCCAAATCGTTGTATACATTGCTTTTGTCAGTGCTATAGTTTTCAAATGTGGAGCTTGCAGCAATTTCAGGCATTATATGATACAATTTTGCACAATACGAACTACTCTCACAAACTCATTAAAGTATATCATTGAAATATTATTTCGGTTTTGAGGATTGGATATCATCTGGACAAAATAAGTGTCAAAATCTATTGTGAAATCTGATAATTTAAAGAAATAAAGTCTTCTAACTAAGCTGATATAACGATTTACTTTAAGCAAGCAAGTCCCTCCTTCTCCATACCTCCACAAGAAAATGTAAAATTTCCAAAGCAATAAACTTATCTTGTTCAACTATTTGGAGAATTATATTGAGTGAACAAAACATTTAGGAATGCGCCAAAATTAACATGCTTCATTTAGCTACATGATTTCATGCATTCACTGCCAGACCTGACACGCCCTGCTCCCAGAGGGACTGCCTATCCATAGCATCTGGCAGATCTGTGTTTATATTTTGGGAGGTTTCACGTGGTGCACTACAGGGGATCAAAGCAAATCTGGTGGTCAACAGATGTTTTTTAAAAAAGTTAAAATGTTTGCGCAGACCCCAAACCAATGTACCACGTGATGTGTACAGATGAGCAGGCAAAATCGCGGATTTATTATTTCATTAACGACTGCATGTGCAGTGAAGACTGGCTCTAAAGTTAAAGGGATCCTTTATGGTATGCAGCGACAGCCTGGCCAACGATTCCTCATCAACCATTGAATTAGAGTCCTTGCAAGAGGGCTTAAGACACTTGCCAAGCGCTCAATGTCGACAGCAGTACCGCACTACGTCATTCTAAGCGAATCGTTCTCTCACTGCGGACGCTTTTTCCACGACACGCCATTCAGAGCAAGTGGTTCGTGCTCCGTCACCCTGAGTGTGTGGTTCGCGCTCTATTATCCTGAGCGAGTGGTTCGCGTGCCATCAGCCTGAGCGAGTGGTTCGTGCTCAGTCACCCTGAGCGAGTGGTTCGTGCTCAGTCACCATGAGCGAGTGGTTCACGCTCCGTCACCGGGAGCGAGTGGTTTGTGCTCAATCACCCTGAGCGAGTGGTTCGTGCCCCTTCACCCTGAGCGAGTGGTTCATGCTCCCTCACCCTGAGCGAGTGGTTCGTGCTCCTCACCCTGATTGAATGGTTGTGAAATAACACCCAATTTCCAAGGGGCTTGCTGTATTAACGTGTTTTCTAAATTACAGAGCCAAATTTTTTTTCCCACCCATCACACACAGCTGTTTATAAAGAATAATGCTTGTGAAAATATCACTGAAACATCGATATAAATGCAAAGTTGTTTTTCAGTGAAAGCTACTCAAGGTTTCTGGGTTGTATAAAGTACCCACTGTTGTCGGTCATAATACTGACTCCAACCTGCCGATTCCCGAAAAATTGCTTGGATCGGCCAACCACGTGTGGTGTGTGTGTGTGTGTGTGTGTGTGTGTGTGTGTGTGTGTGTGTGTGTGTGTGTGTGTGTGTGTGTGTGTGTGTGTGTGTGTGTGACTTCTGCCATCTTTCCCACATCAAGAGATTCATTTAATTGGAAACCCCTGGAGGTGAACTAATTAAGGCTCTCCCTTCTTTGGATCACTGCATGTGTTTGGAGAAGAAAACGTTTCTGTTACACAACCGCTTGGAGTGTGTGCCATCCAAGTTCAACCTTTTAGTTTTGTTATTGATGGGATTAATTATTATTGGCATGTGTCAACAATCACCTTAATCGCGGTTGTGATTGGTGTGGTTGCCATACAAATGACAATGTACAAACATCTTCAAGTTTTACAGATAACTCTTTAAAGGAGGTCAAAGGAAAACCAAATTTGGCTTTATGTTTTTACCTGGTATGTAGTTTCTCTGAACCTCCAGGACAACCGGGAAGTTTGTGTTTTCAGAAATCGAGGTGGTGTCGTCTTCCAGCTTGGGAGGTTCTGCAGAAATCTCTGTATGGCATGGAACCAACACCTGTGGGAGCACTGGGACACAAAACAAAGTTAGATGTAATCTTGAAATAGCATTCAATCTTTAAATGATTTAAATAAGCAGTCATATAAATAAGAACAGAGTTCAATTTGTTCGACCACTTTATTAGCGTGGAACGACAATAATCAAACAAGTATTGAACAGGTTGAAACGCCCACAACATCCCTGGCTCAGGCTCAGGCTGCGCATGCGCACTGGCACAGGGGACCGTCGATATGTGGAAGTACCGTAAAGTACAATGTTCTCTATCTCCCTCCGAGTCTTTATTATATTAATAGATAAAGGCTGAGAAAATATTAAGTTTAATGAATGAACAAAAGTTTATATCGCCCATCGTGTGACTATTCCATGGAGTAATCCTTGTGCCAGGCAGGCACGCTGGTCGTTCTGGTGGATCGGCGTTGACGTATTGCTGGTGCTGGTGGTGTCACATCGGGCCCCAGTGGGGATGGGGCTCTCGGGGTTTCAGGGGCCGATGGTGGCGTCTGAAGGATCGCGCGCCTCGGTGTGCCTCGTCCTGGTGCTGCTGGTGTGTCTGAAACGGGTGTCGTCTTGCACCGGGGTGTGCATACTGACGTCAGTGCCGGCGTAGGCCCCGTTGGCGTCGCAGATGTCATGGGTTCACTGTCGAGGTCAGGCAGTTGCGGTGTTACAACGGGTGCAGGTACAGTGATGTGGGTTGCTAGATCATCATAGATAGACCGGGGTGGCAGCTGGTCATTGCGAACTGGGCTAAACTTGCGCAGGAATTTCCTGTTCCGAAGTGTGACTCTGCCCGAGACGTCGATCTTGATCACGTATTGGTCGTGTTGGCGTACCTCCACGATACTGCCTGTCTTGTCCCATTTTTTGGGTGGAATCCTGTCTGGTTCTGTACGCGGACTAGGTCCCCTACAGCAAGTGGCGGAAGGCGATTGGTGTGTTCTGCCCAGGTGTCAGCTGTGCGGATATGACGTTTGCGGAGGGCCTCCTCCCTCGCTTTCAGGGTCTCATGCCAAGTGTCGTGCGGTCTGTACTTCCCAGGGATAATTGGGATGAAATCGCGTATCGGGCGGCCGAAGACACATTGCCGGGGAGATCTTCGTGTCAGGGTTAGGCATGTTACGATATTGTAGTATCGCTCTCTGCACAGCGTCAGTGTCAAGTTCTCCCTGCGGGCTGGTGTTGTCCGTGATAAGTCGTTTCATTGTCTTAACTCCAATCTCCGCGCGACAGTTGCTGTGAGGGAAGGCCATCGATGACAAGCGGTGGTGTACGCCCCATCTGTGCAGGAATGACCTGGTCTCGGTGGAGGTGAACTCCGGTCCCCCATCCGACGCGAGCTCTTCTGGTGTCCCGTACGTCACGAAGGCGCGACGTAAGTGGTTCATGAGTCCGGCGGCGCCACCCGTCGACTTTGAGATGATCGGCCAGTTCGAGTATCTGTCCACCGTCACAAGGTACTGTGCACCCCTGTGTACAAAGAAGTCCGAGCACACTGCCTGAAAGGGGTAAACGACCGGGATAGGTGGAGTTGGTGGCGCTCCAGGCTGTGATGGTGCCATCCGGTGGCAGTGTTCGCAGTTTTTCCGAGTGGCGCTGATGTCGGCCGACATGCCTGGCCAGAATACAGAGGATTCTGCGCGGGCGGTCATCATTGATACGCCCTGGTGGGCAGCATGTAGGGCGCTCAGCACATCGCCGTGGAGTGAGGGTGGTATGACTACTCGGTCCTTGCATAGGATCACTCCATCTGTCGATGTAATGTTCTCGCGGTACTGGTGATAGTCGCGAATTATCTCTGGCATCTCGATTTTTGAGTCGGGGATGCCGTTCATTGTCATTCCCTCCAATATGTGTATATCGCCATCGCTGCTGGTGGCTTCCCTGACGCGATCCCATGTTACTGATCGCAATGATTCGAGGCCCGCGGCGCACCATGCCAGGTTGTCCTCCTCGACGTCGTTGTCATACTCCGGCTCAGTTTGGCGTAGGAGAGACAGGACGTCGGTGTGCGTGCTTGGTTGGAGGTGGGTCGCTATGGTGGCATTGTCATCTGGAAGGTTCATGAGTGGAGGTCGCGTGGTGCCGACCGGCCTGCGCGACATGGCATCTGCCGCCTTGTTCTTCATGCCCGGGATATGTATTATGCGGAAGCGATAACGCAGGGTCTTCTCCTTGAGGTTCCTGAGGCGGGGGTTGGGTATGTCGTCAAGTGCTCTGTCCGAAAGGAGTTTCAGCAGTGGTTTGTGGTCTACCGCAACGATCAGGTTCTCGCAGCCCAGTACGAAGTAGCGCGCCTTGTCCAAGGCGTCCGCGACTGCGAGAGCCTCGCCCTCTATGGGCGCGTATCTGGATTCTGCCGCGTGTGTAAATCTGCTGCCGACCAGGGTTATTTTCCATCCATCAGTGCAGCAGAATGGTCTAACTGGCACGCATCGGCAGTGCTTTTGAAGCAACCAGAATCCGATTCCCTCCTTCGACCAGTCCGTGGCGATGCATGTTGGCTTAGTTTTGTCAAATATGCGGACACCGTGTTCGATATCTTGTACGATCACGTCTTTCGACTCGCGGAATATGTCCTCTAACTCCATGGACCACTGGAAGCGTTCTCCACTTTTCAGGAGCTTCCGGAATGGCTGCATTCGTACGGCCATACTAAAGGCGTATGCCACCTGGTTGACAAGCCCGAACCACGATCTGACGTCGGTGATGTTACGCGGTTGTGGGAAATCGTGGATTGCTTCCAGGTAGCGGCTGCACGGTCACACGTCGGTGAAGACAAACTTCTCCGGGTTGAGGATGATTCCATTCCGGCCGCATATATCCAGCCATTGGACCGCCTGGAAGTAGCTCCCCTCAATCGTGTCTGACCATAGTAGCGTGTCATCTACGCACTTGGTCTTGTTACCAATGTCCGCGACGATCTCATCGTATCGTCGTGAGTAACCGTCCCCCGATGCCATATACCCTTGCGGGGCAGATAGGTACCGGTAGCGCCCCCATGGAGTGATGAAGGTCGTCTTGTGGCGGTCATCCTCGTGTAGGCGGACGCTATGGTAACCGTTCCATGCGTCGAATACTGTCTTGCGCTTCCCGTTAGGTACGCGTCTCGCCTGGTGGAACGGGGATTGGGTGTGGTGGGTCTCACGGAACGCATGCTTGTTCAAGGCCTGAAAGTCGACGGTGCGTCGCGGCTTGCCATTCTTTTTCGCGCAAATTACCATGCGGTGACACCATGTCACCGGCGTGCTGACGGGTACTTCCTCCAACACGCCGAGCCGAACGTCCTGGTCGAGGCCTGCTTTTACCTCATCTTGCCAATGTATGGCCACGGAGATGGGAGTGTGATGGGCAACCGGTGTCGCGTTCTCACTGAGCATAAGACGTAGTGGTGGGCCGGTCATTCTCGGTAGTGGCTGGTGTGGGCACGTGTTGAATGTGCTCTGAGCATACATCCTGAGTAAATGTGACTGTAGTGCCTCTCTGTTGGCCTCGGTCGCTGGCATGGGGAGTGCGGTCGGCTTGGTCGGCGGCTCCGCGCGTCGCGGGCAGTCGCACAATTCCGAGGTCGTCAGATTCACCTCTCCGAGTGTCGGGAATCTGTCCGAGATCATTCCCAGGTCCATGCAGGCCGCGCGCGAGAGGAATATGCGGTCTGAAGAGTCCGTCACGTACGCGATTTGGCGCGTCTCCAATCTCCGAGCGTCGTCACTGTTACCGGCGAATCTGACTACCACGGCTCCGAGGATACGAATTCCTTTGTTGTTTGCGGCCTTCATGGTCATGGATACAGGTATGAGGTCCTCAGTACTCAGGCCCATTTGTTGGACGACTTTAATGCCGATCAGGCAGCTCTGGCACCCCGTGTCTGCCATCGCGGGTAGTGTTACCGCGCGGGTGTTTCAGGAGGTTAAAACCCAGCGCTTTGTAATCCGCGCGCTTGTTGGTGAGAGTGAGGTTGACGTATAGTTGCGGGTCGGATATGCGTTTCATCCACTTATCGCACATATCATCGTACAGGTGGTGAGCGAGGGGAAGCGCGCGCATTTCGTCCTCTGTGCTGGCCATGGTGACCGTGCATAGCTCGACGAAGGCTGCCGTCTGCTCGTCGTACATCCTGTCGGTCTCCTTAGATGGGGGTCTTGCCGATCGGCCGCCCAGGCACGCCTTGTCGAAAACTTTTTACCGTATCCGGGGCACTCGGCGCGTCTGGCGCGCCATTGAGGAGTTTTTCCGTGTCCCACCTCGCCGCAGTAGATGCATACTCCTTCGGGCTTGGCCTTCCGTTTTTCCGGCCTGGTTCCTACTCTGGCGCGGACGTCCTGTCGCTTTCCCTGCCGATACGAACTACTGATCGCGTCCGTGCTCTGAGTGTCAAGCAGGCGCGATGCCGAGCGTTTTCCAGACTCTTTGGCCTCGATATACTCTATCATGTCCTTTAATGGCATGTCCTGGTTCTTCTCACCGAGTAGGTCAAGTTGTATTGCTTGGTCCGCGATGCCACGGGCAACCACGTTGCGCAATATCTCTTCCGTGAAGTCGTTGACCTGATCGCACCCCGCCTTGGTGCACTTCATTTCATACTTGCACGTGTCCGCCTGCCCCTTGATGCGGGCGTGGAACGGCCGGACGTGCTCCTCGTGTCCCTGCCGCATGTTAGACAGGGCCACTCGAGCTACCATCGTGTTCTCCGTCCGGACGGCGAGCGCCTTCATGGCGGCGAGGACGTCTTCTTCATCGCTGCCCACGAGGCTCCTACCCGCCGCGCGAGTGGGGTCCTTTCTCAGCTCCTCCTCACAGCACTCCAGTAGCTGCGGGACTATGTCGGGTCTGACAAGCTTAGTACCTGTTTTGTATTCGCCCCAGCGGGTTATGAAGTACGACCAGGCCTCGCCCGTTCCGGCCAGTGCTATGGAGGGACGCTTGAGTTTCTCCATCTTGGCATTCGAGCTCGCCGCCCTGGGGGCGGCGACGTGCACAGTGGCGTGTATACTCAGCATGGCGGCCACCACTGCCGCCTCTGCGTGTGTAGCCATATAGTCACAACCCTCGATCGGGCACTCTGCTTCCACCGGCGCCATGGGAACAGTTATTCTGGAGTAAACGTTCTATTTTCTGTGATGCACACGTGTGTACAGTGTCCTGGGGGCGAAGATTGGGTACAGAACCCGAGAAACCCAAACTCACTGTCGACGTTCTCGTGGTCCGTTTTCACCCAGTCGTGTCCTCCTCAGCACCGACGATCTTTACTCGACTGCATCAAGCTGTTTGATTATAAATAAGAACAGAGTTCAATTTGTTCGACCACTTTATTAGCGTGGAACGACAATAATCAAACAAGTATTGAACAGGTTGAAACGCCCACAACATCCCTGGCTCCGGCTCAGGCTGCGCATGCGCACTGGCACAGGGGACCGTCGATATGTAGAAGTACCGTAAAGTACAATGTTCTCTATCATAGACTGGTACTTACGAAATAATCAACTTGACCTCTGACCTTGTCGAATAAAAGCTGTCTCGAGAGAAGGTAGCGACGCAAACCAGAAGTTTCTACGATGATTCTGTGTCAAACCATCAAAAACCGTAACGTCGACAGAAGCAAGAATCTCCATTTCTCCACGTAATTATATTAAACCTTCACGTCACTCAACGACGCGTCTGCTCGAGCGCACTGCATCACGTGACGACCCGTGACGCGTCGAGTGAAATCTTTTTTTATACCATCTTAAAACGTCTCCAAAACATCCGATTTTTACCAGAATTTCGACAACCGAGTTTTAAGCGTCCTAAGCGATGGTAAAAACCGAAGACAAAATTAAAATCGAAGTTAAAACGAACTCGTAACGTCGAGCGAAGCAAAAATACTCCATTTCTCCACATGAATTTACGGAATTATGTTTTACCTCACTGTGACCTTGACCTTTGACCGATTTTGACCAAAATCTAATCAGCACTAGCCATCACCCTCCTGAATCACGGGGTGTAATTTGACATTGGTAGCTTATTCCGTTCTCGAGTTATCGTGCCTACAAACAAACACACAAACAAACACACTAACAAACAAACAAACAAACACACTAACAAACAAACAAACAAACAAACAAACAAACAGAAACGGAAGGCATCAATATACTAACGAAATCTTTCGATTGAGTAAGTAATAACACACGTGCAAAATAAAGACATTTCTGCCAAAACGATAAAGGATGATTTATCCACACCCAACTACTTTCTCCGACGTCTGTCCCAGACCGAAGGGGACAACCTTGGAGTCATCACGTAATAACATATACACATTCCCACCGATTCTAATCCCACATGTTTACATTCATTTTCCCTCCAGTATGTGTTGATAACTTTTTCTACACATTCTCTTGCTCTGCAAAATACTTAATTATATCCCAAGGTATCCTTAACAAAGAAACAAAAGCCTAATTTACACAAGTGTGGCTGGTTGGAGGGCAGCATCATCATTGATGAGATTTTAATAAAATGTTCATTCATCTCAACATGAAGTCCTTTTTGGGCTGCCTACTCCCGGTCAACGGTTCCGCAAAGTTATTTGATGGCATGACAGGCCCATGGCTGGCAGACAGGCACATATGGCAGGCAGGTATGAGCGGAAGGTAAGGGAGGTGGTGGTATGGCAGGCAGGTACAAGGATAGGCAGGTAAGGTATGGCAAGCAGCTATGCTGGTGGTCGTACAAGCAGGAGATGGACGTCTGGGGTAGTCAGGAGGCAATATATGCCGGTTTTGCCCGAACTTACGAAATTGACCTATTCTAAGCTAAGCTGTCTTCACTGTCATAAACTCCCCGCCTGACGTACGTATTTTCCCACCTCCCCTGATTACCTCGAAGCTATTTTAACCCCTCTCGGTTAATCCAACCCATCTCGATTATCTAGCCTTTTTCTGGCTATAACAGTAACCATAACCCTGGTCGGATCTTCGGTACATCATGAAACATTGGAGGTCGGGGGTGTCCTCCGGTACTCATCGGAGAAGCAGCACGAGGGAGGACTCTCCCTTCTTCATATAAATTTGGGGACACAATGGGTCCCATGCACCAGGCCAATTATCTACCCCATACTTGTGGTTGTGATGTCAAATGGTGTGAATGAGAAGCGTTTGTACTCTAACTTAATATTCCAAAAATGTTGTCTCCTGCTTACCTTTAACCTTCCTTCAAGGCAGTTGTACAAATCAATTCACCCGCTATTTCACGTGCTGGTGTTCTCCTGATTGCTCTTTTGTAAAAGTTGAAACAAAATCACTGTTTAATAAGCCTGCCACCTCACTTTCCTCACTGACCACTCTCCCAATGCTATTCCTCAATGGGCCAACACTTGTCCGAACCTGTTCTTTTCCCCTGATATATTTGAAAAATGCCTTGTTGTTATGGTTTTGGAAAATTTACCCCAGGAGGAGAGCATCCATGGACACATAGCTGACCTGAGCATCAGTTATTTCATTCATCTTTGTATCGATAGTCCTTGGTCCCTTATCAAAGGGCTGTTTGGGGTGGCGGGGTTTGGACTTGTGTTGGCTCGGCTGTATTTTTTTCTCATGTAATGTCTCCCCCCTCCCACGCTGCTACTTTCAGTCATTCCTCCTTCACCCCATCGGTCTTACCTTCAGCTCCACGGCTGTTCGGTCATCCCTCGGTCCAGAAGAATTCCTCTCCATGTTCCCTCTTTTCCCAAATTGCTGACTTAGGTACGTTTGACCCGTCTATGGTCGTTAACCCATCGGGTGCTCTCACATGTATGCTCATGACACTTGGTACTCGTCGTGGCCTGCAATGTGCGGTGTAGAACTGTACGAGTGGGTGTTTGCACGTGTGGGGGGGGGGGGGGCGGGAGAGAGAGAGAGAGAGAGAGAGAGAGAGAGAGAGAGAGAGAGATGATGACTCAGGGGATTCAGGGGAGGAGGGGGAGGAGGGAAGAAAGCTGATGTGAAGAAGAGGACAAATCGTAACACAACGTAATTTTCGTGTGTGTGTGTGTGTGTGTGTGTGTGTGTGTGTGTGTGTGTGTGTGTGTGTGTGTGTATTGTTCATAAAGCATAACATATTCTCTCTCTCTCTCTCTCTCTCTCTCTCTCTCTCTCTCTCTCTCTCTCTCTCTCTCTCTCTCTCTCTCTCTCTCTCTCTCTCTCTCTCTCTCTCTCTGTCTTTCTCTCTCCCTCTTTGTCCCCTCCTTGCTCTTCCCTCCCAATATGGTGCAGTATCCCCCTCCCACACCCCCTGTCTCACTCTGCCCTCTTCTCTTCTCTCCTCTCTCTCTCTCTCTCTCCCTCGACATATCCAGACGATGGTTATGTCTGGAGAGGGTTTGTCTCCAGATATATCGAGGTGGTGTTTATGTCTGGATGGGTGTTTATTCTTCAGACAGCAGGCTCCACACAAGTCTAGGTGGTATTTATGTCTGGACAGGAGTTTGTCTCTGGACTTGTCCGGACAGGAGTTTGTCTCCGGACGAGAGTTTGTCTCCAGACCATGTTTATAGAATGACCAGTAGAAAATGGATTTCAGGCATTATTTTGTTTCCATCTTCACTGTTATTCTATGCAGAATAATTTTAATGAAACAGTATGAATCGTAATTATTGCTCCACCGCACATCTTCCTTTACTTCCGCTCACCTCATACTGTCTTCCCTTCCCACATCTCACATCGCACACCCTCCCTCCTCTCTCATTTCCCCTCCACCTCTTCACTCTCCTCGCTCTCTCTCTCCCCCATCCCTCTCTCCTTCTCCCCCCTTTTTCTCCCCCCCCTTTAGTATTGTTGCGGGGCCAGGTATCGGCCACGAGCACGACCGCGAGATGGAGCTGCAAGTCGGCACGACCAATCGCCCGGAATGTATAGGTCGTCCCCCGGATAACTCCGGAGCTGACGAGTCCTCTATCAGACCGAACTCGCCAATAGATAGATCACGTGGGGTATGGTCGATTGCCAATTTCAATTTACCTAAATACCCACGTGATCCAAACTACCGGGGAAATTCACCCTCGGCCGA